>NC_031768.1:53127916-53354063 GCF_001522545.3 Parus major | reverse complement strand
CTGTCAATTCTCAGCAATGACCGATAATTGGTCAGGAGAAAAGACCCCAGGCAGTTCCCAGCAACTTCAACTTTTCTTAAAGGTAAAGTAACTCCATGACAATACTTTTTTCATATTTATTAATCAGAATTTTCAGGGACTAAACATGACCAAGCATGTTGCATATGTCTTCTCTACTGTTTCTTCACTGTTAATATTGACTATATTTTTTTTCATAATTTTATAGACTGAAATTTATCATTCCCAAGTGTTCCCCTGATTATAAAATTTAACAAGAGTAGATACAGTTGTTGTATAATATATATATTAGAGATTATATATTATATATATTAGAGATTAAGTCAAGATCTGCTCCAAATTTGCTCCTGAATATGTTACAGAAGCTGAGTATCAGTTCCACTTTTGCAGTTTTCTTACTTCCCTTGAATATTTTCACTTTGACCAGAATAATAATTTATATTGTGAAACTGCAGATATAAAGAGAAAGATCATCATCAGATTGCGCATAAACACACTTAGAAGAAAGACCTTTGAAGCCACCAATTTCTATTCAGTTGCAAACTGTGGTGGTTACATAGAAAACTGGGAAGGATCACTGAGGCCAGGAAATGGGCTGCAATGCTGAAATTTGCTTTATTCTTCCCAAGTTGCTGTGGGAAGGAACAAGACTTCACAGCTTTCTTTACACTGACATGTCACAAACTGATATGATGATATTTAATAAAGCTGAATAATGCATATTGGGATGAAAACATTGTTCTCACTGGAATAAGAAGACATTATGTTTTATACTCAATTATTTAACATCAATCAGGGCTAGTAGTGAAATATAATGTTAGATTTCTTTTTTTGCTCCTGTTTGGCTACTCAGGCAAACATATCCATTTACATTATTGCATGAATTTTACTTTAGTCTTTGCCCTTTTCTTATTCCTTTTTTTTTTTTTTTTACATTTTTAGCTTGTTCTTGCTAATTAAACTTCATACACTTGCTATAAAAGTAAGAAAGTGTAAACTCCAAGCATATTCATACGTTTCCAACAGGAAATAGAAAAAGAAAAAAGTAACTTTATCTGTCACATCAGAAGATTTAAAGAAGTCTAGGCATTTTATAATTCACATACACTCATAATCTACTTTGTGCATATTACACACTTAGACTTTTCTAAATTTATTGTAATTAGACCTATGTATTACAAAGGAACTGCACATATTGCTCCTACCTAATCTCAAATTTATATGCAGAAGAGCAAAGCTAAATAGTTTAGGATTTTCACATTTAATGCTCTTTTTACCTAATCAAATTATACAGCTTAGTAGCTTCCTTCCCTGTGGTTTGCACGTTTGCACTTTTTCTTTTTTTTTTTTTTTTTTAATAAATCAGCATAGGCAGGTATTAATGCTACTGCTATAACCTTTCCCTTTTTACTCAGTGTTCTCTGGGGACACAATAAATCATCACTCAGAAATAAATGTTGCATGAGTAGCCCCTTATAAATAATGAGTTTATAGCTGAAGAACTAGTGAATCCAAATTATGTTTAAATGAAATTGCACACACTTTGTGTTTTCCGCCTTCTTTTCTCAAAAGAGTATTAGAATTTTGACTCCACAGGCAGTGGGATATGTGTCTAAATAAAACTGGATTAACCTAGTAGACTCATTCACAGAATGGAGGCTTTGTCACCAGAAGTGGTTATGATGGTCTAAGATTTAAACTTTGATTCTTTCAAAACTACACATCCCACTGAATCATTTAAACAAAATATCACCCTTCAGCAACTCACATGATCATTTAGTAAAAGGCGTAATTTCCTGCTGACTGTTAGGTTTTAATAATTACTGACATGAATTCTCAAAACTGCAACTTATCCCTTTTCTTTGTCTTAGAATATTGCCCTCAGCAGCATATGGTAGAGTGTCATACTCTAAAGAGAGTAAAAGAGAACCATTAGTATGAAAACAAATAAATAAGTCCAAGGTAATCATTAGTTAATTAATATTTTGCTTTAAAAAAATTACATTGTTTTTCATTTGGCTTCAGATATTTGGTGCTCCCTGATTAGACTGAACTATTTTTTTATTTTTATTTTTCTTCCAAAAACACTAAAAAAATTTGTACTGTGTTTATACATATTTTTCTTCTGAAATTAATGATTAAATTTTATGTGCAAGATGACTGAGTTCCTGATCTATATTTTTTTTCAGAGAGAGAATTTTGCAAAGACCATTATCAAGTCATCATTTGTCATCTTTCCTATATATATGACTTGACATTTTCTCTTCAGCATTAGATTTGAGCTTCTTTCTTTGTTCACTGCTCATGTTTATGGTCTTCAGAAAGATAACTAAGATATTTACAGAACATTAACTTTATGGAAAATGATCCAAGACCGTAGAATTCTAAGTATTAAGTAAGAACACAGTACAGAATGAAAGTTTGCCTGTCAGAAAGTATATGAAGGAAGAAACAGGAAACAAAAGCACAATTTTAGTTCATACTGTCTTACTGAACACATTTTAAATTATCATTCCAACTACATAACTGCTGAATAAATGAAGGAACATCAGAGACAAAGTATGTATTATGAGCTGTCTGCAAGGAAGTGAGGAATGATGTTGAGTCAGAGAGGGATAGGAGGAAGGCAGTTTAAGATTTCTTCTAGTTAATGCTTCTGTGTTTGATTGGCAGTAAATTAAATTAGTTCCCCCAGGTCAAGTCAGTTTTGCCCATGACAGTAATCAAAGAGTGATCTCCCTCTCAATCCAAGAGCTTTTTGTCATATTTTCTTCTCCTGTCCTGCTGAGGAAGGGGAATGATAGAGCATCTTAGTGGGCACCTGCCAATCATCCCAGGGTCACATTACCACACTTACAGGTGAAACAAATCTCGGAGGAATTGTTGATACACCAAGTAGGTGGGATGCAATTCAGAGGGAAGTCATCAAGATAGAGAACTGCGTAGACAGGAATCTCACAAAATTCACCAAAGGACAAGAGGAAGATTTTCATTCTAGCAGAAATAACCCCATGCATTAACTCATGATGGGTAACATATTAGTTAAAAAGCAGCTTTACATTGAAGGATATGGAACTCCTTGTAAACTGTATGTTGACCAGGATCCAGGAATATGCCCTTGCTGCCACAAAGAGCAGCAGCCCCCTAGGCTGCATTAACAGGCATGTTGCCAGCAGGGAGATGATCTTTTCTCTTTCCTGGAGACAACCCATCTGGAGTACTGGGTCCAAATTTAGGTTCCACAGTACAAGAGGGACATGATTTGACCATGTCCAGCAAAGGTCATGGTTACTCACTGGGAGACAGTTGTCTGGAGCACCTTTCATAGGCGGAGATGTTAGGTGAGGTAGAATTCAGCTTGGAGAAGGGAAGGCTCAGTGAGATCTTTTTCATGTGCATTAATACTTGATAGAAGAAGCATAAAGAAGACAGAGACACACTCTGGACACAGAGACACTCTGTGTCCAGTGACAGGACTGGAGGCAATGGGTCGAAATTAAAACACATGAATTTTCACATGAACACAAGGAAACACTTTTTTGAGTATGCAAGTGGTTGCATGCTGGAACAGGTTGCCCAGAGAAATTGTGGAGTTTCCACTTTGAAAGATACTGAAAATGTGACTGCAAAGTACCACAAATAACCCGCTCTAGTAATTGGGGGTTTTGCACTAGCGTCACGGATTCACCCCAGCTAGCAATGAAATGTACCCAGTCGCTTGCTCATTCCCTCAGCAGTAGGATCAGGGAGCGAATTGTAGGATAAAAGGTAGAAAACTCATAGGTTGAGATAAAGACAGGTAATAGGAAAAGAAGCCATACACACAAAGGAAAACAAAAAATGAATCAACTGCTTCCCATATGCAGGCAAATATTCAGCCATCTCCAGAAGAACAGGGCCCTATCACACGTCATGGTGACTTCAGCAGGCAAATGCCATCACTTCCCCTTCTTACTTCTTTTTCACATCTTTATATATTGTGCATGGTGCCATATGGTCTGGAATATTCCTTTGGTCAGTTTGGGTCACCTGTTCCAGCTGTGTTTCCTCCCAACCTCCTGTGCACCCCCCAGTTTCCTTGCTAGCGTGACAGTGCACAAAACAGAAAAGGCTTTGGCTCTGTGTAAGCTCTGCTCAGCAATAATAAAAGCATCTCTGTATTATCAACCCTGTATTCAGCACAAATCCAAAACACAGCTATGTACAAGACACTGGAAAGGGAGTTAATTCTACCCTAGACAAAACCAGCACAACTAGGCAACCTCAAGGGGTGCCTTCCATCCCCAATTGTTCCGTGATTCTGCAGGTTTTCATTCTTGGCACAAAAATTTATGATGTTTTCATATTTACTCTGAGTTTTCCAGTGAAGTGAAGAAGAAATCTACTATCCTTCATTGGCAGTCAGCATGCAATCTTGACAACTTCCTCTCTCTTTATAGACTGCTCAGGGAACTTCTATACCATCAGAGAAAAAGTAGTCCACTTAAGAGATGAAAGGCTAAGAATTGAACACCCTACAGAGGGAGAATAGCTCTTTCCTAGACCATAGTGCAAAGTCATTCTAAGAGTCTTTGGAGTAGAAGCCAAAGTTCCATGACACCCTCCTTCTTTGACATCTTTATAGTTGGATCTTCAGTAAACCAGATTCAAAAATAAAGGGTTAGGAAGTAGTCTTGGCAAGCTATACTATCATCTATAATTTACTATAGTTATGGAGTTATACGGGTTTTGGGTTATAGGGGAAAAATTCTTGAGCCTGAAAAGTACATAGATCAGATGAGTTACACTTCTTAAGTGACAATTTTGATATCTTATCTGAAACCACTACTGCTGAAAGATTTCTGTGCTTTAACTAGTATTCCACACAAAAGCATAGGCTTAACCAAAATATTACTGCCCTTCAAAAGTGTGTATCTTATAATTTTCAAGATTTATAAGATTAAATCAAAGTAGGTGATGTAAGGACTGCATAATTAAAAGATTCATTAGCAATTTCAAAGGTAAACTTTTAATGTAAAATTGAGATACTGTTTTATCTCTGTTTAAACAAAACAGTATTTGTATGAGTGGTAATATTTTAGGAATATCAAAAAAGTAATTTAATTACTTTTTTTATGTGCACTAGTTTATAATATTAAAATCCACACCTAAGTACAAGAGCTTCTGTGAGACATATTCCAAAGTGCTTTTGAAAGATTACTATTTAAACAGACCTCATGGGACATTTTTGCTATACATTGAAGATGCAGTCAGTGATGTAACTCACAAGATGCATATGCTTAATGTGAACAGATTCTTTCAATGCACCCAGCATACCAGTCAAATTCTACATCCCCCAGCTTAGTATGTTTTCAAAATACACTGAAACACATCCTTAAAAGACATCTCGGTGCTTTCCTCTACAACTAAAATGCAGAAATTCAGGGGGATTTTTAAAATACATAATATCTATATACTTCTGTGCCATACCTAGGATTCTGGTCCACAGCCATGAATTTAAGATAAAGGAAAAAGGTACCTCTTACTAACAGTTAAAGCCCACATCTATTGCATTATCATTGTGAGAGTACTTCTCACACTTTGTTTCATTCTGCTTCAAAGATATATTTCTGATATTGGCCTCATGGTTACAGTGTAAAGAAATGTATCTGTGATGTAAAATTTTCTAGCTGTAAATCACAGACTTTTTCAAAGATTGTACAAGATGACCAATAATATTTTAAAATGAAAATTAAAATCTGTATCTCGATAAAATTATTAGGCTTCAAAAATGACACTTTTAAAAAAATTATATTTCAGAGTTAGTTTTTATACTTTATCAAATACTTGACAAGATAAATGTTTTTATTTTCACTTATTTATTTTATAGGAATAATTTACAGGATTTGCATGGTAGCAGTTCCTAATATGCCTAAAATAAATATTCTATATTAATATTGATATCCATATGAATAGGTAAGATTTACAGACAGGAAGCATATAATGCTTTAGTTGGAGTGGGGTTGTGCACAGCAAGCATAAATATGATTATTATTACTTAATATGATAAAAAGTGTAATTTCTAGATGAAATAGAGGCTTTAGAATTGGGATTTTAGTACCTAACTTAAATGTAGCTATTCTCTAAAAGAATTCAAATCCCAGTCCCTAATGGATAACTTCATTTTCTCCTATCACCCACCCCTCACCCTTCTCATGTTACTTGAAATGCCCTAGGGTATCTGAGACCTCTCTGAGACTAACATGTAATATTTGATTCATGAGATAACTCTGCCTTTCTAGAGGAGCAGCTGAAAATATGTGGACTATCTGAAAGTACTTCAAATGACACTGAAATCCAGCATTTAGGCAACTGAATCAAAGCCCAGGCTACATTATTACCATGGAACAAAGGCTATACAATTAGGATTTAATAAGCCTGTATAAAATTAATTCTTCAGTGTCTGTGGAGGATACCCCAAATTTCCTCTCTTACTGATCTATATGATCTTCTGCAGGTCTTGAGAATAATTCCCAGATTTGTGTGAATTTCTCAAATACCCTGTAGCATTTCTGATGCAGTGGTGGTGGCGTTTAACCCCATCTGGCAACTAAGTCTAACACAGACATTCACTCCTATTTCTCAGTGTGGGGAATAGAATTGGAAAGGTAAAAAGTGAGTAAATTTGTGAGATGAGAATAAGAAAATTTAATAGATCTAGCAATAGCTGTGTGGACAAACAAAAATAAATAAGGAATTAATTCATTACTTCCTATCAGCATGCAGATATTCAGCTATTACCAGGAAAGCAAAAATGTAATGTAGCTCAGCCAAAACCAGCACAACTGGTCATGTTTAGGAAAATTGCATCAAGTTTAGAAAGAAGGTGTGTCACACAAGATGAAGCAGCCAGGAAAAACGTATAGTGGGTGCTGACCCTTGAAAAAACTCACCGTCCTTTGTCACCATGGCAGCTAGCTTATAGCTGCCAGATAAATTTGGCTATACAGAACCCCAAACTCAATCAGCCTAGAAGTAGAACAAGTCCCTGGATAAGTTACAGGGGACCCTCAGCCATCCCTATCTGAGCTCAGATGCAAGCACACCACTGGTAAAAAAGCTGGGTGGTGCTAAAGCCTCGACCAATGACCTGGAAACCAGGTATACAAGTAAGTTTCAAACAGTAAAATGGGCTGTTTGTCTGATGATCAGGAGAGAACTCTAACCATGACTTTCATGTCCCAACCCACGACCCACATGTAACAGCCTTGATTTAGTAAACTAAGCATGAATTTTGGCTGGATTTTAAGAGGTCCTCAGGTATCTAAGATCAAGTAAAATAATTTATCTTTTTTAAAAAATTATTTTAAGGGTAATTTTTTTCAGTATAAATTAATTTTTCATAATCTGAATTCAGACCATATGTGAAGATACATGCTAACAGAGTTCAGCTGTCCTTTTTATGCCCAATCCATTGTTAAATCTTGCTGTGACAATCTCCCTTCTATCCTTGTTAAGAGGTTAAAGAGAATATTGTAATAGGAAAAAAAATGTGATTGATCACTGGCAATAAAAAAATTTAATGAGAACAAATCCCTCTGAAGTGTTTCTTTAGGCCTCTCTAAATATAAAAAAAAAAAAAACAGAATTTTTAAAGATCAAGAAGAGCAGTACTACTTTAAGATGATCTATTGTAAATGAACACACAGAAAGAGATATTGTATCTTACTGTTTATTTTTATCAATGAAATTTAAAATTCATAGATAATTTTTGTTTCTTATAATAAAGCAAATAAAATTTCAAGGAAAGAAACACCTGTGCTCTATTATTCCAAGTGTAACCTTTCAGTTTAGGGTTCATCAGACATTCATCAGTCTTTAACCAACTACTTCCAAAATAACATATTAATTTCATAATTACAACATGGTCTTATTTACATGTTCATGAGGATAGTGGGACTGAGATTTATAATTTTTCATATTAATTTTTCTGTTTTGATAATCTAGACTGGATGGATGAACAATTATATAGAAAAAAAGTTTTATTGGCTATTAGTCAATATGTGTGTTCAAATTAATGTACTTAAACTATATAACTCCTCCAGTTCTGGATTGATAAACATGAAGTACAAATCCACACATTTTATTAGGACAGATTCAGATTTTAAGTCTGGACCAAAAATAAAAATTCTTTAATTTTTAGGTCTGCTGAAGTTTTCATGCAATTGTGACTGACGTCAGTATCTTATCAGCATAGGGGAAAGAATGAAACATGTTTTAACGTATATGACTAGAAAGGTTTAATATATCATAAAAGATAAAATACGAAACTGAATTTAAAAGGAAAAATATGTACTGCATTCATAAAAATGTCCATAAATGCATGGCAAAGAAACTTTGGAACAACAAGCTAATTGATATAGTTGAATCTGCAGGAAAACAATCTTAATAGCAATGAAAAATCACAAAAGGAGAGAGAAAGTGAACATAAATTGTAAGTAATGTATGTTCTTTATTTGAAAGATTTGTCCATGCTTGGCAGAATGACATCTAACACGAGTAGAAAGGTCATGAAAAAGAAGGCAGGAAAATCATTATTCCTTCACAGTAATCAAAGTAAAGTGCATCTTTTTGTGATATGTGTTTATTTTAGTAATCACTGTTGGAACTCTGCTTTCTACTTTTCTATCCCCACTAGCATAAAAGGGAAGAAAATCTTAAGACTCATATTTGTAAAAGATTCTATTGTTTGACTGTATATTTCTAGTTACTTTCCATGTGTCCATTTTTTTTTATATATAGTATTTTATGTTCTACAGGCAACTCCTGATTTTTTGAGTTAAAATGGATGGACAAGGACAGAAAGAGACAACATTGGTAAAGGCAAAAGGATTTGGTATGTAAATTCTGAACCAAACATATAATGCATTCATTTTTATGAACATTGTCTAGCATGAAGAACAAGACCTGAGGAGAAAAACATTGAAGTTGTGACATGAAATTCTTTCACTTCCATGAATGCTGGAACCTGGTTAATTCACCTCCTTGGTGATTTACCATTAGGCAGTGAAGAGATATGGACATTCGGTGTGAATACCTAAACACTAAAAATAAATAAAATATTTATGAATCATCCAAAATGTTAAATTTTAAGAAATTTTGTATACTTCAATGCTTGTATACTTCCCCCTTTTGCCAAGAGATGTTAATGTGTTTCAACAAAGTTTGTTTTATTAAGTGCTTTGATCATTACAGCTACAAAAGCACTACCATAGAGAAATCTGGACTACTTAATATTAGAAACTTAGAATAATTTATTTTGGGAGGGATATCCAGAGAATATTTACTTCAAATCCTGCTCAAAATAGATCCAATTGGCTGAAAGTATCCAAGATTTTGTCCAGTCAAGTCTTGATTACTTCCAAGGGCAGACATAGAACAAATTTCGTGGGTAACTTGTTCTAGTTTTTGTTAGTACTCATGGTAATTTTTTCCCCCTATTTAATCAGAATTTATATTTATTTTATATCTCTTGACCTACTGTCATATCTGGATCCATCTTTTTTATGTCATCTGTCATCATTGCACATACAGTACTTAATATTTAAAATTTATATAATTTATATTTTAAAGTAGCTGTGACATTGGTGCCATATCACTGACAGCTGTGGTTCAAGGTGTCATGGATCTCTGCTTCCGCTACATTTGGTGTGACCAAAACGTGCATCCCTGAGCCATGCTATTACTGTCTCAACTATTAGGTCTCTGATGGTCTCTGATAGTGTGTACTTGTCTGCTACACTTTGTTATGATGCTGTTAACATGTCACAATATATTTAGGAATTTCAGCTCTGCATAGTTATTGTCACTGACAGTTCAGGTCTTTCTACCTCTCCACTGGTTCTTGTCACATTACTGACATCAATTGCATGAATGCAGCCCATTTCTGCCCTTCTTCACTGACTGACCACAACCTGTATCTCATGTTCCTTTAACGTCTGAAGTGCACATAGGGCACGTTGCTCTTTTTATTATGCTCTGCATGCTCAGAGAATAGAAGGACCATAGACATTAACAGGATTACTTTGTAGTATTTTTATGTCAGTGTTGTGTCATGCCTCCCTTGATGGCTGTATATCACCTCCATATGTTCAACCATGGATTTTCTTATTGATTTCATAGCAGTACAAAACAATTTTTCCTTTGTTTTTTTATTATTTTTTAAACTTATTTTTCTCCCAGTTTAGTATATTCTTTAAGACAATTTTATGTAATGCATTAAATAAAAAGAGTACAGATTTAAAGACTGGTCACCCAAACATTAAATTCATGCTCCACCCAGGGAACCATTCTTCTATTAAATTGTTTCCTTCTCTTCTGCATTGTACAAAACTATGCTGTTTTACTGCTGTGCACTTCATGGCCAGTATATTAAAGTACTTCCTTTGCCATTTTTTAGGTTCCTAGCTTGTCCACCAGAAGCAGCAGAAGGAGTTACTTTGTATAATATCAGGGGCCTGTTATCCAGTATTCGTTACTGTTGATCAACTGTTGATAGAGCACATAGAGTTTGAATTGGTAAATCTGTAATTAAACAACAAAACAAAACATACTCATGAATTCATTCAATCCTTACATGTAATTTATAACTCTTATTAGAAATAAAATTTTGGTAGGCTTCAGCTTTATATTTATTGACAATGAAATTTAAAGTTTTTCAGTCATATATTAAATCCTTAATTTGCCAGAATTATCAATTAATCAGGTGTTTCTGAGCCCTTAATTCCATCATGTAGATGGAATGTAGAAATTGTATTAGACATCATACATCTCTAATATGTAGATTAGACATCAGGTAGAAATTATATTACACAAAAAATCGAATTCCCATAATTTCTCAAAGTTGAAAGATAGTGAAGAGTGTCACAGAAAAAGTTACAGAAGGACTGGGAAGCATCTGTGGACAGCAAATGAGTCTATGTGTAGAAATCATGAGGATCTGCAGGCATACAGGAGGATTTCATTAACATGAACTTCTTTGTATACTAAAAAAATAGTCCTCTAACATTTCCTGCAAAGTGAAAGAACACTGCATGGAGAGGTGAAACAGAAAAATCAGATCTGTCAAGCTGTATTTTTTTGTCAAGAGGGATGTTAGATAATGACACCTGGGTGTAAGTAGTGTCAGTTCACATCAGCTTGATGCAGGATGGCTTGAAAAACTGTTCAAATGCTGAAGGCAGAGCTGCATTTTCTGACTCTATCCATGTGTTTATCAGAAAAAAACCCCACTTCTTTAAATAAAACAAACAAAACAACTCTTAGTAGAAGGGAATCAAGTAGATGATTGATCTCACAAAATCAGCCAAACTTCTGGGGATTTTTGGTTTTCTTTTAACTGTGCAACCCAGCTGTTATGACACCTCAGCAGTCTCAAAGCTCTTTCAGCCATTCTTCCACTGGCCATTTAGCTCCTAATCTCAGCTGACACGTATTTACTTTATTGTATTTGTGTGCATGGAGCATATGTGGAGTAAAAACCTTGAAAGTCTAAGCTGTCAGTGTAATCTGTGGACACCTGGTCAATATAGCTAGAGGGGTCTGGAGAGTTATTCAGCTCACAGGTAGTTCATGTATCGACAATATTTAAAATTGATGGGTCTCTTCTAACTCAGCTTACTCTGTGATTCTGTGGTACTCTAAACTTTGCGATTTGGAGCTGTGTTTCAACCATGGTATCATCACACCACAGCTTCTTTTTCCCTTTCATTGACCAATAAAGTCATAGGCAGCAATGGTATTATTTAAAGTGAAATGAAGTCATTACATCAATCCTATCATATTGCTCACATTCCTTTAGAAATATACACCTAAAAAACTTACTCATTTCTTGCTTCTCAGGGTTACTGATGACTGTCTCTTCTAATTTATATTTATTCTATTTTTTTAGGCTTGGAATCCCAAATATGTATGAAACGTTCAAGTTTCTCTCAGCTTTAAGTTCAGATGAGAGGCTTTTCTCGCTGAGAGAAGAAAAAAATGTACAAAATCACATCCTGGGTATTCAGTTAAGAATTTCTCTCTGCATTTATGGGATTACTAGTGAGAAATCTACTATGCAGGTATAATTTACGGAGCACAGTAGCACTTCTCCTGGAACTCCTGGAAAAGAGGTTTCTTAAAAGAAGAGAGATGTGACTATATAACAACAAAAAAAAAAAAAATCAGGTTTTTTTTGCTAACCTAACTGTGCCAAATAAATTTTGGGCCTTATGTTCCTTGTATTTGCATTTTATCAGTTTTATCACTCTGAACTTTTATCACTGTAATTTGAGAATATGATTTTCTAATGAGTTTCCACCTTTTTAAACAGATTTTTTCTTAAAATGCCTTCCTGTAATTCAGAAAGACTTCTTCTAACTTTAAAGTTATTTTATTCCTTTACATATCCTTTTTAGTCCTCAGATATTTACTCCATAATAATATCAGATTCATTCATATTATATCTTCACAGATAACTTTGTTGGATATCCAAGCAGTTTATTATATTTTTTTAGGAATCGTATGGTAATTAACAAATAGGTTAATAAGTGATTTGGGTTAAGGGAGATAAATAAGTTGGATTATATAAATAGGTAGTGATGTGAACTGTAAAGTTGGTCACAATTCTCAGCTGGAGTCAAATCACCAGTGGTCCACCCCAGGGCTCAAAAATGGATGAAGAGAGCATCCTCAGACATTTCAGAGGTAATACAAATGTGGGAGGAGTAGTTGATACAACAGGTGGATATGCCCCTATTCAGACAATCCTCAACAAAATAGAGAACTTGGTGGATAGAAACCTCATGAAGGGATATACCAAGCCTTGCACCAAGTTCACACTGGGGCCTAGCTGGCTGGAAATTAACTGTGCAGAGGGGACCCAAGGGTTGGATAGCAAGCTGACCAGGATCCAGCAGCATGCCCATACTGGCAAGATCAACAGTCTCATTGGCTGCACAGTAGAAATGCTGACAGCAGGGAGATGATCCAGTTTTAGGTTCCTCAGTACAACAGAGATATGGACATAACAGAGAGCTAATCCAGCATATGGAGATGGTGAAGGGTCTGGAGCATTACATATAAGGGAATGCTGATGAGGTGGAACAGCTCAGCCTGGATTAGAGAAGGCTCAGTGGGATCTTATTCATGTGCAATACTTGATGGGAGATACTAATTCATAGAAGTTTTTATTATTTAATAAAATAATATGGAAACCATTTATTCATGGTTCTGTCTGTATAAATACATGCACACTATTGTTATTAAAAATGTTGATTCTGGGAAATCTATTTATTCTAAACTTCTATGGCTTTAAGATCGAGTGTGTCATACTAACTTATTTCTGATAGTTCTTCTTTGGTCAATAAACTGGTGCAAGATAGTTCACTAAGTCAAGGAACCACTTAGAAAGAAGACACAAATGCAATCACAAAGTTTAATACAGGATCAAAACTTTTTATTGTAGCTTCTCATAGTAATGTACATATTCCTGAAGGTTTTCTTATCATCTGCTTACACTAAACTATGGTAAGCATCCCTCTTCTCCCTTAGTAAGATTTAATAACCTGCTGTATATGTGATTAGGTATATACAGCTTGCTTTACATGAAGTTTGTTAGCAAGGAGTCACAGGAAAACATTTTGTTTCTCTAAGAAATGAGTAAAACAAAGATAGGAAAATAGCAGACGATTCCGGTAACACCACGTAAAGACAGCTCCAGACTATTACCATTGATTTTGATTTTTGCATGCAGAGCTATCCTGTAACAACATCACCATATGGCATCTGAACATCATTCTTTGGTCATAAGTAATGAGTGGTACCTAAGGAAATTATTACAGTGCAAGAAAAAAGAATCATCCCACTCAGATGGAATGGAGAAAGGTTAATCACCAAGTTTTCCTTTTGCTCTCTAGTGACAGAAGATCAGAAGCACCTCTGAGAATTCTTACTGTAAACAGAGCCAAAAGTTAATAAATTGTACCAAGGTGTAAAAGCAGATATTTGGGGAAATTGAATTACCTTCTTGTAAATAGCAAGATTAGCATGCTACTGTTAAAATTCTGGAAATGTAGAAAGCAATATTTTTAGCACTCACATGTCTTATTTCCATTTAGTGGGAGAAAGAAAGTAACTGTAACAGAATAAAATCACTAAGTTTTCAATTAAAATTATTTCTTTATTTATTGATTTTTTTCTAATTTACAAATGATGTAAAGACTTTTCTACAATGAAATAAATTCTCAACATTCTTGATTATAGAATGAAAGACATTTTATGTTACAGTGTTGGGTTTTGAAAAACATCAGATAAAAAAGTTACATAAGAAATTTGACATAGCTGTTGAAAACCTAATCCCAATTAAAATAGAGTTAGAAACTGAGTTCAGGATACAAATTCAGAAAAATCTAGGTTTTATCTCTAAACTTATTTTGCTTCCTTGTGTCTTAAATTTTCTGATGGTCCAGGACACAGGAAGTTATGTTACATGTTCAGCAAAGGCTGAACACGCAGCTTTTCCTCTATTGACTCCCTGAAAGCTTTCTAGATAATCTCTGCTGGCTGCTCTCACTTGTAGCCTCTTGGTTTACAGAGAAGAAGTATTCCAGTATTTAATAACTAACTACATCACTGATGAACAGAACTGCTGTCAGTGAGAATGCATATAATCAAAATAAAAGCATTGTTGCTGTTTGATTTTTGATCATTAAACCTACTTACCTGAAGAATATTTACTGTGGAGGTCAAATATATAGGCTTTAAGCAGGTTTCAGATTAAATAGTTTGAAAAAGCAGTTTCCTCAGGTGAAGAAGAAAAGTTAACTACTAGAATGTGGATTATCAGGGATGAATATGCTTTCTGACTCTCCAGTTGAAATGCTCTCTAAGCATAGAATTCAAGGTCTCTGTAAAAATATGCTAGAGAATGGAAGTGGGATGTTACTGACATATCTTAATTCTTCTTTCCACTAAATAATAATGATAAAACAGATCAGTAACATGGACTCCACATTGTACTCAACTTCTGATGCTGTAACCTGCAATATTATCAATCTACCAGTCAGAAGATAGCTTTTATTACCTTACCCTGCAATTCTGAAATCCACATCTCAGCATAGTGTGACTGAGGCTGACACTCATGCCATAAATTCGTTTTACCTTCATGTGAGCCATTTGTGGGCATAATTCCCAGAGGTGATTCAAACAATCGTGGATATATGAACATACACATTTAACTAACTAGCTAAAACACCCCAATCTCAAAATACCATTTCAAGCTAACACTTTAGAGTTTTTATTGTGATGACCAAATTGTGATTTTATAGTTAATTCCTTGAAATGTAGGTATTTTTTTGCCACTATTTTTTTTCTGTTAGGGAACACTGGATAAAATGTCAAAATTAAATCTGTTCTCTAAATCTTCTATATTGTCTAAATATTTTCTCTTTTAATCAATTATCCTAACCATTTGCTTGAGTCAGTCTTTGCTTGTTCTCTATCTGAACCCATAGAAAAATGTTGGCTAACCCTAAATCATAATCAAAACTTAAATATAAGTGGGTATCAGTTGCTGGTATCATAACAGATGCCTCTCCAGTGTACAGACAAATGCAGCTAAGCACCAAGGATAATTTTAGGCAGACTTGAGTGTCACCTCTTATCCCAGGTGTGTTTATTATTCAGAAAACTGAATTGTTGCTTAGGCTGTCTTATTTTTGAATGTCAGAAGATATTTTAAACATTCCAGATTAAAGAGATTTTTAAATTTTACTGCTTCAGTTCATCACCATCTTAACTCTGGAAGTAAAATTATAGTAAATTATCCAGATTAAATTGATAATTTTGTTTAAAGTGGAAATCTTAGCAGAATTATGGTAGTGAAAACTGATATGGAGGAGGGAGGAAAGATGTAAACTCATAAAAGCTGCCTGTCAGCCCCTATCACTGTAGTAGCATGCATACAGTATACCAAGTAGGGTGAGAGGTAGGCAAAGTGAATCCAGTCTTTAAACATTATTGTCTTCAGTGACTATGTTATTGTTTAGATGTGCAAGTCTCTTTGTAGAAACTGAGTTTAACACAATAAAAACGTAGATACTGTAGTTTATTTCTGTGCTGTTCTTTATAAACAGACAATGTTTCAGTGTAAACTGACTATTGATATTACATCTAAACAATTGGATTCATAAATTGTACTCTCATGTTGTTAGTATGTAACATCATTACAAGTCAAAAAAAATCCCAAGTATTGGTTCTTTTCCAGAGCTTTAAATGGAACATACATTGTAATCAAAGATAGTAATATTTTCTTTTTTTATTTAACCTATTAATTTATACTATATATAGAGTGAGAAGTTTTTAAGAAGATAAGAAGCTTGAAATAAAATACATCGTCCTGGAATAACTTAATAATGATGTTGCCATGACCAACTCAGGGAAGTAGCCTAGTTTCAAGATTTAAAAGAAATTCTGCAGGAAAGTAATGGTTTTGTGCACATACATAAAACATGGTAAAATATTTGGTAATTCAGCTTTGACTTCCCTAACTTTGATCATCAGCAAAACCACTGAGTAAACAGTAATATCATATGCCTATGGCAAACAATATAATCTCTAGTCACTCTTCCTGAAAGCATGTGATAATGGCTCTGGGTTAAATTTCTATTCTGACAGGAATCATTTTGTAGAATATCAAAAGAAGAACCTGTTGATCAAAAGGTTAACTGTAATAATCAAAGTTGTCTATGTCAGATAAAGTTACTAAGGAGTTATCTTTTGGACTTGAATATTCTAGGTGTTCACTACCCTGTCTACTGGGGAGGATGCCATATAATAAACTGGATGGCAATCTCAGGTTATATAGTCCTTTTCTTTGCAGAGTGAAAAATTGTGTTAAATATTTAATACTGACACCACGTTTTAGTGTTCAAAAGTGTTATATGGAGCAATATTTTGTGATAATCTTTTATGAAAGAAAATCAAAAGCCCAGGAATATTTATATGTCTTGTGAATAATGAGAGGCCAAAAAACGTTTTCTTACAGGGGTTTAAAAAAAATAAAAAAAGCAGGCTGAAGACCCTGGACATTCCTGGACACTAAGTGAATTGGAAGTTTCATAGTACTTGATGCTGTCATTTTTTCAAGAAAGCTGTCTACATTCACACAATATAATATATATATATGTATATTCCTTGTGTGACCCTAGGATCCTAAGCCATAATTTATACGTGTGCATGTGAGGTTTCTTATTTTCAGATTCTGTATAGCTCAGAATTTGGCAGGGGAACATCCCTGTTCACCATGGTCTTTACTATAGGCTGCAAGGGAATCTCTGCTCCTGTATCTGGAGCACTTCTTCCCTCTCTCCATCACTGGCCTGGGTGTCTGCAGGGTAATTTTTCTCATATAGTCTCACTCTTCTCTCCAGCTTCAATTGCTCTTGCACAGTAGGTTTTCCCCCTTTTTAAATCTTTTGCTGCTGCCACTGCTGCTGATGGGTTCATCTTGGCTAGCAACAGGTCCATCTCGGAGCCAGCTGGCATTGGCTCTGGCTGGCATGGTGGAAGTTTCAAGCAGATTCTTACAGAAGTCACTCTTGTAGTGCGCCACCCTCCTCTCCCCATCTCGCCCTCCAAAAAAAAGAGTAAACACCAACCAAACCCTTACCACACAATCCCAATATGTACCTATCATGAAATATGTTTTTATGAAGAGTTCTTTGATGTCTAGCATTGTGGTTTATATCACAAAGAGAAGTCCAGGAACCTTGTTCCATGTATCAGTCAGCAGATCTCACAGAGGAGCAAAGGGTTTTTTTCCCTCATTTGTACATACATGTGTGACCCTTTGACATGAACATATAGATAAGAGTTGGGAAAAAAAGCAAATTTGATAGAGCACTCTATGAGTCTGTCAATTCTGTGGAGAGAAAAAATTGGATGCAGATATTTAAGATTGCTTCAGATATTCAAGAAATCTATTGGCAGCAATGAAGATAGCTAAATAAAGGGGTTCTGGGGAACCACATATGCAACTGCAAGCAGATACACTGAATCTGGTTCTTAGCAAAATGTGTTAGGAAATTCTTTCTTAACCTTGATTTTAAGAAGCACAAAGTATCTTGCAGTATGAAAGTCAAGTAAATCCATTTTCGCAATTGAAAAATAATAGAGGAAAAATATCTTAGCACTATTTCTATGGCTCTTGTGTTTAACTGGAGCACAAATTCTACACACCAGTGATTTAAAATAAATCTGAAAAAAGCAAGATGCTAATTCTTTGTTAAGATACTTCCTTTTAATCAAAGCTGGCTTAAGGTTGTTAGCTGTTTCAAACAGCATGGTTTCTGCTTACCTTTGACTCAGAATATTTCCTTTTGAATTACAAGAGCTAAAAATTAAATTCAATTAAAAAAAAAAAAGTCGTTGAGTTTTGCATTATGACAGTCATGTAAACATAATTTTCTTAATTTAACAAGTCTGTTGGAAGACATTCAGAGATACTATTCACTAAATACTTGTATATATTTAAAATACATGTATTTCAAAAATAGAAGATTTGTATAAATTTGAAGAGTCCATAAAAGGGATTCCACTTTACCTCTAAATATTATTATTATTATTATTAATATTAATAATAATAATAATATAGATAAACACATGTGATATACATTATTTATGTAGTAAATATTACAAAACTGGAATATAACTGGAATTGGCAAAGAAAGCTGCATTTTGAATTTTAATATACTAGTTTTCACAGAACTGCTTTGCCACTTGTTTTGTTCAGAAATCTCACTTCAATACAAGATTACTTGATCATACCCAATTTCTTGAACTGTGTTTATGGCAGATATCAGACATTATGAGGAATAATACTTCTGTTTTTAAGAAAGAGTCTTCAATTTAAGGCTGCATTACAGGGTTGTTCTTAGTGCAAAAGAAGCCATAATACACCTTTTTCTTAATAAAAAAATAACTTTCCACTGCAAGGCAAAACCTTAGCATTTAATTTAAAATACAATATCCAAGGAAGAAAAAAATAATATTTCTTTAGCTTATACTAATGAAACACTTTCATCCATTTAAGTGTAGCACTTTGAGTTTTCACACACATAATTTTTATGCTTTGTTCATCTCTTTCTTGTGCTCACAGGAATTCAGCTAATTTTGATCAAACAAATGATGGTACAAGGAGTGTGACTTATGAAAAACAGCATCCTTTAAGGAAAACCCCTAAACATTAAGTATAATAGTTATGTTTACATCTACTCACGAGAGCATTCCCGAACTCATTCTTATCTGTAGAGCATGTAAAATATAATATTTTGCTATAATACAGGCATCTGTTTTCTTGACTTCTTGCACATTATCTTGAACGTGTGGTAGAAACTAGCATGGGCACTCATTCCAGTATAAACTACACATCCTTTTTCTAAGGCCACAAATCTGTTCATGAACACTGATCTGATTAACTGTGATTCTGCTTGCTGAAGACACACAAGTTTTACTAAAGAAATAAAGCTGTTGAACTTAAAAAGCTGGGTAGCAGATCAGTGTTTTTCTCATTTAGAAAGGAAAAATCAATTTAAATATCAAATATTCAACAAACCATGCACCTTGTCAACCTGAAAAGATATGCCTTTATCTTCTTTATTTGAGCTGTTTCCCTCAACTCATTTCTGAAGAAGTCCCATATGAAAAAAAATACAGGCCTTATCTTGGGTTCCAGCTCTCAAATTCTGTGTTCTGATGATGGATTCCTAACTCCATCTTTCATAGTCATGGCTTATAGTTGTGAAAATAATTCAACACCATGAATAAGCAAAATTGGACTCAATTTTAGCTGTATAGAAGTTATAGGTCTAACTTTGCTTTATAGTCCCTGGCAGATTTTTAGCCAATGGACTCATATTTCTTAAATGAGAGGTGGTTCTGTGAAGGTTCGTTCTTCTCTTGACTACAAAATTCTGGAGAGACTGCATCAAATCTGCACATTTGACTTTTAGATTTCTGAAGATAATTTGTGGGGTTTTTCTCAGCAAGATTATGGTTTCCATGAAACAGTCTGACTTTTTCAGAATTTTCTCTCAAATGCAATGCTTATTTTAATGGAATTATCTGTGATTTAATTTCCTGTAGAGTATTTTATTGACTTTTATAGATCATGTGAACAGACTCAAAACACAGGAAGTTTTATAAATATTTTGCAAAATACCAAGCTGCAAGGGGGAAAAAATACCAAACAAAAAACCCAAACAAACATGACAAATTTCATTTCTACCTACAAATACTGCAAAACAGAAGTACCTTAATGGCAGATAATAGTCAATGGGAAATTACAACCTCCTCTTCTGGTCCCCAGGGCAAATAAAAGCCATAAGAGGAGTCTTATTAAGAACTGTCTAAATATTAGATTTATCTTCCTGCAAGGAATAAAAATGAAAGCAGACATTTGTTGCATTCAAGTAACAGTCTTCCTTATTAATGTCTGTCCATTATCATGAAGATAAACAGTGAATCAAAAGCATTATTTGTTCCTGGATCCTGCCATTTAGAAAATGACATCAACTACTCTAGCCAATTAAAAAGAAATAATTTAAGAACAGTTCAAGATAGCCTCAGGCAACAAAATAGCACAGTTAGAGATTAAAAGGGTTTTTAAAAAATAGTATAACTCCATCATAGCCTTTTCAGTTTTGATTACAGAGGTTTTAGAGCGCGTTTCATTCTAGAACTCCAAGGGAGACAATTTACTCTGTATTATATGTCCTAAAATAGATGTGTCCCAAAGCTTTTCTAATAGCAGAACTACATTTCCTTATAATTCAATCTGTGCCTCACATGTGCTTGATTTAGACTTCTCATCAAGATCATGAGGCTCATGTCAGAAAAAAGGAGTACTATTTTCTGGTATTTTTCCTTCATTCTATTATCTTATGAAGTCTTTTCATTTTGTAAAGTGTGAGTTAAGTTGCTATGTGTTTTAAGCTTACTCACACCATATAGATGATATATTCAACAGCTGCAAGTATTTATATAAAAAAGTGTCATAAATTTTTGACAGAAACAGACTACTACTAAATAACTTGATAAACTGGAGTTTTGTTCTTAAAGTAACTTTACATTTCAGATGATGTGTCTATTTTCACTGTAATTCAAACATATCTTTGATGTTTTAAGTCTTCTAGAGTTAGTGTATTGCTGCTAACTTTATCAAAGTATAGGAATAAACACACAAGCATATAACCAAAGAATACTTACTGCTTCATGTTCTAATCATCTGTCTGTGTTGTGTCATCTGCTGATCTGCCACAGTTGGGCTTCATGGTGGCCTTAAAAGGAACAGAACTTTTTTTTTAATACATTAGTTGTTATCTTTGCTTTAAAATCAGCATACCAATGGATCTACATCAGAAAAGTTGGGATTTAGTATGATGCTAAAGGAGAAAAAGAGAAAAGACTTCAAAGAGGCCGTTCTGTCCACTTAAGAACTGCATCAAATCATAGAATTGCTAATTCTTCTCTATTGACTATACAGAAGAAGAAACAGCTTAATTATATTGGATAAAACAGATTAATTCTATTTTTGCATGAAATGTGGTCATTAAATATAAATGTAAAAATATGAGGTTTTATTACAGCTTCTTAAAACCTCTAATTTATTAATAGTTTCATAAATTTATATATGACATATTTTAAAAAATTGCAGGTTTTTGCACTTATTTTGGATCTGAATAGAAAAAAATAAATAGTATTTTGAATATTTTATTTTTACAACACTGTTTTATTGATAAGATTAAAATAGAAAACCTGCAACATCACCACCTGTAGAGTAATAAAACCAGCTGGGTCTCATGACATTCTGAGGAAGAAAATCCATGTAGCTTAGCAATCAGCATCTAAATGATGATTTGGGTTATATAAAGAACAACTGGAAAATAATTTTTTAGCTCTTGAACTTAGAGTGAGGTTTCTTAACTTTACAAATGAGTACATTTTTAAAAAGACACTGGAATGATAATATCAAATATTCTTCTGTTTGAAACTATACTTTGCTTGCTAAAGAGAAGTGAAAGTGCTTTCAAATATTCCATGCACAGACACAGGTCCATTAATTATTTAGAGAGTAAACAAATAGATCTGTTTGTGTATAAGTAGTAGCACAGTCAGGCTTTTTCTTCTGTGAAAACAACTTATACAATTAACCACATATTCAGTGGAAATTATGGTTATTTTTGCGGATGAAGAAGAATAAGGAATGTGACCTATAAGGTGAATTAACTTAATTAGGCTGACAAAGTTAATATGTACACCAGGTACCCCAAGTTCTTCTAATGCACTGCTTCCCCTTTATCAAGAAAACATGAACATAACAGTTTCTGCTCCTAGTTTGCAAAAAAAAATTAAATTTGGATTATTAATGTGTCTTGTTTTCAGCGTGACCTAACTTTTATTACATCACATTCTGTTTAAATCTATGCTTATTTGTTCAATACAGTAACTTAATACAATAAAACGAAAACCTCGGAGAAGGATAAAGTTGCAGACAAGAAAGGCTTTTGGGGAAATATTTTCATTATCTGCCTTATCATGATAGATTAGTTCATCTTAATCATAGTCCACTGGACCATAGTCCAAGGCACAATGATAAGGGTACCCAGACCAGATATGAGTGCATAGGTACCTCATTATAAACAAGGAGTCCATTGATCATAACCTTGAAGGATATTTATTTTGATTAAAAGGTTTTTCAATATTACTTTTATATTTCATCTCAAAAGAAGAAAAAGGAAATAATATTAAATTGTCAAAATTAATCATGTATACAGTGCTTAATACAGTAATAACAGAAATAAACATACTAGAGAATTGATATAGTCAAATTGAAGGGTATCATTCAAAGGATGACAAATTAACAGAGACTACCTCATCAATATCTTTGTATATAATAAGAAAGAAAAAAAACACATTATAAGTCCCTAAAAAAGTACCTAAAAAGTAATTTTAATCCTCACATGGTACAACCATAGTTTTATATACATAGCAATTAAAAACAATTATTTTGTGAAAAATGAGATATTAATGATTCCAACATAATGGTGCAATGTAGAGAAATACAGGCCTGATAGGACAGCAGTGCCTTGGAAAACAAAGGGAGCAGCATAAAGGACGTTGAGACATATCCCCATTTACGTGTGTAAGGATAAGGCATAAGGTTGGCACATGCTCAGCAGTGGAGATATAAAAAACTGTTCCATGGTCAGTTACAAAAATGTAAACTTGGAGATGGACAAAGCTGGTCTTAGGTGGAACAAGTAGGAAAAAACCCATTTCACTATATTTAATAAATTAATATGCAATGTTGAGATGTAGACCAACGAAGAAAGATAAAGAAATAAAATGTGTTAGCAAAGATTCTAAAAGACCCCAACAGGATGCTGAAGTGAAGAAGAAAAAACCACTAATACAATCATCATGTTTCTTTTGGCAAAGTCTCCAAATGCTGACGACGTCATAATACCCACTACCACCAAGCTAACCACTAATTTTATGAGCCTGCCAAGGCAGTGGAAAGGAGAGCATAACACTGGGAAAAAGGTAGAAAATAATGTGTCTATCTAATAATTTTACCTGCAATTCTGTGCTTTCTTTTTTTGTTTTTCTTACTAGATCTGAACTAATTTTTATGACATTCTTCAGATTTTACTAATATTAATAATAATCTTTGGCTTCAGTTACACATAAGATATGCTTCTTCTTTGCCCATAAGAAAATGATGCTGGTGATTTTTCCAGAAATAAATGGAACACCTGACATAACTGTATTCCACCTAGTAGATCAAAATGGTTTCTGAGATAGACGTTTCAAATATGAATAGGAAAAATTATTTCATCACTTTGTAAATGTTCATGAAACCAATTACCAGTAAGTAGCCTGAGGCTTGCTGTGAGGAATCCTTTCCTCACTCTGGCATCTGACAGTGCATCAAGTGTCATTTCTCAAGGTTAAAACTGTGAAATGTGTTAGGAATGATGTACAGTAAATTGTTATTAGCTACCTTCTTTAAAATATTAATCTTTCTTTCTGTGTCTGGGTGAAATTAGAATGCTACTCAACTTATCCAACGTTTGAAGGACTCTGCAATATCAAAAGAATAACCTCTATATAAATAATTATTCACAGAGAAGTCTATCACAGTGTTTTGCATTTTAGCCACAGAAGATATATGTGGAAACCTGACATTTTTTCTGTCCAAGTCAGTGGATATTTTTGCCCTATGTAATACTGAAGTAGGATTAGGAATATGAGAGCATGTAAGCACAAAACAATAAATTCCATGGCGATATTATGATTTTACAATATGATAGGTGATTGGTAGATATGTTCTGCTGCTGGGGTTTTTGTTTATTTCAATTACAAAAATTCAAGCTACATGTCATGCAATTAATCCCTTCTTTATTATAATGTAGCTTTGTTTTACTAAGGAAAAAATATAAAACCAAAACCAAAACAATAAAAAACCCCTAACCATATCAAAAATTTGACACTCGAGTGAATTTTCTCTCATTTATTTGTGAATGTTTTAAGAAACTGTGTTACTGACATAGCCAGATGTTTCAGGTTAGGGTAGGTACTTTGTAGCCCTGAATGCAAATGTCTCCAGAATAGAACACAATTTCACTATTCTTAAATCCATGTTAGAACTGAGGGGAAAAAAAGTTCCCTTTAGTTAAGGCAGGACTACAGTCCTGAAAAAATATCGCTATTTCTAAAAAGTAAAAGAACATTGACACTGTGAATGAGAGGAGTGGCACATGTATAAGAGAGATCCCATGTGACATCACTTGTACTGGTTTTCAGTAAGAGTGTTTCTATAATCTGCTGTATCCTTCTTTAAATATCCAGGATCACTCATACAAGAAAAACATAATCATATCTTACTAGGGGCTTAAGATTCATGACAGAGAGAGATTAATTTTTCTGGCATCTTTGAATAAAATTGATCTGTGTATGCGTTTGATTATCCTGAAGGAATAGCTTCTTGAATTTTACAATTTTAACTAGATTTTCTGTAGTAGTATATATATATATTCTGACACAGTTTTTCTGCAACTGACATGGTAATAAGTAGGAACTGATATGAAAATATTGAGATGTCATTCTCAGAAATTAAGGATATAAATTAAACATAAATACTTCTATTTATCTGTGTTCAATTTATATTTATCTGTGTTCAACAGGAGTTCAATCTGGGAATACTGTGGTTTATACAATCACAAGGCTAAGCCCTATAGAGTTTGGTGTGTATATATATATTGGTGTGTGTGTTATGTTGAGACCTTATTAAGGCATAATCTATTATTCATGATATACACACAGTAAAAGCTAGACATTCATCAAAGAATTATTGCTACTACTGCAATTATATTGGTTACATACTTCACAACATTTACAGTAGCATCTCGCCCACAACAGTACTCTGTACTTCTGTACTCTGAAGACAAAAGTTCCAAATTTCAGAGATATTTCTGAAATATATCCATAAAAAAGAATATTCAATGCCAAAATAAGGCACAGTGCCTATCCTCATAAGGAAAAGACCATGTAAAGATATTAATCTGCATATCCTGTGGACAATATAATAATCTTGCATAATTTCCTTTATGTATGGTATAATCTCAAATTACTTTTGGATAATATATTTGAAACAAGTGAGGGAGACTAAGTGGTCACCATCTTAGAAAAAGTGTTTCAAACACTGGAGGAGAATGAAAAAACCCTGAAGATGAAGGAACATCTGGAATGGATGAAGAAAACAAAGGGCAATTAAAAAATAGGAAAAAATTGACAGGAGAAGACAGAGAAACAAAACAGATGGCAAGTAACTGCTGCCAAAGCTGTCAATCACTATGGAGTATAAGCCCAGACTGAATGTAATTATTAATTGGTGATATAAGACCTTCCATATACATATAAACTGGAACTGTTCCTAAATCATGCATGTGTCAAGCCCTCTTTCATCTCTTCTGCTTTTCTCTTCTAGGCCCTTATTTTAGAAAAAGGTTATTTTGTGTACAAGATAAAGAGAAATTGCACATACTCTGCCAGGTATTTCCCCAGGGAATCCATAGTCTTTTTGTCTCTCCTCCATAGCCATTGTGGCTTAGTTTGATACATCCATTGTGACCATAGAGAAAAATGTTATCTGTTTGTACCATTAATGTAATTAGTGGCAAAAAGGATGGGATTTAAAAGTTAAAATGTTCAGATATGATAATTTGTAAAATTATTATTTTTCTGTGTCAATATTAGACTAAAAAATCTTATGATCTCATCTTGTTTACATCACAATATGGGTCAGGCTGGAAGGAAACACAGTGAGTGGATCATCTGGTCCAACCTCCCTGCTCAAGCAGGGTCATGCTAGAGCACATGACACAGGATTTGTTCTCAACTACCTTCCGTGAGGGAGATTCCACAACCTATCTGGAAAATATGTTCCAGTGTGTGGTCGCCTGCACAGTAAAAAAGTTCTTCCTCATACTCGGGTGGAACTTCCTGGGCATTATTTTCTCCCTATTGTCTCTTGTCCGATTAATTGCTTGGCACTGCCAAGAAGAACCTGGTGCCATCCCCTGGACTTCCTCCTTTCAGATACTTAGAGACATTGTTGAGGTCCCCTCTCAGTCATCTCTTCTTGAGGCTGAACAGGTCCAGCTCTCTCATCCTTTCCTCATTAAAGAGATGCTCCAGACCCTTAATCAACTTTGCTGTCCTCCACTGGACCCGCTCCAGGAGCTCCATGTCTGTACCAAGGAACCCAGAACTGGAAATCACACTCCAGATGTGGCCTCATCAGGGCTGAGCAGAGTAGTGAAAGCACCTCCCTTGACCTGCTGGCAGTGCTCTTCCTAATGGATCCCAGGATGTCATTTGCATTCTTGGCTACAAGGACACACTGCTGGTTCTTCTCTGCAGATTTGCTTTCCAGCAGCTGTCTATAACATTCCATAATGGTGTTCAAGGTCATCTCTGATATGATGCAACTAAACCACACTGCTGGGAGAAAAGCCATGAGAAATCACACCTAGGGCTTTTACCCACTGATTCCTTAAGATCAGGACCACAAACTGACTTCTTGCCTGGTGAGTCCTGTAGATTTGCTTTGCCAGACCTAGCACCTTGTTGGGCCTGACCTGCCTGTTCACCATCACACTGCCCAGTGATGACAGAATTCTCAGCTGACCTCGGTTATTATTACCAGCCCTTCCCTGCTCTTCTTGCTTGGGTGCTACAGGTAAATCTATGGGGCCAACTGCCTTGCCTGCCTTACTTTTCCCTGCCTAACACATCAGTGAGGTGTTACATTAGTTAAGTGTCTGAAATGGCCAAAACCAGCGTGAATATGTGCAGGATAAGTTTTCAGCATTCTTTAACTTCATATGACTTACCAATTAAAGTAAGTACCAATAGGGCTTTAAACAGATTAGGTAAATAATAGGGAATTTATTAGAATGCATGTAATTCACATTGTTGTGCTTAAAATAAACCATTACAATCGTTGCAGATATGTCTTTATTATGATGCTTATCACTGGGCTACAGGCAATTAACTAGGTCAGTGTCTTCTTATGGAAAATGAGGCAAAAAAGGATACTGTAATGAAATCTATTCAAAAAATGACTCATCAAAGACTGTCAAGGTGGTTGTTAAAATTGCTTCCAAAATTACGTTAAAAGTGGTTTGACAAAGGTCATGATATAATCTTGGGATATCAAATATATTTTGTAGCCTGGAAAGTGTCTGAAACATGGAATGTGTGAATCAGTGTGAAATGTTATTGAGGTGCTTTAGGATGCTGGACATATCTGTAATCGACTAAGAAAGATGACACAAAACCTATATTGTGAGATCGCAATTTTACTGCTGTAGCAACTTGAAGTCAATTAAGATATTCTAAAGATCCTAAATGGCATCAGTGAAATTAACCTTAATGCTTTCTATTTGCTAAAATATAATCTGAACTAGTTATCTAGATTCCTTGGATTCACTTAAATTCCTTCAGAAGTTATTCCTTCAGAAGTATGTGTGATTCTCTTAAACCTGTTTCATTTTTGTCAGGTCTGTAAAGATGTTTGGGATATTGTGGGACATCAAAAATTCCCCTAAATCCTCACTATGGAGATTTTATTTAAGAGCCCTATATAAGTACTGGATATGGGAATTTCCTGAAAGTAATTTTTAATATCTTCCTGGTGCATCTACCTTAAAAGAGGATCAATAACATTACATGGGTTTTTCTCACTGTGGTCTTTAAAACAAGAAATGTTTTAGTCCTCTTTGTCCTAATCTGTGAAATATTCTAATTGTAAACTGAAGTTACAGTTAATATATGGCTAAAATTTCAGTATAAGACTTTGGAGTAAGGAAATTCAGAACTTCTGGCCACTTTTCATGAGAATGAGGAGAAGAAAAGTTATTTTCATATTTTTTAGTTTTGTCTTTTGTGAATGAAATAGAGCAAGAGGAAACTGAGAAGGAAAAATTAATAGTGTAGTATATTCAATTAACAGAAGTACTAGGGGAAAAACAAGCTAATTGTATTTTAACCTGTAAAAACAGATTTGAAAAACAGAAGAGGTTTTCATATCAATCCCTTATAATAAGATAAAAGTATTTGAAATACTTGAGTTTCCTGTTATTGAAGTGGAAATGTAATGAAGAAAAATTTTTTAAATGGTTATGCTAAATCATTCTAAAAATCCAACCATCTCTGGATTCAATCAACCAACTTGATTCACAGAAACAATTGAAGCATTTCTCAAATCAGTCACTAGTTTTGTACTTGATGTTTCTAGGTTGGGTTGTTTCCAGGAATTTTTTTCTATTTTTGAATTTCTCTCATTTTCCCTATATCACCAGTTCAATTCTGGTGTTCTTGTATGTCTCTTAGTCTCCATTCAACTACATTTTTATGTTTCCCTCCATTTTATGTTTTCTCCTTCATCTTATTAACTATATTCCCCTAAACTTACTTTATTTTTACTTATAATTTAGGTAGCCTGTGTATGAAAATGCTGTCAATAATGATTCAGGACTGTGAGGATCCTCCTGTACCTTCTGCTTTGGTAAAGAATGATATTGCACACCAAGTAGGAGGGGCAGAAGATATTCAGATATTCTCTCCATTAATGTGCTATATGAGTTGCTCATACAATTATATTTTTTAACTACTAGATAAAATTAAGACTCATTGAATGTGACAAGATATGGTCACTGATAGAAAAATGCTGAAATGAGGAAAAGAATTTATAAAATCTTCCATGTAGATACCTTACATTTATTTCTGATCTTTTTATCTATATTCACTGTGGAATCCACACTCTCTCTGTTTATAAGGATTTTAAAGAAAAATAAAATAGCAGTTAGAAATTCATACTCCACAGTATATTTTTACTGATCTTTTGGGACTTCATATTTTTGTTTCAGTGTAGCCTTCTTAGGCATTTTCCTGCAGATAGCAAGTAATGGGTCATTACTTGCTTACAAAATACTCTTGTTTTTATCTCACCATTAACTGACAGATAGTGAAATCTAGATCACTATGAGATGCTAGGAAATCCTGACCATTGTATGTCCACCTGGAAAAGGCTGCTGATCAGCAAGAAACAATATATCACACTTAAAGTAACCAAATCAGAGGTCTTACTCCTCCTGAGTTCTTGTCTGTGGGTCAGTCAACAAGCCAAACAGTGCAGCAGATGAACATCAGGCTGGACGGGGCAGCTGTCCAACCTGTGAAGAAGAAATTCACAGTATTTCCTGTAAAAGACTGTGTTGGAATTTTCTACTGTCAAAGTTAAAGAAAGTATACAGAAAGTCTTAAATATAATTATTGTATGTTTATTATAAGTTATTATTCACTGCTATAAAAATGAATGCTATAGCTAGAAAATGCTTATAATTAAAAAGCCAGCCAATGGTTCAGGTAGAATACACTGAAGTTAGGAAAACATCTGTTTGAGTTATATGTCTGTTCTATTTTTTAATAGTTTTTAATAAGTCATGCTAAAATAGATAACTGCATGTGAGAAAAAAAAGCAGTAACAGTGATGGAAAATCAGAAACATTATAATGCAGCTGTTGTAAAATCTACCTAGTAGACTTAAACCATGTACCTTAACCTTAAACCCCTTGTTTGGATTTCTTCAGTTTTTTTCAGTTCTTTGATTGGTTGATTTTAGTTATGAAACTAAAAAAAGAAAAAGGAAAAATGTATTAAATCATTATAGTCTCTCAAATGCATTTAATGTTAAAGCCACTGTATGTCATATTAGCCAAAAAATAGTATGTATATAGCTATACTAGGAAGAAGTATCAGGAAATTTGAATGGCAAATGAAAAAAGAGAATATCAATACCAACCCCTCCACACATGAACAAACAAAAAATAGAAAACCAACCCAGTGTTACAAAATGTTTTCTTGACTTCCTTTCCACACTGGAGGGAATCACCAGTGATCATAATATGTCATTATGATATGTTTGTTGGTCTTATTGTAGGGGTTTTTCTAAGGGTTGACCTCTCCATCCTCTGAAATTGTTTGCTCAGGTTCTTCATGTGTTTGAACAATAGTGCCCAGGGCCTTGTAAGTATTTGTAAAGGTATCTCAGAGGGTTAATTAGTGGGTGAGGAGGGGTTTCTCTTACTGCTGCATTCTACAATCTTCTACCACTTGTCCTTAAGCCTTGTGGTGTTGCCCTGCTCCTGGCACAAACCAGGTTCAAGACCTGCCTTTGTAGTGGCTGCACTGAGTTGGCTTCTGTGTGTCATAGATATCAGGGTATGGCTCCAGGGTATTCCTCAGACTCTTACCTCATCCTGCCCCTCAGCCACCGAGAAGAGCAGTTCATGAACCTGGTCACACCACCCACAGATCTTCTTGTAGTCACTTGCCTTGTCTGGGAATATCTTTACATCCCACAGCTGAGAATTTGTGTGGTTGTATAGTTGAACAGGAGCTTGCTCTCTGTAGCAGCTTTGGTTCTACCAAGACTTAGCAGCTCAGTAAAAGCAGAGGACACTGTTTTGCTGTGTTCTCATCATGCAACCAGATGCCTACCCAGCAGAAATGTATATTATCATCTTTTGCATTTTCTGAAGACATTTACCCCAGACTTGCCCAGAGTAAGGTTATACCTCGTTAACACTTTAACATCTTAATATAAAATAGTAGAGCAGCGCCATTGATCAATAAACACTTGAGAGTTCCTGACACTTCTGATACATGGGACTATCAAAACCCTCCACCTGAAGAGACTGCAGCACTTGAGTGTGCCATATGGTATAAAAGTACTATTGCAAAAAGTAACAGATTGCCCATTAAGCTCACCAGATGAATCTCCATTACGTCCATATATACATCATTCTCACACTGTGCCACATAAACAAAAAAGCAAAAAATAAGTGTATTTCCATAAGAATTATAAAGTTCTTTCTTTATGAAGTTTTCTTCTGTTGGGTTCAGTACTGCACAGTGACAGGCTTTGCAGACACAAAGTTTTGACCTTCTAAAATTCATGCTAATGGTAACCTTCCCATTACATCAGTACAAACAGACACTTGTTTCCAAGGTGTGTATAGAAGGAAGGAAAGGGAGACAGAAATTATACTTGTCATTTCCCTGTGTGCTGAATGTGCCACTACTGTGAACTATGAATGCAGTGTTTTAGAAATGTCCCTACCAAACCAACAAAGAAAGTTGATGGAGAAAATGGATGGACTCTTCCTGTTGTGCTGGTTTACTTTTGGGGCTTTGTCAACTTGTTTTGATTTGGGGTTTTGTGTTGTTCGGGGGGGGATGTTGTTGGGGGTTTTTGTTGGGTTTTTTGTTTTTTTCCTTGAAGGCTCAAATCATGCATTGAAACTTCATCTCCAAAGCTTTTTTAGCTGGTGGAAATATCCCCTGCATTGAAGACTAGTGTAGAAACACAGTTAATTTTGTTATATGTTATAAAATCAAAATTATAGCATTAGAAGAGGGGAAGTGTCTCTGCAAATTTCAGGATAAAGGCAGTACAGGCCATGAGGTGGTATCACAAGATACCCACAGCTGTTAGCGGTTAGTTTTTTAACATGAGAATGTGCCATTTTTGTCAACATTACTTAAAAATATCTGATTCTATTGTAATATGATTCAATATGATGGATTTTGTAAGAATAAGGTGTAAGTCCTTTTGATATATCTTGTGTTTTCTGAAATATGCATTAGAAGTGGTAAATAATCATGCAGAACTATCCCTGGAGAAACTGTCCTTAAAATATTTAATACTTCCTGACAAGAATACCATGCTCTACCTTAGTATTGACAGTCATTCCTGTACAGTCATGTTCAAAATTGTCATATATTCTTCATTTGCAGTAAGAAACAAATATTCCAACTTTCTTATTGTTAATATAAAGTGATAAGTATCTAAAAATACATTTTTTCCTAATAAGTGAGTTATTTTATATGTTGCAGCACCAGTTTATTTCTTTGTAAAACCTGATATTTCATGCCTAAATAATTTTTCTAGCAGTTCTTTAGATCAGATCAGCAGGTACGTGGTGGCCAGTGATCAGCAGTAGCTATTGTAGTTCTTTTGGGAATTTTTTTCTATCTTATGAGTTGATTTTGTCAAAAAAAATCCATTTTCATTTTTAGTTAGTTTTAAAAGTAATGGGAAAGCATCGAAGAAAAACAGAAGGTAAAAAAATATTTTCCTCTTTTTTTTCTCCATTTTATTTAGGTGTATCAGGATTATTTTACTTTCTCTTTTTTTTTTCCTAAGTTGCTGAAGAAAAAATCTCTTCCAAAAGATCCAAAAGACTCTTCCAGCAGATAAAAAGTTGTTCCAAAGCCCATTATTGTTTTGAGGAGAAAATGTTCTAACAGAAAAAAAAAAAAAAAAATATTAAAAAAAGAACAAACTTCACAATTACTTTTCTATCTCCTGATCTATTTTTAATGATGTCCATAATGAGGCCTTCTGCACCTATTTTAGTGTGTTCCCAGCAACTTTTAGTCCCATGATATTTATTATGCTGTACATATTTTATATATGAACAATACTGTTATTCTGATCATTTATTTATGTTAAGCTGTGGCCATTATAGCAAAGTGTAACATCTGTGGTTTCATTTCTGGTGCAGAGGTAAAGTGATTACAGAATTATGAGCCTACCACACTCAGGGGTATTACAAAACATGAAATACAACAAAGTTCAGTAAGTTCTTCTAATTTTACAGGTATGTGATTATCTCACAGGAGCTACATCTTGTAGATACCAGATGTTTCACAGTAACAGTAACTCTGGAGTTGCTTCATTGTTATAACAAGAAGATTTTACTGCAGAGAGAAAGGTTGGCATTTTCTCTGCTGGATGAAGATGAAATTGGCAATTTGCAACAGCGGTTTCAACTGAGCTATGTGGTTTACATTGATTAATCTATCATGCTAGAATATTAACCTACCAATTGGAGCTCCCTCCTAGTAGTTTTCTAATCTGTGCCATATGTCTGGAGCTTAATAAACATTTTCTTTAATTCCAGCTACAACAAGGGCTATTTTACAAAAGACAGAATCCTGACCTTTCTCCAAAACATCAAATACTTGAAATCTTAATTTTCAAAGCAAAGCTTGAAATTTTTTCATGCAATGCCAAGAATCATCATCCAGATAAAACTGCAGTGACTCAGATGATATGGATTCTGACACTGTACATAAATAAAGCAGCAGTTCACAAAAGAAGAAATCCAGCTCACATTTATAAAGGACTTGGATATTCAGGGAAAACTTCTGAGAGTATTACTCACTTTGGATGAAATCTTCTTCTGGTGTATAAGTCCATTCAGATTATGCTATCTAGGATGAGTTATAGGAGGCATAGGAAAGGATGGAATATTTACAGAAAGTCACCCAGAAGGGTGTCTTAAACATAGACAGTTAAACATACGCAATTTAACTGGCTAACAGATAGATGCTGCTAGATGTATGCTATTCTTCACAGGCAAGCCTGTCAGTTCCCCTCCACAGGAATTTTGCAGCTTTGTTCTACATGAACTGTAAAACCAAACTAAAACTGCTTGTTTACATAGCCAGCTTCTGAACCTTAACAAGGAGAGTATTTTTGTGGCAGAGTTGTCCTGAGATGAAATGTGGAATAAGTACTTCAGAGAAAAGGTTAATGGTAGATAGCCATTTTTTATTTTTATTGTAAGCCTCTGGCATTATGCCAAATATCAAAAATGGGAAGAAATGTCATTTTCTTGCTCCAATGAAATAACATGTATGTAAAAGTTTCAATCCAGTCATAAGAAAATGAAAGAAATACCTCAGCTAAAACAGAAACATTTCAACAATAAACTACAGAGAGATGACTTACTGGCTATCCTAACAGTGTCAGGATAACCAGGAATTAAAAAAAAATGAAGAAGATTATAAACAATAAGAGAAAGAATGTCAATTATGAACATTAATAGAATTAGTCTAGACCTTTCTAGCTAGCTTCCTGGACTGCCATAGCCATAATAAAATCTATGTTGGCTAAAAAGCAAGTCTGATGTTGTGTTTTAATTGTTCTGAAAAATACTACTGTTTATGATTAAAAGATTGAAATGTAAACTGGATGGAGTTATTGTAAAGTTTAGTATGTTATTCTTTTTGTGTATACTTTAATTAGCAATAGTTATTTATGCTTTAATTGCTATCTATAGTTTAATGTATTTAATTTGTTTTTAACCAATGAGTTTTAACAATGGTTTGTAATTTTTTCACCCCTTAGTTACTAACAGGAAAGTGGAACCTCATTTATGGACTATGGATTTTTTTAAATCAACAAAAAATTGACCGCAAGATTGGGAACATTCTGTCTTTTTAAAAAATAACCCAGCCTTAGTACATATTTCTAGGTGTTATTTATTTTTGTAATTAGGGGAGAAAAATCAGGCATTTTTGCAGCAGTATTCAGCCTGAGTAGTGCTCTAAATTAGAATATATGAACTGCTGACTGTGAGTACCTATGCTTTCCATTAATCTTGAAGATATCCCTTTAAAGAGTCTCTGGTCTAGCTCTAGATATCTATGTTTTAGATATCTGATTTGCGCATTATTTACATCTAAAGTATTCCACTACTTCTATATGCCAGAATGGTGAGTTACAGCCTCTGTATAGCTGTTTCCTTTCCTCCACCACTGAAACTGGCTTGAAAGTATCAACAGAGTATTTTATTATTACCTAACTGAATCAGTCTCTATATGTTAAATATACTCTTGAACTTGATACATCATTTTTGTATCAGGAAGAAAATTTGGCTGATTTTCAATATAAGGCAAACTCTCATCTGATCCTTCATAGTTTGCAGTACTTGCTGTACTGTACACAGAAGGAAGAGCAATTTTTTTCAGTTGAATTATGGAGTCTGGCCTTGATACCTTGAGGAGCTGGAACAGAGGCTAGACAGAGTTAAGAGGAATAATGGATATTTATTGAAGCCTTCAAAAGCCACACCCTGGCAGTAGGAGTGCTCTGCCTGGATGGCTCCAAGATGGAAACAAAAGGAGAATTTAGTCACGAGATCTTTTTATATGCTTCGGTCCCTTTGCATACAGGAGTCCCTCTTTCCCACCCTCCTTTTCACATTGTTTATACTTTGAGCCTGAAGTTTGAAAAAATTCTTCTTGAGCCCCCAACAGGAATAGGATTGTTGTGTCCTCATCACCCTGTGAACAGTTCCTAGTAACCCTGAATAAAAAGCCACTCACCAAAGAACAGAAAAACTGAAAACTTAAGGCATCATTAAGAGCCTTAAGATCCTGTCATAGATGTGTCATTATCAGTTTGTTTTATGCTTTTCATGCAGAGGCTTGAAGAGGAAAACTCCTTGAAAAACTAAAAGTAGTTTTATGAAACTTTTGCATAGATATTCATCATAAAAATAATATTCTGAGCAGTTGTCATGTGCACTACAGTCTGCTAGAGTTTCCACCACTTCGTGGGTGAAATGGTTAACATCTGAAAAATCTTTCCTTTAGTAAATCTGTGCATTTCCCTTGGAATTAGTAAAGATATTAAAATGACTTTAAAATGCTGGGGTTGGTCACATCTTTTGGAAGACAGCTGTTTCTAGCATGAGGCTCAACAAACAACAAACAGATTTTCTCTCATAACTGGAGAGTAGAAAGATCAGAGTTTTTTCCATTTCAAATATCTTCTTCAGTAAAAAGGCATTCATCAGTCTTCTTTTCTGTGTCTGACTCGATTTACTTCAGAGCGATAGTGTTCAATGAAAAGTCTTACGTTGCTTCAAATTTACTGAAGAAATTTACAAGAGGACATTCCACCTGTAAATCTTTGCTGCTGTCTCGTGTACTCTGAGATACCCCTTAAAAATCTCTCCACCTTTTCTTATAGGCCCCCTTAAGGTACTAGAAAGCTTCTATAAGGTCTCCTGGGAGCCTTCTCCTTTCCAAGTTAAATAGTCCCAACTCTTTCACTCTGTCTTCATAGATGAGGTGTTCCAGCCCTCTGATCATACTCATTGCTCTCCTCTTTACGTGCTCCAACAGATCTATGTCCTTTTTGAGCTGAGAATTTGAGTTGAACATAAGTAGGTTCTGTGAGATGGGGATAATCACCTCCCTCACCCTGCTGGCTGCACTTCTCTTTATTCAGCCCCGGACATGTTTGGCTTTCTGGGCTACACACACTGCTGTGTCATGTGGAGCCTTGCATCCACCAACACACTGAAGCCTTTCTCCTCAGACCTTCCCTCAATCCATTCCCAACTCTTTCTGAAATTTTACTTTTGAAATCTTAGTTGTTTCCTTATTTTCATATATGTTTCAAAGTACTTCTTGAACAACAATAAAATCACTAAAAACAATCAGTTTACTGAAAAATTTCTTAAAATAGTTTAAAATTTTTATTTAGGTTTTTTTGGTGGTTTTGGTTGGTTTGTTTGTGGTGGTGGTGGTGGTGGTGGTGTTATACTTAGTGCTTAACTCTCTCATCTCTCTAAAAATTAAAAGTACTCTGGAGATGGGCTAGGACTAATGGGAAATTGACAATTAAATAGCTACTGTACATGGATGACCTAAAGCTCTAAGAACACAAGGGAACTATACAATATGATTGATGTAGTTCACGATGTCATTAAATACTGAAGCAAGTAATTCATCTGTAAGCACAAATCCAGTAGGACATGGAAAGATGAATGTAAAGTAAGGAGATATGAATCTTCAAGCAGGCAAAGTATGCAAAGAATTGGACAAAGGACAACTATTTATGTTACTTGAAGAGCTAAAAGAAATAAATGAGATCTAGAGAAATATGAAGTCTGTACACACCAAGTCTTTGAAAATAGTATCAGAAAACTGTCTGAACATCAGCCATGCTGATATGTGAAATTAATTCACATATTTTATATATATTTTTATATATTAATTCACATATTTTATATATATTTTTGAAGGACATCTTCTGAAGACATCATGTTGTTTGATGTATAAGACTTGCTAAATCACGTATGTGTAAAGTTTACTTCAAATGTGTCTTCTTGGTCTTTATTATACCAATGGAAATTCTTCATACTTTAGAAAATAAGGAAACTGATGGCTTGGACCAAAATGTTGCCAAAATTAAACAGATATAAGAGAGGCATGCATACACAAAATACTCATGACAGACCTCCTTTACAGTTAAGTGCAGGGAGCAATTAATTTCATTCTAAGGTAAATCAGGTCAAATATTCCCTAAAAATATTTGTTGCTCATCATCACACCAGAAGAAATTATCACTCAATAGCAGGTATGCATACTTCAGCTGTCTGAAACCATGTTCAATGACTATCACCCAAGCATATTCCTGTTATGTGCTTTACTATTGTCCCTTCTCCTTTTTTCAGACATCATTGGCTTCTGTTCCCTGAAACAAATATTACTCATCCCACCCTTGTCAGAACAAGTCTTCCCAGAGTTTTCACAACATAAGCTCTGTTGATTTGTTTCTCCTGGCACAGCTGCCCAGAGTTTGTCTTGCAGACCTATCATAGATCAGAAACCTTCAGCAGCTTGGCAAAAGTCTGTCAAACTCGGGAAAATGTCATGAACCTTTTTTAGCTGATGGATCTTTCGTTTATTTCTAAGCCATTGATACATGTAGATAGATAAGCCACTTTGAGCTTTTATTGTTAATTCATATATTTGAAATAGGCATAATCAATTATTCTACAAGGTATAAAACTCATTAAAAACACATAATAGACTCTCTCAGGAAGAAGAAACTTCAGGAAACAATTTTGTACATCATCTTACTTAAAATTTAAATTCTGATGAGTAACAGAACAGCTTAATAAATGTAAAACTTCTGATATGGTATTTACTTGTATTTTGAAGCAAAATAAATTTTATCCATTTGTGTGATTTCTTATCATTCTAATCTCACTCTCTAGTAGAATGTCTGCTTTGAAATTTGCACTGAGACATAAAGGACTACATAATAAAATCTCTTCCTAGCATTGCCAGAGACCTACTTTCTAATGCCGATAAAAATAATCACAGTAGGGTTTGCCAAAATTAGATTTCATGGGCTCAGTTACCATAAATGGAAAGAAATAACTGCTTTAGTATTCAGTTTGGGTCACCTAATTAAGACATCTTCAAATGCTTTAGAATGAGATTAAACCTGAGGTACCTAACCTTAATATTACTGTTGCATTGTAGACAGATTTATGAAGAAAACATATCTGTATTGAACCCCCAAGATAACTAACTCAGATAAAGCAATCTAAAGCTGGTTAGGATGAATGCCTCTGCCTATGTCTCTATCCCTTCCTCTCCTAATTCTTAAGGCTTGACATATGTGCAATTACAGAAGCAAAGTATTTTAGAGGTTTGTACTAGAAAACAAATGCAATACAAGTTGGTAAATGTTGTGGTTAGCTTTAAAAAATAGCTTCCTCCTAGCGCTACCACAAACAGCTTTCATTATGCTGTATTTTTTCAAAGACATTTTTAATTTTTTTATGCTTTACACAGAGAAATTTTGTCACTTATGACTATGGCCCTCAAATTAGAATTTTTTACTTATGTAAAAATAATCCCTGAGTGTAACAAGACTTTCATATCTGTAAAAATGAAAATATTTCTCTATTGAGGCTTTGTACTAAATAGGTAGGTAAATATTTCACCTCCCTTTGGATAACTTTAGAAGGAAAGGTTTTTGGAATTTAGGACATCTGTGGAACCTATTATAGACCCAAGTGATTTTTCTGATCGTGTATTGTAATTGACCAAATGCAAATTTGCATATGGAAAATTACTAAATTAATGTGTAAAGTGTTGAAAGACAAGATAGGTCTCAAAAATCTGTTGAAGAATAAGACATTAACCTTTAAATGCCTTAAAATACTCACTGAATTTTGGTGATGCATCTCATCTGTATCTAAGTCAATAATGATTTTTTAAAAATGAATATTACTTTAACAGAAATCAGCATATCATGTAACAATAAAAGGAAATAAATATCCCACTGATTGCCTCTTCCCTTTTGGTGTTTAGTTATTGCATTCTGCCTCCACATTCAGCAGGGTATAATGGAAGGGTTTATTTCTTATGTGATTAAAGTCACAGCTGTTCCCGCTTACTGGATTGCTTTAACCCAAAATGTGTATGAAAGGGTTGAGTCTCTGTTTTATAATGTAGTTTTCGAGTTCCTCACACTAACACTGAGAGAAAAAATATCACTTTTAACGAGGTCCCTCAAGAGTGCCTTCATTACTTTCACATGATGATGATAATGTAAGGAAAGACTTGTATTCATCCCTGGAGTGACCCCACTGTGTAGATGCTTTTTTCCCCCAACACTTTAGGACTATATTTTGTAATTCTATAGCAAACATAGCTTTACTGCTTCAATCTAAGTACAGATTTTTCTTTGTAATGTGACATATTTATTTAAGCTGTGGTAATGTACAACAACCTGCTTTAATAATCTGGGAAGGTAACAGATGCCAAACAATGTGTTATGGAGTGTAGAAAATTACTAAAGAGACTCTTACATCTTGTTTAAAACTAAACCTTGTAACCAAGCTGGAGCAGCCAGAACATGTACTGGGAAAGCAGCACAGGCAAGATCACTTCTTTCCAATATTTGCAAGGTATCTGAGGGCCTGATCAGCAAAAACTTCTTTAGTTGAATACTAACATTCACACCATAAACAGCACACATTATATCACTCAGAACTCTGGATAGCTGTTGAAGGCAATCCTTAAACAAATTCAGACTGTCTACAGTCATTATATTATTGTCTCAGTGAATGAGGTGGTTAATTTAACTTAGGACACAATAACATATTTTATGAGAGGAATACCATATATCTGTACAACTTACTAACTTTGTTACATATTTCCTTGATGGTACCCATTCAGCCATTTACCTTTTTCTTTGAATTTTAAGACAAAGAATCGGAAATCTACAGTTTTGATCAACTTATCATCCATCGGAAAAGCCTAAAAGTCTTCTTTTAAAAAATGAGCACAGAGGCTCAGGACATGCTGTCGATCTTCATGCTGTCACCACATTGCCTATCCTACTTAAAGAAAATCATTGTGAAGAAGACTTGAGACAATCTTAGCAGTTCCCAGAAGCTGGAGAAGATCTCTTGGAAACCACGGCATAATTTAACATGGATGATGGGAAAAAGATGAGCCTTATTGCTGACTCATACAAGAAAGAAATGGCTTCCATCCAACATTTCCTCCTGGTACTGGGAAAATAACGGCTTTAACTGAAAACTCTGGTTGCTTGAACTCAAAGTCATTCCTATATCAAAACTTTTTTTTTTTTTTAAATTCCAAAATTAGAAGGACAAATAAAGTAAATAAATCCCAGTATGGACAGTAAAAAGAGTTCCATATAAGTTTTCTAGAAGAATGTTTTTTAATGCAGTCTGACACCTGGAGGTGCATGCTATATGTCTGCTGATATCTGCATTAGAATTGATTTCCATTGCCAAAATAAATATGTTCTGCAAATTTGTGCGCATTTTTTAAAATGGTCAGTGAAAGTCTGTCAGAGCAGCCCATGGAACACCACATTTGATAAAGGTCTCACATATAAAATTGTCACTGTGCAAAACCCAAGAGACTTTTGTGGCAAATTAGGCTGGAAAAGGCTGTTAAGCAGCTTCTCAACTTCAGCTAGGAATGAATGAGAAGGAATGAGAGTGATACAAAATTAATTGTGAAAATAATTCCAAGAAAAGGCTACCACTGAAGAGGATGGAACAAACCCTTATGCAGCCTTGAAAACATCATGTTACAGCATTTTGAGGGGAGACCTCAAAGTGCAGTAAAGTTGTCAGCAACCACATCCTGCTTGAGGGAGACTAGAGAGACAGCTTTAGAAACCACAGAAAGGATAACACAGGAAAAAGGATAATCACTGTAAAAAATTATCTTGTACAATAATTTAAGAATAAGGCACTCTTTGTGTTAATGAGACAGTTTGGAATACTATGCTTTTAAAAACACTCAAACAGGCTAACAAAAATTCATGGTTCTACTTAAGCTGCATTTTCACTTTGACATATAGCAATATTTTGAGCATAGCAGTGTCTCCAGATTAAATTTTAGAAAGATGTTGAGTAAGGTTATTGAGAAATTGGCTGTGGAAATAATATTTTATAGGTTTTTTCCCCACAATCAGTAAGACTAGAATTCAGTATGTCTACTTTTCTCTCCAAAATATCTAGAAAATGTATAATGCTAGGTAACATCATAAAAAGCTTTGCTTTTGCTCCTACATACTAGGAGCAATAGAAAAGTGCTGTGGGTGTACAGTAACAAAAAAAATTGCACTATGCATTTCTGGAACAAAGCAGATATTTCCATCTGATAATCTTCAAAGCAAAGCATGAAAAACAACAGTAATTTCAAAATGTCTGTGAAGACATGTCAGGATATTAAAGGTAATTAGGTACTAAATTTGGGATAAATTAGTAATGCATCTAAGAAGAGTATTCCGTAAGAATGTTATTTAAACTTTTGAATTAATTTTCAAAAGAAATAATTTCTCACACATGTTTCTGAATGAAATCAAATGACTACACCAATTCTTTTTTTCAAGAAAATATCAATATATTTGACCAGCCTGAATTTTTCTTCCAAAAACAACAACAAAATATTAAAGCAAGTATTTATGAATATAAAAAAGAAATGCTTGTTTGCTAATTGCAGATTTCAGGTACCCGAAAAGAAGTAGTTCTGGTTTATAAAAGATGAGTGTTTTATGGAAGGAAAAGTAATAAACGATCGGTCATTTCAAAATATTATATCTACATCATGCATGCGTTTGTTGTAGATGTTCAGGCACAGCTGGGGTAAGGTTGGAGATGATGCATTGAGAAATGGGTCAGAAAGATTAGGAAAGGTTGAACAAGGTTCTGCAAGGGGACACAGTCCCAACAATACCATGTTGCAATCCCAATACAGTACAAATTACCTTGGATGCTCTGAACTGTTTTTTCTAATGTGTCATCAGAGAAGAGGTTGGTCAGAGCACAGACTGGAAGCAATGGACTTGTGAATGACCCACGTGAATCTGACAGTGGTTCACCCTCGCCATGGGGTGAGCACTGCAGTACAGGGACTAAAAAACGAATCCCACAGTTGCATGGAATTTTCAACCACAGAAATGTTTCCTTGGTTTGTAAAACCCATTGGTATTAGACTTTGTCCCAGATGCATCAACGAGAATATCAGGTCCAGCAGCACCATTGATTATTCACAAATTTTACTCTTGGCTGTTCTGGCTTCAGGTATTGGTTGGTAAAGTGACCTGGGCAAGTAACGACTGAAGTATAGCCAGAAAGAGTAATTGTGATAAACTCAACTACAATACAGGGTGATGTGAATATCTGCTAGGACAATTCCAAATGAAAGTGTTCTTGAATTCAGTCATCAGGGTGTAGTAGAGGAGTTTGTAAGGACTGCCACATTTTGGGTGGCCTGTGTACTCTATAACCCAATTTTCTCCCACAACACTCCCAGGAATATACTAGAGTCAAAATAATGTAGTAAGGAAATCTGTTCTCAAGAGTGCTGCAAGCAACACTCATTTTAGAAAATTTCCAAGGCTAGTGTTGATTAGATAAGGACTACATCTTCCTTTATATTCAGAAAGAATACTTTCAAGGACAAATAACCCCGTGGTAAAGCACAAGAAAATGAAGCATCAAGTGCACCAGAACACATGAAAAGTCTAAGGAAGCTAATCCCTGCTACTTTTTAATATCATATTTCATTATTATTGCTAGTGCTTTGATTTTTATGAATCAGTAATATGGGGGATCTGCCACATTTACTTAACCATCAGCTTATTGGGTCACTTGTAGTTTATGTAAATAGTTAGGTAACATGATTTCATTGTTTCTTCTCTATGAATAATATGAAAAGGAGTAAAGTAATAAATTATTTTCCATCACTGTTCACAGCTTAATTCATTTAAATTTAGGCAAAGGGTGTAAAGTTTATTCAGAATGCTGCAGTTTTTTAATTTAATAGGTTTTTTGCTTCTTCTTCTTAGCTGTGTGGTATAGAGGTGTTCAGAATAAAAGGCAGAAAATAATACAGCTCCTAAACTCTTTGGGTGTTTTAGTTCAGTTTGTAGGGTTAGATCCTAGGTAATCACTTTAAATTATTTTATTTATATTTACCTCTGGGATTTTTTTTAAATTTTTCCTATGTGCAACTTATATACATTCCCATAAAAGCAATGCCTAGAAAGCCATAGAGCTTTGTTATGTATTTTATAGCTTTTACATTCTCAGGAAGCAAACAGCTATAGAAGCATCAAGGAAACAGAGAAAATGTGCCTTATTTCTCAGGGACAGTCAAATATCCAGTTATAAGATGCTTTCCTAGACCATGCCTGACACTTGGTTTCCCTTCAGTCTGTTTGAAATTTCAAACCATCTTTTTCTGGGGTACTATTATTAGCAATTATTATTTTAAATAGAAATCAGACAGCTAGAAGTTAAAGCAATAAAAAGTAAACGAGAAACTTAACTTAATAAACAAGATCCAATAAAATTTCTGTTTAATTACTATTTGAAATTAAGTATTTTTGTTGTGATTGTCCAGATCCACACATATTATATTATCTTCTACAGTTTTTCATAGCTAGTAAAGCACAATCCATAAGGAAGATCATCAACCATTTCAAGTTGTATAACTCCATCCCTATCAGCAATTTGGACAATATATACTTTATAATTGGCATGAGGGATTGGAGCACATTACAGATAATCAAATTTTTTAAGATGGTGTATAGAGTATGTTATAACCTATGTATTACAGAATCAGCGTCATATAAGTCTTACCCTTTTCTGTCTTTCTGCTCTCCCAATGAGTTTCTCCTCATTTGACCCTCTTAAAGGCATGCATGCAGACATGTAGAAAAAAAATTTCACTCTCCAGAACTGCTTCCTAAGAAACTCCTACTTATTTTACATCCACAAAAAAAGATTAGCTGGCACCTGATGAAAGTGAACAAAAGAGTACAAGAACAGGGAAGTTCATAAGTTACTTTATCAATGTGTTTTTTTTTAAAAATTTTAAGACTATAAAAAGAAGGGAGTTTATATTGTGAGGAGAAAGATTAACTTTACTTTCATTATGGGTTCATAAATTCTGTCACTTTAATAATCTGATTCCTTACATTGAAATAAGAGTATGAAGCTCCCAAAGAGAAGTAGCACTATCCTTTTTTCCCTCCCTCCCTTTTTGTTGTGAAAAAGGAAAAGAGAGGTCTAAATTACTTTTCACACAGTCCATAGAAAGACTAAATTCAGAGATGAAATAGAACTGTGAAAGCTGATGGAGAGTTTCATATTAATTATCAGAAAAGCAGATGGTTGCAAAAAGCTTCCTAAAATCCAGTGCACTTCAGCTTTAATCCTTTCATGTCAATTCTTAGCTACACCAAAAGAATGATTAAAAAAAATTAAAAATTCAGGAAATTAGAAGACAGAACTATGAGATGGGACAAGTGAAAAGACATGTGATACAACTGCAAAAGAAGTGAAAAAAGTGTAGAAAAAATAGAACGTCAAGATATTTGTAGTAAAAAGATCAAAGGATAGGTACAAAGTGTTGAGAAGAAGGTGAGAAATGCTGGTGGGAATTGGTGGAAAAAGAGCAAAAGAAAGGGATGAATAATTGAATGAAGAAGTCTACAATGTTACAAGTTGAGTTAGAGTGAGAGGACAGAGAGGGTGTGTAGACAGATAAAATCTTTAAAAAGAATAAGTGAAATCAAGTAACATATCAAATAAAAAGGAAATTAATAGACTAAATGAGACAGCTGAAAAGGAAGTATAGACAAAACCACAAAAATAGGACAAATATAGTTGGTACTTGCACACAGCAGTAAGGATATTGCCATAATATTTAATCAACACATTTTAAATAAGACAGAAGATGTTTATGGTCCTCCATTTCACGAAAAATATCTAACAGGAAATTCTGAATACACTTCAATTAGAAGATTGTTGTCCAAAGTCATTTTTATATAGTTGGAACCTTCACATTGTAATTCCTCTGCAGTCAGCACTGGTGAGGCTAGACCTCCAATCCTGTAGCCATTTCTGAGCCCTTCACTGCAAGAACACTGAGGTTCTGGAGTGTGTCCAGAGAAGAGCAATGAAGCTGGTGAGAGGTCTGGAGCACAAATCCTATGAGGAGCAGCTGAGAGGACTGGGGTAGTTTAGCCTGGAGAAAAGGAGGCTCAGGAGTGACCTTATCATAGCCTCAAGATATGCTGGAGATGTTCATGCTGGTCATCAGGAAGAATTTCTTCTCTAAAGGTGTAGTCAAGAATTGGAATGGAGTGCCCAGGGAGGCCATGGAATCACCATCCCTGAAAGTATTCAAGAAATGCCTGGAAGTGGTTCTTAGTGCCATGGTCTAGTTGATGAGGTGGTGTTTGGTCAAAGTTTGGGCTCAGTGAACTTTTCTCAGTTCTCACCTCAGTGAGGTCTTTTCTAACCTTAATGATTTTGTGATTCTGTTAAAGGAGCCAGTTTGTGCCAGAGAAGGTTTATATTAGACATTAAGAGTTTCTTCACAGAAAGGATGATCAAGTATTGAAACAGGCTACACAGGGAAGTAGTGGAATTACCACCTGTGGAAGTGATTAAACATTTATGGATGTGGTGCTTGTGGGCATAGTTTAATGGTGAACCTGACAGTGTTGGCTTAATGGTTAGGCTTGATCATCTTAGAGTTTTTTCCCAACTTTAATGATTCTCTGGTCTCTTCCCTGGGCTGCACGGGAATCTCTGCTTCTGTGCCTGTAGTAGCTCCTCCCCTCCCTCACTGACCTTGAGGTTTTCAGGGTCATTTCTCATTGTTTCTTTGATGTTTTCTTCCCTCTCAAGAAACACACTGCTGTACAACACTTTGCCCCTTCTTAAATATATTTTCCAATATATTTATACAGCTTGATGCTGTAACCAATACAACAGACAATCCAAATTCAAGGAAGTCTAATACTATGTTTCATTCTTTAATAATATGCATGGCTTCCCTATCCTTGTTGATAATCTTCATTGTTCTTCTCTCTTCTCTGAAGGCAAGGAGGCACTGAGGATACCTTCATGACAAAGCTAAGTAGGATGAAAAGTCAAAGACCAAAACCAAGTAAAGAGATGACTGAGCAGACAGCATTGCTAGGTGAGGGGAAAACTGTTTGGACCAACAGAATAATACTTCAAGAAGCCAATAGTTTATGGGTAGTTTTCAAGGTTTTGGATAATTTACAGGAAGAAATCAACAGTGTGTTACCTGCACTGAGTATAAGTGATAAGGCTGCTGTGAGCTGAATATGGGGCTGTCTAGTACTGAACAAAACCAATTCCAGCCTTCTCCAAAAGATCCACTGCAGGGCACAATGTCAAACCATGACATAGAAGGTACATAATACATAATGAACATTTTGGAGAAGTAACTTGAAATTTTAAGCCTGATCCTCTAGTCCTTTGTCCATAATGTGATGCAATGCACCACAGCAAAAAAGACAGACTGCAGAGAAAACAAAAAGTAACCAAATGCACATTCCCATCTTTAGCTGCAAGCTGTGTTTTTCAATTAGATACCACAAAAGGATCTATATGAATCTGAGTGATAACACTATTAACACACTGCTAAATTAGAAATTATTTATATTGGTCATCTTAAATGTGAGCAAAATATTTTTTTATCCACTGGGGGAAGCAAGACTGTCTTTTCTTAAAATGTGTTCAGCCTATTCCCTGGTCAGGGACTCTACAGATTACCACAATTTAAATGTTGAATCATAATAATTATGTTAGAGAATTAAAAAACAGTATTGGGACTAATTTTGTACCCTTCCATTTGAAAATCCAGGCTCCCTTACTTATCTTCAGTCAAGCCATACAAGACTCACAGGGAGTCATAAAAAGAACTAAAAATAACCTTACATAGCTTTTCTAGGCATAAAAATGTCATACTTTAACCTCAGAATCTTCCTGGGACAGAATTAAATTCTGTGTCTGTCCCACCTGGACAATGAAAAATTTCTTTTTTTAAAACCTTCTTGTTAGAATTAGGTTTTATGTACAATTAAGCTCACGTAATACTCTTTAAACTTTGTGTAGGCTCATAAATAACCTGATAGTGTGAGCAGGTGTCAGGAATGGATGCACGAGTGCAATGAGTCATGAGGCAGCGAAGTGGTGGATATTCATAAGGACAAGAACAAGTGGGGTTCTTCAGCAGGAGTGTGTAAGTCAGTATGTTTCACAGTGGACTTCAGACCCTAACCGTGTTGACTTTATTCATCATAATTAAACTGATTTTACATGAAAAGGGAGGATGCTTTTATGTTAAGCCATGATAGCCTGTATGTAAAACATCTCAATGTTTAAACAGCACAACAATGTGATTCATGTTTTTTAAAGATAAACATTTGCTTTCTCCATGTAAGAGCTATTCACCCTAGTTTTCTGTTCCTAAAAGTCCTTTGAAGTAGTGGAGTTATGGCAACCAAAAATATTAATGATTAGGAAAATTAACTCCTTAGTGGAGTACCTGTCCTGAAATTTCCAAAATTATTATGCCCTCAAAACAGAATATTAGGAAGCACTGCAAAATGGATGTGTTCTTTTCTAAAGTTAAATTATGTTGTAATGTTATCTATTCATTAATATTAATATCAATTGTAATAATAATACAGAAATTGTCTGGGACTATTTACTTGATTTTTTTTTAAAAAAGCAAACCAGAAGAGAAATTTTGGCCAGAAGAACATGTACAATATGACTGTGAAGGACAGTCTGATGTTTATAACACAAAACAAGAACTACTTCATACATTTATGCACCATGGTAATTCTATAAATTTTGTTTTCAATTTAGTTGTATTTTGTAACTCTCAAAATTAATTTATATTTTTCAATTGTTCTTCATTTTCATTTCAAAAGACACAAAGAATTTCCTGCATGAAAATACTCCACAAAGATTACCGAGTTTAGCTTCATAATAAAGACATTTTCAAATCAAACACAATCAGTATAATATGACCTATCTATCTATTTATCTATCTATCTATCTATCTATCTATCTATCTATCTATCTATCTATCTATCTATCTAATATGTTATGTATATATAATGTGTTATATATATATGTTATAGATTCTGGTACTTTTACATCTTGATTAGCATAAAATTTGTTGTATTGAAGAGTTTTATTCTGCCAGTTATAAATCAACAATTATTATTTTGTTGGGGTTTATGATCACATACATAACACAAGAAGTAATAAAAATAAATATGTTTCTTTGGGCTGAATAGAAAGCAGGAACTTTATACAGCCTTGAAAGATTCTGGCCCTGCAAGATTAATAGAAGTGCTTAGAAACTTTATATCACATAAAAATATTTAGATGAGAGAGGAACTTTCTAGCAATCTTCTTAAAAAAAACCTGAACCCACACCTAAACCAAAACCTACAAAGGGTACACATTAGGTGGGAAATATTAGTAGTGAGGTTTTAATGGATTATATACATACAGACCACTGAATTTACACTTTGCTTTTCAATTTCTCTGGGCTTCAATGTCTTTTCAGGGTGGTTTGGGGTTTTTTTGTGTGTCACTGGGGCTTTTTTGTTGTTGTTTGGAAGGTTTTTTGTGAAAGAAAAATCTTAGTAATTTTAAAAGAAAATTAATGTATGCAACATCCTTGAGGAAGTATATCTGAGTACACTTTCTTTTTGAAACTTTGGAACTGTATCACTCAGATTTTCAAGACATTAAGCTTTTTTTCTTTGTTTGTTTGTTTTTTGGTTTCAGTGCGGTTTAGGGTTTTTTTCCCTTTTTAGTAGGTCCTGGAAGTTATGCAGTCCTGAAAAAATGAGTGTCCTGATTTTATAAGAACTTATTGCTTATAATAATTTTGATTTGTAAAAAGGCAATAAAATGGTAGCTTCTACAGAATAGATATGGGGAGAAGGAATGTCCAGTCAGTTACCAGGGCAGTGTGTTGTATTAATTTTGAAATCTTATGCCACAGTCATAATGAACAGCTGTAATGAACACACCCTGCAGTCAAAGCTGCAACAATTAAAAAAGTGGTAGGTTGAGAACATTCATTGAATCCATTAACCTGACTTCGATGGTTGGCCTGGGTGCTGACTTGTGGAGAAGATTATAGCTAGGAGGATGTGAAAAAAGGTAAGAAAGCAAAACTGTTATATGAATATATGTGTATGTGTATATATATAATCATACACATGTATGAATTTATTAATGTTACTCCAAACACCCTTCCTAATATATGCAGTTTTCCACCACTGCCAAGCATCTGCATCTAAAGATCTAATCAATTGGAACATTTATTTACTGTTATTCAATTTTCAGGGATACAATGGGGATCAATTTATCACAAATTGTTCATTGATTTCCATAATTGACATGCTTTCTCCAAATCATACAAATGGCAATTACATTACTAGTGGCTTTAGTATTTTGAACTACTTTGTATGAAAGAAAACAGGATAAATAAATAAACAGTAACACTAATATGGTATTACTTTGGCTCTTTTTCTTGACAGTCATAATACATCATGAATCATTGCAAGTATCTGAAAACAGTGTATACCTCAGCTGTCTGTCTAGAGGTAAGATTGTGCTAAAGTCAAAAGAACCTTGACTTTTTTGTTCACATATATGAAATTTTAAAGGTTTATGTGATAGCCTAGGGTGTTTTATTGGCTTTTATCTGCCAGCTGACAGCCCATGAGTCACCACTGGTTTTGTTTGACCTATCAGCAACTTACACTGAAAATCTTGTGGACAACCAGGAAAAAACCCAAGAACATATTCTTTATATGATTGAAATCCTTATCATTTATCCAAATGATTCAATTGTTATTATTACTTCAGATTCAATTGTTACAGAATAACAACAAAACAAACAGAAAAGATAAAATTACTACTGTTTTAGTTTTATAGTAGGCAGCAGTTCTTTGTTCTCTTGACTATCTCTGAAATGTGTTTCATCCAGCTCTACATGTGAGATTGTTTAACTGACTCTTTGTGAGTGTTTAAAGACATAGTATCTCCTCTCTTAGTCTGTGCCTCTGGCATTGTCATATCTTGCATCTGCTCCCCCTTTAAAGTATTCACTGTTCCTGTCAATAGACCTGTATGTCTCTGTACTACAGCACCACATTAGAGTTATGTGTGCCATTCTGAAAAAAAATAGTTACTTGTTTCTCCTCTTAAATGTCAAAGCATAGTTTTGGTGTAAAAATATAAGCAAAAAAAATCAAAAATAAACAAGCAAACAACTACCACAACAAATACAAAACCAAAACCAAGAAAAACCATAGCTAAAAAGTTACAAATTAACTGTGTGAAAGTGAAGTTCTTGGATTTTAAAAGAATTTTAGGCAAAGAAAGTCTAACAAGTCTCATTTCTGAGGCCTTCCAGAAGCCATACAAAGACTGTAGCCTGTTTCTTAGTGTCAGTATTGTATTACTTATCTACATGATTCCACAGCCTGAAACAGTCACCTCCATTTAGCAGTTGCTGGGGGGTTTAGTGGTTTTCTCGGTATCTAGCAGTGTCTAACATGTATGTCCATGCACAGGGGAATACCTTGTTCCAGCTAGTTGACTATCTCCTCATTAATTCAGGAGCTGAGCAGTTTCTGATATGTTCTGTGGCAGCTATGAAGTGTTTCGTACAGCTGTCTCAAACAGCAATTTAGTATAATTTGAGATATCCTGGGCTATGAATCTTGCTATCTACCTGTCAGTGTAGAGCAGTATGGTGAGCTGACCTTGGCTGGCCATGAGGTGCCCACCAATTCTCCCTGTCCTCAACATGACAGGGGAGAAAATACAGCAAAAAGCTCACAGGATAGATAAGGACAGTGAGGTCACTCTGCAATTACTGTCACAGGCAAAACAGACATGACTAGGGGAAGATTATTTTATTGTCAATTAATAACAGAATAGTATAACAGGAAAATAAGAACAAATCTAAGAACACAGATTCTCCCAACCCCTCATTGTTTTCTAATCTCAGCTTCAGTCTGAAACTTCTACCTCTTCCCCTTTGAACTGCTCAGGGAGATGAGGAATGGGAGATGTGGATAGTTCATCACAGGTTGTCTCTTCTGTTCCTTACTCCTCACACTTTTCTCCTGCTTCAGCATGGGGTCCCTGCTCCAGAATGCAGTCCTGCACCAGTGTGAGCTGCAGGAGCTCACAAGGCATGATGGAAAAACTGCTCCTACGTGTGCTCCTCTCCACAGGCTGCAGCTTCCATCAGGACACTTCCACCTGTTCTATCAAGGAGGGGCCCTCCTTGGTTTGCAGATGGATATGGGCTCCACCATGGTCCTCCATGGACTGTAGGGAAACTTGCATAGTCATGAGCTTTGCCAAGGGCTGCAGGAGGAGCTCTACTCGTCCCTTCCTCTTAATGAACCTTGGTGTCTGCAGATCTGTTTGCCTCATATTTACCCACTCCTCTCTCACAGTTTGGTGTTGTGCAGTGTTTTATATCCCTTCTTATATATGTTATCATAGAACCACTATCGATGTCACTGTCAATCTCAGCTTTGGATACCTCTTGGAGCTAGCTGGAACTGTCTCTGTCAAACATGGCAGGGCAAGTTTCTCACAAAAATCACTTTTGCAGCCCTCTCACTACAAAAAGCTTGCCATGTAAGCAGGATACAAAGAGAAAAAGTTTCTCTTTGTCTGCATCATATCTGCCAGTGCCAAGGAGATGTCTCAGATACTCCAGGTCATTTTAATTGGCACTTAACACTTACAGTAGGGTAATCATGCAAAGCCTACAGGCAATATGAAAACTCTTCAGCTGGCCAAGTATATTTTATGCTGAGACAAATAACTCAGGAAGCTCAGTTGGCTCAGTTTTTGTTTAGAAGCTTAGTTCACTGGCCTTGACTTTGGAGACTAATGTCATTTTAGATACTCTGGGAAACCCAAGATATCACAAGATAGTTGCCAGATATAGAGGATGCACAGAACCAATGTATTTGATAACCAGTGGAGGCTGGTTAGCTGCTGATACCTGGAAGATTTTAATACTGTAGGGGCTTTGAAATTAGAAGATATATACTTCTCCTCTTGTTTTATTTCTGGTTTTGTTTTTTGTTTCATTTTTATTTTCTTCTCCATCCCCCCCTTCCCCAGTTAATTACAACACTAAGCTGATTAGAATTACAAGAGGGTTATACATCTCCCCAATTTTGGAAGAGTACTCTATCCACCAAGTCATAAAATCAGGCTTACACATGCCTAGTTAATATTTAATCATCTTATGCATAGCATCTTTGACAGAAGGAATTGAGAGGATATCCCTCTCCTGGATAATTTTCAGACTAATAATTAGTTAATCCCAATGGAAATGGAGTCTCAGGTCCTACTACAATTATTTTTAAAGAGAAACAAGGAATAGGTTCTATATTTGACCCATGATAGGTGGTTGAAACTGTTCTAGGCATTACTAGCTTGCACAAGTGTATTTCCCTCTCCACAGTGAGTTTGCTACAGTAATACAATACATAGAAAATAATGAGGTTTGAGGGGATAGACTGAGCAACTTACTTTGTGTTTTAGGAACCAGCAAGTTGTACCAGTAATGAAGGGCATTTCTGTCAGACACTTTTTTCTATTATAAAATTTTCCTTGTATGCAATGTAAGGGGCAAAAGATCTTTCATATGAAATTTCCTTTGTGAGTCTCCAGACTTATCAGAAATTTATTCAACATATTTCTTTGAAGACACTGGAAAAATATAAACTGGTTTATTAAAAAACACATCAAACCTTTAAAATCCTATTTCATACATTAAATATAATCTTGTAACTTAATGTTCATAATTCTTCAGTGTCTAACATACTGCTTATTTGCATTTGCAGAAAATTAGTGTACAATGGAAGAAGTATGTATAGTATTCATCTGCTACTGTCTACTCTTACTTTGTTTAGGAATGAAAAACTACAGGAGAAAAAGAGAAGATTATGTTCTCTCAATCTGGTTTTGTAGTATCTCCCAAGAATTTGTATTAGATCTTGTAATAATGGATGAGAAGGCTCGAGAAACATTAGTCAATATTGTCAACATGCAAGGAATCACCAAGGCAAGGTATTATATCCATATTTCATTAAGATAAAAATAGTTCCTTTACACTAAACACTTGTGAAGATTGATCACTGGAGGTAAACTTCTTTATGAAAGAGATTTGCAGAGGTATAAACAATTTTATGCTTACAATTCCCATTTACTTTCAATAGGAATTGGGTGCCTGGCTGGTATTTGTGTCTTATAAAAGTTATAAGTGATGATTGCTTTTTTCCCTATCCTACTGTCCAGTCATGTCAATAAAATTTGTCACTCTTATAATCTATCAGGTAATTTTTGAAAATTATTGAGTAATGAACTGTCATATATTTTTTAAGATTGCTATAAAAGTATTCCATGTAATCAGCAGACTCATCTGATTCTAATAAAGAATTTTAGTGACAAGAAATGTATGAAATGTCTATTTTAATCTAATCTGCTTTAATGTAATCCGTTACTTCTGAGAAAGATTGCTTTATGGCCATTTACTGGCTTCATTTCCAATGTATGAATCCAGAATAGTGGTGAGCAAGCAATAAAATCAAGATACAGAATAGATACCTACTTCAAAGGATTCAAAGACCATGAAAACTCATTATTCAAGTGATAGAGAGGAACCAAAAAAATGAAAGTAGGAGTAAAACATATCACATTTTTGCAGAGCTTCATAGAAGACGCTACTAAGTACCATAATGTATACTTTTTTAATCCCCAAGACCTTGAATAGAATACGCAGGTAGCATCTTTTCTTCAGCACAAAATTAATTTCCATTGATTTTTCTGCGACCATATATGAGAATCAGATAGTGCAAAAAAGGAGTCAACAGTCACTGATGTCACACACTTTTAGTCAAAAGGGATATAATTAAAAAAAAAAAAAAAGTTTAAAAATCAACCAGCAATCTTGTTTCCCCTTTGATACCTTCTTAGCTAAGAAAAGGATAAGAAGAGAAATCTTTGTGAATGACACAATGATTTTTCCCAGTCAGTTGGTTGGGGGCTTTTGCTTTGATATTTTCTTTTTTCCTGAGATGTTTCTCCACTTTCAAACACTGTCCAGAAGGCAATTTGCTTCATGATAAAACAAAAACAAACAGACAAACAAAACCAATCAACCAGAAATCCTCTCATTCTCTTTAACCAAATACATTTATTGCCTTCTAAGACTAAGATTGTAAATGATGGTCCAATGCAAAGGAGATCTGTGAAATCTGTCCCCCAAAACTATTAGTGTGAGAAGAGAACAAAAGCACCAAGTGTACAGGCAGTTGGGCAATTACTGGACAATGAAGGAACAGAGCCCCTGGAGCTGGGTAAAACTGGTTTTAGTAGTAACAAAGAGAGCACAGGATGAGTGTTCAACATATATAAAACACAATAGGTTTGGATATAACAGGAAATTTAAAACTGTGTAGAAAGAGCACGTAAACATTGATGTAAACAAGCAGAAAAAAACTCAAGCAGACCTTGTATGAGGAGAGAGAAGCCATTAAGGTTAACAATATGCTACTCTCAGAAAAGAACACAGGCTACAAGGCACTGTGACCTCCCCTTTTTTCTCTCTAAAGAAATAGAACAAACAAGGACAGTGTAAAGGTCAGAATAACATCGAGGACAGGTGTAAATTCTAGGAATTCTCTTGGCATTGCTGAAAATTAGATATAGCTAAATAAGTGAATAACTTGGAGTAGAAGCATTATCATCCATCTAATTAGGTTAATAATTCCTTGATTTGACTATAAAAGTTTTAGTTAGACTAATGCTAAACTTTTGGATTTTAATATAAATGCATTCTTTACTCTTACCTGATTTCCTGTGAGCAGGTTCCTACCAATAATATATTTGCTTTTAAAATTTGTGAGGTAACATCTGGGATTTCATACAGAAAGAACTTTATAACCCTAAAAACTTGGATAATAGAAATTACATGAAAGCAGTACAAAATGCAAGGTCCCAGGAACCTCTGTTGTTAATCAGAAAAACCTCAGCTGGAGACACCTGGAAAGAAAACAGCAGTCACTTTAAAGGATCACAGTATGATGATCCACCCTTTACATAATGTAACTATTATAAAAAAAAAAAAAAAAAAATTGCAAAGGTATTTCCAGTAACAGCAGAGAATACTCAAGTCATTTCACAATTTACTGCTGAGACTAAGTCAGAATAAGTCACACTGACTGCTCATCTGTTGAAAATGAAAAGAAACTTAAACTTTAAGTAAAGAAGACTAGTGAGTGCATTTTATGAGAGGAGATAATAAGTCATTTGAACAGAAGAAAGACTGAGATGAGTATGATTGTCCTTAATAAACATTCATGTTGTGAAACAAACTATGGGAAAAGCTATTTTTTCTAAAAAAACAGTGGTGGCCAAAGGAGAAACTGATATAAAATCTTTAAGTTTCCATTTGAAAGTAGAACCTTCAGAGAAGTGAGGTTTTGGGGAAATCTTATTGTAAAGGCAAGAAGGAAAAAACCAAAACAATTATTGACTCAGTGTGAAGTAAGCAAAGTAATGGTTGCTGTTGCAGAGAAGTGATTCCATTGCCAAAAAATTTACTTCTCAACTCTGTTTTTTATAATGCCAAAATCAGTTGCATTTTCTCCTATGAATACATTTGACAATTTTTTGTAAACATTTCAAGAGCAAAGAAAATTTTAGATGCAATGGAATCTGTTGTGTCTAACTTGCAGATAAGATATATATTATACCAACTTGGCAACATTCAAAATATTTCATACATATATAAAAAGCAGCACCATATTTCTATGTGATTTGACAATTTGTTTCCTATAAAGCTAACAGAAAGCTGAAAGAAATCTCTTCTCTTTCCCACCTAATCACCTACCTATTAATATGACAGTAGATTTGACTTGGTTGTCACAGAATCTTAAAATATTTACCGCAAAGCAGTCCATACAGTTGGCATTTTAATGGTGTGCAAAGGATATTCTGACATCTCAATTAAACCTATGTTCAAATCTCTATTAAGCCCACAGAAGAGATATTCTATGAAAAAATAAAGATCTTTCAAAAAGTTTAAATTTGTAATATTTCTACATTCATGCATGATTATTTTTCTCTTAACTCTAGAAGAATAATAGCATTTGTGTGCTATCACCACATTATGAATCTACTTTAAATATTATTTAAGATATTCATCTATACTAAATAATGAATGACTGCTTTCCAGAGAGCTTCAAAGTATACTAGATTTAGAAAAGTCAAGATGTAAGACACATTTCTTAAATCCTGTCAGAATAACTATTAAGGATGTAGGAATGACAGGTATTCAGTGCCAGTAGTATCTTCTTTATTCATTTCACATTTTTTTTTTAGTTTTATTAAAAGCTGGCTTCTGTTTTGTTATCAATAGCAGTGTAAGATTTCTGTTCATTTTAATAGTTCTCCCCTGGCAAGTTTTTTCATACATTTAAAATTACGTGGAAAATATTATGCCGAAGTCTGTGAAATTTAAGTTTTGTTATAAAGATGAAACTAATGTTTGTCATAACATTACAACAACTGTGTACCTGTGTGGCTGTGTGCAACTCAAATGTGTTTAAACCAATTCCTCAGGTATTCCTAAGCAGCTATACAGCTATTCTCTGCATAGGTGAGAAAATGGATAGATTTGAAATGATAAACCAGTTTCAAACAAGAGGATTGATTCTTACCACTGTATCTACCACCTTTACATTAAGCACTTGTCTAATGCTTCCAGGTGAGTATTTCAGAGAGCGCTGGAGATGCCCCTAGGCAGTTCCTGCTGTGCTTTGTCCAAATGGAGACAAAATCTCTATCCCTATGTATTACAGAAATGCTAACTAACATGCTGGATGGAGAATCTGGTCACCCCAAGAACTTCACAAGTTAATTCCTGATGTAGAATTTACTAAACTATTTGAAGACAGTTTTTAAAAGCTTCTAAAAATGGTTCTTCAGATGCAAGAGTGGTCATATAGGACTGGTGTGTTGTTTTTTTTTATGTAGAGATGTTCACAGGTATTTTGTACAGAGTGTAAGATGATAGAAATTGGTCATGCATACCCTGAAGTGGCCATGCAGGATCAGGGGACAGCTGAATTACAAGGTTTTTGCAATAAGTTTGAGGTCTGTCACCTGAATCATGGAACAGAGACTCTGATAACCATCCAGACACCTACTGGTTGTCATATTCAAGATGTTTGATTCCCAGTGGGAGTATTACACTATGTAAGTTATGCCAAACTTTTTAAAATTCTTTTTTAACAAAAATTCTTCCCACAAGTCTTTGTACATTATAAACAGTATTAAATGTCTTTCACAAGAGATGTGGATTCAACAAGAATGAAAAACAGCTAAACGAGAGTGAGTATAAATGGAATAGTTACTAATATGACTGGATGTATACTATTCTGCTGGAGGTTGGATAAAATATGTTCATTTTGAATGAAAACCTAGCCAATTTTATTAACTATATGTTTTATCATTGTCTCACTGGAATTAGGATTTATCAAACTAAAGGAAATTAAGACCTCAGAATATTTTTATACATTTGAACCTTGTATTTTTATGTTCCTTAAGTCTAATAATAATCTGTTGCAGAAATTATTAATTGAATTTTATTTTCCAATGCAATTCTCAAATACTCAGTGTTGTCAGGTAGTGTTATATTTATTGACTGCTGATTCATAGACCTGCTTCACAATTATTGATGTGCTTTTTCATTATGAATATCTATGAGAGAACATATTTGCACAGATAACTATGGCTCAATTTCCATTTGTAGTGTATATTGTATTTACAGTAGTTACAGATTAATTAATTAAAATGTCCTTGGAAACTAAAGTAGGAATAAAACCTTTACGTAGCATTTACTTTACTCTCAAAGCAATTTGTCTAAATACTTTTAATATATTTTCTTTTTTTAAATGTTGCATCTGACATAAGTCACACTTATCATTTTAATGCCATTAATAATGTTCTCATAAATAGATTCCCAAACATAGTCAGAACAAAGAAGCAATGAATTATGCTTAAAAATGGTGACAGAGTAAATAGAAATCAAGAATTTCCTCAGTGTCATTTCCAGCTACATTGTTGCCATGATCTATGAAATTTTCTGAATTTTAATTCTTTTCTTCAAGAGTTATACCTTTCATTTTTATTTGGGAATTATTGATCCCAGGCTTGATCACTTGAATATGTTACATATTCTCTGTAATATTGAGTACTATGTCTCATGTTAAGTTTCTTCATCAACTACAGCCTGGAGCACTAAGAGAGAACAGTACAGCTTCCTGATAAGAGCAAAATTTTCTTTTATTTTCAGTTTGTGACATAGCTTGGATATTCCAACTTTTTCAGTGATGCAAATACAACACTACTTTAAATACTTGAGAAGATTTTTGCACTGTAGAAAATATTTGCATAAAGCTTTTTTTAAAAATAAATAAAATAAGGATAGAATGGATATAAGGTTAGAACAGATAAGAATGATGATTCACCAGAGTAAAAAAGATAGGGACACCAATACCTTGACTTGATAGTCACAGAATTTAAATTCACATTCAGATGCCATTTATTGACACTTAAAAGTCATACATGTAGTACATTTTGTACCTTAGACTCTCTCCCAAATGTTGCTTACCTTATATTGTTGAAGAAAATATTTATTTTCAAGAGATTTAACCTGACTTTTCACATTCTTGATCATCTTGCTTTGTAAAATAAATACTTTAAGTCCTGAGTCCCAGATGGCTATTCCATGAAAAACTGTAATAATGAATTAAATGGGCAAGCTAATCCCATTAAGTGGACAAGTCCCATGGAAGACACAGGAAAATGTGTGCAGCTAACCACCGGCATAATCAGATGTAATTGCTTTAAAAAACTACATTCCATTGATACTCAATTTGTAGTAGGAGATATAGATGAAGCCAGGGAGTTATTTTTTTTTCCATGTCTGTGACATCATTGTTTATTAATGTTGGAGAATATGTGTTATTGTGTGGCCTAAAATATATATATTTGTACACCTTTCATAGCTATGAAGAGGCAAAAATGTCGCAGCTTTTTTACATTCTGTACTTCACATCATTTTGAACACTACTACAGAGACAATTTATTGCTTGTCATAGACTTCTCTAGTAAATTTTAGTCTGTGATGTTTAATCCAACAGTTCTTTTTCTCTGAACCTGAGTGGGATGCAGGTGCCTGAACATTGATATCCAGAGACACTTTAGACACCTATGAATATCCTTGTTGCTCTCTATCTGCCACATTACATAGATAGGAATCCCCTACTGTTTCTGTACAAGGTAAATGACTCAGACTCCTAAGACATAACAAATGGAACTAGACATTTATGAGCAGGGAAATTAATTTTTCTCTGAAAGTCAAAATACCTCCATCCACTTGAAGGCACCAGCTTCACACATTACTGAGGAAAAAAATCCCTCGAACTGCAATTAATTTGAGCAGTGTGGATTTTTTTTTTACACCAAGAAAGTACATAGAAAGTTAACTTTACAGGAAACCCATTTACAGCTGATGCTTTGATGCCTTTGCATATCTGCATAGCTGGTTGATTACCCACAGTTTTCTGTAGCCCTGTTAGCCTCATGTAAAACACGCAGTTCAATATCTAAAAGAGTGGGGCTGCATGTACAAATCCACAGAGGCCCCAGTGAAACATGTTTCTTTATCCAATGTGGTTACCCTGCATTTAAACCTTTAAATATTTAAGTGCATATTCATTTCAACCATACATCTTCTCTAGAGCATAAAAGTTCCTCACAATGTTATCATAGTTCTTCTACTACACTTTTTTTTTTCAGGCAGTCACTTCTGAATTTAGCATTTAAGCCTCTGTAAATATATTGGTAAATACTAATACCCAGAAGCAGGTTGTGAGTTCCACAGTTAGGTCCTTCCCTAGCCATGATTTCTGCACATTATGACCCAAGCACACAGACACCCTGATGTCTTCCAAAAGCTTCTTCTTCCTCCTTTCTCAAAAACTTATCAATATTGTCAGAGAAGGATTACTACACTGGAAAAAATCCACCAGTCTGGACTTGAATGGGAGAAGGGTTTCTGGAAGTATCGTGGCACTTTTTTTCCCTCAGAATACAGTGCACTGCTTTATCTTTAGTGACGATGAAGAGGATAATTCATTATTTTAAGTTTCCCGTCTTGGAGATGATTTCACAATGGACACTGACTAAATTTATACCTCTAAAACCCATTCCATGCAAATTGTGACCATAACAAAATGACATCAGCCCCTCAACTGCATGTTTATTTCATATCTTCCTATAGCCCATCCAGAATATCTAGGAGACAGTGGGCAGACAGTTAATGGTATATATCTGACCTTCCTAGATAAAACCTGTGAAGATTATGATCTATCATGAAACAGAACAAGGCTGCCATCTTGTCCCTGACTGTCAAAATTGTATCAGGCCTGTTTCCTGGAGCATTTGATGTATTCCTGGTGTATTAAATGTATGTATTTATCTGACGTATTTATCTTCCACCTTCACACCGATACTGGAGGTTAAACTGTCTGTGTTTGGAAGACTATTTAGCATGACCAAAGAAGAACTGCTCTCTACCATAAATGATAAATAATGAAAGATATAAATCCTTTCTTAGCCCCTCTGTTTATCTTAGCTGTAAGGATTTCTATTTGGTCTCTTGCTAGAGAATGATATTTTGTATTAGATGGAAGTTTATAGTAGCAAAAATCTACCATATAAGCATTGTTCATGACATTTTGTGAAATATTAGTATTTTTTCTCCTTATAATTTTCAGACTTGACCTGACTCAAGGATCATGATGTGTTGAAGAGAGTTTATATTTAATAATAAAAAAACCTGGATCCAAAAATAAGCTCCATCCTCAAATCACAGTTACATTTAATCTCTACCTGAGTGATAGTCTTTCATATATACCAACTTTTCCGCTATTCATTTCCTTTGGTATTTTCAGGGTCAGAGGGCAAAAGAAAAAGCACAGTTCTGTATGCAGTTCTGAGAACTGAACACCACATACTGTTTTTGAATAACAGATGATTTCGTTTGCAGGACATAACTGCTAAACCCTTCCCCTTCTCCCTGGCTCTCTGGCATTCCAGCTGAGATAATCAGTAGAAAGGAACTTGGCACCAAATGTAAGTGTGGAACATGATGGTGTGAAGCTGCTTACAAAGATGTTAGAGGCAGTGAAAAAACAAAGATTTGTACTGGGTAAAAAAAAAAAAATAGTAATTAATCCTCTCTGAAAAGATATAACAGAAGAAAAAGGCAGATGTTAAGATGATTATTTTTGTGATCTGGAAATCCGGCAGTGAGTTCAAAAATAGTAAATTATATTAAGTAGAGAAGCATAACTATGTCTTTCAAAACAGACCAGGACAGTAACTCCAATAGAGAAAACATCATTAGAATTTGGATACATTCACTCTGCAGGCAACTTTTCCTTTCTGCTGAGGTCTATCTTGCTTTAAATTATCCATTGTATCTATTTCTCACTTCAGTTAAAAGTCACCTGCAGCTCTGTAGAATTTGAAGTCGTCTGGAGATAATAGCAAGGGGAAAAAATGAGCTGTTTGGAAATGATGAAGAAAAAGAGAATAAGCTCCCCAAGTAGAGGGGAGAATTGTTCACTTATACAATATATTATTTAAAAAGGAGTTCAGGAGAGAAATGCAGATGGTGGCCCACTGCTTCAACACAGCAGTTTTGTCAGTGGAATGATTTTTGAGTTGTTCTGCTTTGGACTTACAACAATAACTACCGGTGAAGCACAGCTGGTGCTCTGAAGGCAGAAGTGCAGTAATCCACTTACATGAAAGAAGTGATTGTATAGGCATAATTATAAAATGATAGATCAATTAAAAAGAAAATTAAAAGTCATCAGAAAAGAGGAAAAAAAAGTAGTTGCAAATCTATCTTTTGTGCTAGACCATAGCAAGGTATTTATTTAGAATACAAAAGTACAGAAAGACAATGGTCCATTATGTGACATAAGATTTAAATTACTTCATAATAATTTTTTTCTGATTAATTTGAATGAAAGTTTCAGTTCAAGTTTTATTTCTATGGAGAAATAGATCAACAATGCTTAGACAGAATCTGATGTGAATTTTTTTGAAATATGTCCTAACTGAACTAGCTTTGAATGCATTATCTCTCAGACCTATTGCATTTTTTTAATTCTATAATTGACATGTTGTTCGTTTTCCTTTTAAAAAATAAAACAATGGAATTTAGATCTGAATTACATAGAGGAAAGAACTACCTCTGAATACTGCTGCAAATTTTGATTACTTATTTTTGCCTGCAGAAAGTCTGCATGAATATGTCAGTTCACAGAATTTTTTAGTGTAACTTAAGTCCTTAAACATGTTTTAAATTCCTTTATCAAGCCATGCTTGTGCATGAAGAAATCTCTGTGTTGCCAACTGCTAATTTTCAGAAGTTACAGTTAAAACTCTAGAGCCATAGGATCAGTTACAACACTGGGAATTTATATTATAAATACATATATATGTATATGTATGTGTGTGTATATTTGTGTTTTTTTTTTTTCTTGGTCAGAGAACATTTGATTGCTGTTATACTGATTCTTATGACTTATGTTCTGAAAATGTGTTTTATAATGTGACTCTGGAAATCAGAGTCTTAGGGAAAATATTACATAACCTTACACTTGTTATTTAATTCACAGTTTTGGCATAAACCGTGTTTCTATTCCTGTGACACAGAGGGAATGGATTTAATGGTATATTTTTACTTCATTTCTGAGGAAAAATTACAAGTAGATCAGTAAATTTATATTTTTTTACTAAAAGAATGTGAGGTGTGGGTGCATAGTGATGCAGAGTCCTCAGGCAGGTGCAAAGGAAAGCCCCTTTTTTACAAAAATCAGGCCTCTGTAAGCAGTTAGCTCATTATCAGCTACATGGTTTTAAATCATTATAAACATCACCCAACCAACCACCATACACCACAATGTGAACACACAATGGTTATATAAATTGTTTTTCTGCCTCTAATTTGACTGAGTCACTTTCCCACAGTCCTTTTCTGCTTAGCCAAAGTAACAGGCCTGGGCCATGGTTTTACAAGGCCTTCCTTTTGTAAGGTTTTACCTATATGCTAAAAAAGAATATGTTAATTAAAATTGACCTAAATATAAAAGCATCTCTGTCTCAGAGAGACTGAAATAAATATTTCTGGTTTAGCCCTGTGGGATATATATTTATGTTATGAGGGATATATATTGATATTTATGTTATGCTATTTTATTTTAAATTCCAGAAGAATGACAACATATCCAAGTTAAAGCTGCATTTTTCCATAAAAGAGTTAAGGGTTTTAAGGTCTCCCAAAATGCAATTGCAAACACATTAACATGTTCACTACTTTCACTAACAAGTTAGCTGAAGGATTCCAAAAATAGCTTTATTCTATTTTCAGTGGGTTTTGTTTCATTTTCAGAGTATCCTGAAAAATAAGAAAAACACCTTGCCAAGCATTATCTTTTGGCACACTTCAAAATATTTGTAATTCTACTAATGTCACTTTTAGCCTCCCACCATGTAAAGTTAAATTCAAACAAAAGCAAATGACAATTCAGAATCTCCAAACATAATGAAAAAGAAAAAAAATCATGAACAAGAAGGCTGGTCTTGTTGACTTGGATCTTTGTAACCAAAGACTCTGAGGAAGTTATTGCATTAAGCAGAACAGCAGACAAAATATTATTTGCTTTTCCCTCTAATTCTTTATTTCCTATGGGAATAACACATCAACATTTATTTCTGGGAAATACATTACTGTTAACAGTGCTAAGGATGATTAATCCAGAAAACACAAACATACACGTGGAAGGATTTTCACTATGTAAATCATAGTTTTCTACAGAAGTCTGTAAATTATCATAAATGACTTTTGACAAACTGATTTGTGAAGTTAAAATAATATGGTATTCCTAAATAATTAAGAAAGTGAGAAAGAATGTAGACTATGATCTGATATTAAAAGACCTTTGTCTGTCAAGACCACTACTTCTTTTTATTGGCATAATTGTTGAATGCTGTCCCAACCTCCTTTGTATCAACATAGTGCCAAAGAAGTGCTCCATTTTACAAGAGCAGGCTGGGTTACTTGGGACAATGAGGACTGTGACAAGTTTTAATCATGTTTGTTTTCAACTGTATTGTTTCCTTATGCATCTTGGCCCTTTAGGGGTACCATAATATTTTTCTTCTAGAAAACTCATATTCTTGATAACTATTAGCATGCTCCTATATGACTAGACCCATTGAATCTATGAATTGCAGAAATAAAGACAGAGGCTTTTGTTCTTAAGACAAAAATGCAAAAAGAGTGAAGAAACTTTTAGTTACATATATCTCAGTTTCAGAGCAAAAGCTCTAAAGTCTTTGCATCACTACTGGAATGCTTTTAAGAAATGGAAAATAACTAATTAAATAATAAATACTAATAAATTAGATACAAAAAACCCTAAATTTTACATTTTTGTCTGCTATCTGTAAATAGTTTAGAGACTCTGACCCAAAATTTTATGAGACCAAAGGAAAGTGGCACCTTCCTTCTCAAGATTCCTTGTGACCCCAAGATTTATTTCTGAAACTGTTCTATGATCAGTTCAGACAAAACAACTCCCATTCTATTTGCAGAGAAAAACTTTTTTCTGATAGAAGTAATCCTGAAAGTAAAGCTAGATGGAGCTAGAGCATATTAATATATTGTTGTAAATTTATTTCTTATTGACTTCTTGGTCTACATCATCTTGGTCAGGCCAATAAAAAGTGGAGATGATAAAGTGTAGATTGTGTCTGACTACTGGCTTTGTAAAAGAAATGCACTTTCAATAAATATCCATGGAACATTTTCCTATTAACAGGAGTACTATTGTAAAATTTTAAAAAAAAAGTTTAAAAAAATCATAGAAACATTATTTCATTTTTTAAAAATTAAAACCCAAATCTGTTTATTTTTGCTATTGTCATTTCAATATCATAATTTCGAGGTCCACTTTATCCACTATCCTCTCTTATGCAATCCTCCCTTATGTACTAGTCATATGTTGCTTGTGGAAGAAGTGTAAGAAACTAGTTATAAATGGCCTTGATTTTGTTCCTAGGGATCAGCAGCTGAAGGACTTCCAAAGGCAAAGGTCATTTGTTCATAATGGCGTTTAGTGTTCTGTCCCCAAAACCATGTGCTTTGTTCTCATTTTTTTGAATCCATATAAGCTTTTCTTTCCTTAAACATTTTTATCAGTGATTCCCATAGATTAACTTTTTTTTAATATATTTTTGCTGTTCTAGTCAAAATACTGTTCTGTGTTCTTTGAACCTAAGATATTGTTTGTGTCTTATTTTTCCTTTACAAGAAACTATGGATATTAATTCTTTTTTATTTTTCTTTATTTTTTTTTCCTGTCATGGTTTTAAAGTAAATCTCTCATCTCTTTTCTGATTGAAAAGTCATCTTCTTAATTATTCCTAGAGTGGAATCTGCTTTATTCCTTTCAACAACAATTTTTAATTCATGTCTTTAACTCCTTTAGTTCCATGTTTTTGAAATCAGCACCCCAAAGCTTGTTGCAGTTTCTTCTGTGTGGGTGCATCATGTATTTATACTGATTCACTATTTATATTGATTTTTCCTTTGTTTCTTTGCTGATAAATTACACGGTATAATGAGGTCCTTCTGCAATCCATTGCAGATGTTACTATCTTGACTCTGTGAATAATTTCACCTGTGAAGTTTGTCACCAACTTTTCTAAGTCATTCATATTCCTTTTCTATCCACCATGATAGTTGCCATCAGTTCCAGAGTTTGACTGGTAATTGTTTATTTATTATGTAATTATGAGACAATTTACCTCAGCTAAATCAATATATTATTCTGAAAAGGCAATAGATAATTATGGATGAGATCAAACATCTGAAAAAATCAGCTCATATAAAGATGGCCACAAAAAACTTGTAACAAGCTGGTACCTCAGCTGTCAGTGTGGGAAGTGTAGAAGTGAATATGCATGCGTACAGCATTTTGACAAAGGCAATTTGCCATAAATGTAATCAATTTGGCAGAAAATGCAAATAAATGTAAAATATGAAGGAACTCGAGATAGCTCCATTACTGAACCCTGCTTTCATATTAACAGTGAATTAGGGATAATGAATCCACAAGACACATAACCAACTTCTGATTGATTTGGGAATTATTTCATATTCTTATAATCTGAAAAAAAATATTTGAAGGCAGTGAGAAAAACATATATGTCCTGTATATTTATCCTGCCAAATAAGATTAAAAAACAAAATAAACACTTCACATTTGCCAGAATTCATCTCATGCAAAAATTTTTGTTAATTTTTTAAATTTTTTTAATTTTGTTAATTAGTGTTTTCTAGCTGAACCTTGTTATCCCTAGGATGTTTTCACAGGCTGTGAAAAGAGACGAGAACAAAAGATGATTCCGATATTTGATAAAACAAAAAAGGTTAACTGTCTTTAGTATACTCAGAGGCAATTTCCAAGTAGAGTTCCTGAGGGGTCTATCTTGTGTCCTATTGTCTTTAATACCCTTTCCAGTGAGCTGGGGAAGGAAGAGAAAAACTACACAGTAACTAAGTTTGTGGGTAACCCTAAACTTTTGTGTGTGTATGTTTGTAAGCATCCAGTATACGATGAAGACACAGCTGCTGCCAGAGGGACCTAAAGAGGTCAGTGGAATAAGGCAACTTCATAATGAGGAAGTGAAAGGTCCTGCATGTGCATGTGCCAGCCCTGTGCTAGTACTGTTTGTTGATTGTCTCAGACAATAGTAACTCTGCTGGAAAAGCTGGGGTTCCTCATGCCCTGGCAGCAATGAATCCAAACACCTTACCGCGTTGAAAATTCACTGACGTGAATTTTATCAGTAGATATAGGGTAGTGATCATTCTCATTTACTCAGCATGACATTACCCTGAATCACAGAATCATAGAGTGGCTTTGGTTGGAGGGGCCCTTAAATATCATCTAGTTTCAACTCCTCTGACAAATCCAGGGATGCTGTCCACTAAACCAGGTCACTCAGCCCTCCATCCAGCCTAGTCTTGAACACCTCCAAGGATGGATTATTCACAGTTTCTCTGAGCAACATATTCTAGTGCCTCACCATGCTGACAGTAAGGAATTTCTTCCTAATATCTAATCCAAATCTAATCTATTGCGGTTTGAAACTGTTCTCTCTTGCTCTATCACTTACTGTGTTTGCAAAAAAGTTTGTGTAAAGCCTCCTTTAAGTTTTGGGAGGCCACAATGGGGTCTGTCTGAAACTTTCTCTTCCCTGGGCTGAACAACTCCAACTCTTTCATCCTTTCTTCATAGGAGAGGTGCTCCAGTACTCTGATCATCTTGGTGGCCCTCCTCTGGACCTGCTCCAAAGGTCCTTGTTTTTCATGCGCTGGGGACCCCAGAGCTAGACACAGTGGCCCAAGTGGTGTCTCATAAGGGCAGAGTAGTTGGGGTGAATCACATCCCTCAGCCCACTGGTTATGCTTCTTTTAATGCAGTCAAGAATGTGTTTGGTGTTCTGACATGTGAGGGCACACTGCTGGCTCATGTCCAGTTTTTAATCCACCATACCCCCTACAAATCCTCCTCCTACTCCTCAGAGCTTTCTCTCAGTGAGAATTTCTCACTCTGGGATTGCCCCTACCCAGGTGCATCACCTTGCTCTTGGACCTGTTTCATATCAGGGTCATCTGGGAATCAGGAATACTTCAGTCCAGTTTAGTTACACAGTATAAAAAGACATAAATAACTTGAGCAAGTCCAGCCGAGAGTTATAAAACACCAACATAATTTTTGGTGTTTAGTATCTCAGTGGTAACTGGTTATGATATTGAATCCTACAACAGAAAAAAAAATACCAGTTAGAAATTATCAAACCTTCTGACATGATAACAGAAGGTGATCCATGTCTCACAACTGTACAGGAATGCTGTGAGCACAACTGCTCAATAGACCTGAAACTTAGTATTGCCATGCAGCATCATTCCAAATTCACAGCTAGTCTTGGCTACATAGTGTGTTTCAATGTACAACAATCTAGCACCATGGCATGCTTTAATGTGTGACTGTGGTGTAATGCTGGGTGATAATGAAAATACTTGGCCCAAGTCTGATAATTTCTGTTCTAGAAATTCATCTGAGTATTAAACACTACTGTTTGCCTTCTCAGTTGGTGACTAAAATGATTCACTTACTTGAGGTGTTTGGAAAATGTTATGGGAGATTTTGATTTTTGCCTATTAGTGAAGGAAAAAATGATTCCTGTTTCTTTTGACACTCTTAAATTAAGGTTGTATATTAAATTTGCAGACCTGTATTAAAGGTGGAAAGTGCATCTCAATAAAATGCTGCGTTTAGATTGATAAACCAGGTATTTCAGGAGTTCAGCTTCCCTCAGCCTCACAGACACTTCTTTCAGCACTTCTCTCAGCTTAAAAACAAAATGACGCTTCTGTTTCTGTTGAAAAAGATAACTACATTTTTTTTTTTTTTTTTTTTTCTTACATACCTAAAAATTGGAGTTAAACACATTTTTAGAGCTTAAAATTCAAAATGGATGAATTAGTCTCTGTATTTATATAGCTCTTCTCTCCCTTCAGAGTCTGCCCTATTATGTTTTTACCTCAGAAGATTATGTTTTTACTCAGAAGCCTCCATCACTTAATCAGGTCCTCAGATTTAACTGCAGAAAATTTTTTATGTTTAAAAGTAATTCTAAACATTACAGCTATTAAATGAAAACATTATTTATAAAAAAAACAGATTCTGTTTCAGCGTTTGTTATATGCCAGTGAACAGAGTTTTGACAATTTAAACCCATTGAACAAACAAGCTACACAAGCTCTAGAAATTTCAAAATTAAAATACTTTAAAGAAGTATAATCACAGTAAGATCCAGATTGATCTCATTCTCTGAAAAAAAAAAAAGAAAAAAGATAACGAAATTAAACACTTCCTATTCCTAGACTTCCCTGGGGAATAAAACTATTCTTTCCCCATGAGAACTATCCAACTCTACAGTGATTAGAAATTCTGTTAAAGATATCTGCTTTTACAGTATAGCTTTCTGTCCAGTAGTTTAACAGAAAGCTTTTATTGGCAGAAGGAATCACTTATGATTACTTAATCTGGCTTTGTCAGTGCAAAGGTCATGGAACTCTTTACAGTACTTTCATCTTTTTCCCCAGCTAAATCTGATTAGATACAAATCTGTCATTCAGAAGGAAGAATGGTTGTTCTTGTAAAAGCATTGAATGCTGAAGAATTTACTACATATTTAAGTAGCCTCAGCACTTCGATTTTTATTTTTACTAGTTATTTGTACTCATTTAGTTTTTAATTTTTTGGCATATTTTATCTCTTTGCTTTAAAGAGACGTGTAATTTCTATTGAAAATTGCTGTTGCAGTTTCTTTCTATTCTAGCCTACTGATGGGGAACACTCCTTAGGAAAACAGTGATCCAGAAGAATCAAATACAGAGATAATTTTGGTGCACAGTGGGAACTAGTAGACTGATTTGGTTGTCTAAATGTGGGTATCTGGTGCCATTGGAGATGCCTTAAAGTATCTAATCTGACTTCCAGCTGTCACTGCAGAAGAACCCAAGTCATATCTGGTGTCATATCTGCCAGTTCCACATAGATATGCTAGGACATCTAAAAATGGCACTAAGCATCTAACTGTGAGCAACTAAATCCAGGCACAGAGAACTGTTCAGCTCATCTTAAAATAGATATCAACATTTGGTCAACTAAGTAGCTTTGCAGACACCCCTGGGAGCTTTTCTGTTATATGAACATAGATGTCTAAGCCTATTTGAGATGCTGTAGTGTATGTCAGATGTGTACCAGGACTGACAGATGTTAGTCTTACTGTAGACCCAGACCTTTCTGGAGTGGCACTGGGAGGCCATGCAGGGTACTCTAGGGCCTCTGAAAAGGTAGAAGGAGGGATTTGTAGAAGTTTAGTAGCGAAAAATTAACCTCTTAATTATATGAGTCTTATTCCTCAGTGGCTTCAGCAAAATGCGACTCTTTTATTGTTAGGTACCTAATTTATGAAGCTTATGTGTTTGGCTTTGTTTTGAAGTCAGTGGGGAAGACAGATACACACCTACCTCTTTACCAGTCAACAAAATAGTTTTATAGAAGTCACAGAATCACATATGGTTTGGGGATGGAAGGGCTCTCTGGAGATCATCCAATTCAGTATCTATGTCACAGGATAGATCCTATATGAAGTAGTAGACACAATAATACACCTATAAAGTTCCTTTTGTGTTAGTGTGGAAACCATGGTTTCTCATCTGAAAGGATGAAATATGAGCTTTAGGGTTAGGCTTTCACAGAGGAGATTTTAAAAGAGGTTATTGGAAGAACATTATACCTCTCAGTAGCCTGATAGTGAAGATTTAATGAGTAAGCTGCCAGCCCTGGCCTCACGGACCCCTGGGGGGACCTGCACAGCTCCTGGCCCCTGGGGACAGCTGTTGGCCCTTACAGCACCCTGACCTTGCCCATGCCTTGTCTGGCAGGCTGGGTGTCAGACACAGGGGTTTGACCTTTGGCTTGAGCTTCTGTTGGATGTTGGGCTCCTATGGATATGTTCCTCCAAGGGGTATTTTTTTTCATTGCTGCTTTCTAATTAGAATGATCAGCATGAACCACAAATGGCCTCACTGAGACTGTGATTTTTCACATGCCCAAAGCCATTACCTGGGTTGTTATCACATTCTGACTTACTATCCCAAATATCTTAAAAAGATAAAAAGGTTTTATTTCTTTTGTTTCCTTGTTTCTTTTCCATGCATATCTAAGCCATTAGAGAAGGGCACATGTAGCCCAGTGCACATCAGTAAATCTTCCCTTCATCTGTATTCCTTTTGTTTTCCCAGTACATACTGGAAGCATCGGAAGATTAAGTGATGGGTCACACTTAAGTGCATGATGCTGTTTGCCCTGTGTTAGAGGCAACAACATAGCTTCTGAAAGTAGAAACAGTAGATATTTTTTTTTCTTTTGTTTTCCTTTGCTAGTCCTTGCAAAATTTGTCAAACTGGATGAATTTCACTGGCAATTTACAAAACACTTGAAATGAGTATTTTACAGGTGTCCAGATATGCCATGTTTTAAATAATGTGTGCTGAATAAATACAGTACTCAAATATACAGTCTGCACAAAACAAATAAATGCATTGTGCGGTACACAACTATTACTGGCTAAGCACTTGTCTTTATTCAAGGCATATTTAAAAATATTTTTACTGCAAGAAAACTATTAATAATGAAAACAACATAGATGAAGACATTGCTGTATTAGTCTAGAAATACATCTCTGACACCATTTCTGTCCTTTCCTTCAGCAAGAAATGTAAATTTTCCTCCTGAAGTTATGCAGAAGTAAGTCTTAGCTCCATTAGCATATACACAGTTTTCAGTCTTGTGTTTCAATTTGTTTACTGATAAACTTGTTTTCAGCCACTTGCTTTATGTACCTTTGTTTTAAATTGTGATCATGAATACCCCAAATCAGTTAAGCTTTGTCACATAAATATAATAACAGTAATGAAATGAACAAGCATAAACATACCACACTTCCTTTCTTGAGTATGCTAGAATTAAAGTTAATCAGATTATTGTCTGTTCCTATTTTTTTTTTAAATAATGAAAGAAAAAGTGCATAGATCTCAGGTCCAGTGGCCCTCAAAATGCTTGCCATTTAATGTTTTTTCTTTTGCAATGAATAAAACCTTTTCAGCATTATAGTTTCTCCAATGAACTCAGAGAACATTGTAAAGGATAGAGAAACCATGAGTTCTGTTTTAAAAATAAAATACACACAGAGCAGCACAGCCATTTATTTCATATCACTCATCAGACCAATGGCAGAGCTACATGTTACCATGTTACCATGCATCCCTGAATGCTTCTAAAATCAGGTGTTAAGAATTTGGAATTATTTGGAATTTCTTCCAAAGCTGCTTGCAGCCACAAGGTTAATGGGAAGTTTTGAGGTGCGCAAGGAGAGCTGCTGGCAGGGCAGGGCTAAATTATAAACAGCATACAGGCTTATACATGCATATGCACCTTCTCTCTCTCCCTCCCTCTCTCTCCCTCCCTCTCTCTCCCTCTCTCTCTTTCTCCCTCAGATTTCAGGACAAAACCTTCTTCCAGTTATTCTTACTTGATGTATCATGCTATATTTATTATGCAGCCCCTGAGGGCTTTTAAAATGATGATGTGTCTAGGGATTTTCAATTCCATGGGAAAAGTTCCCACAGTTTTAATTGTGGCAGACAGAGCAGGTTGTCAGCCTAAAGAAGCAAAATCAATGGAAAGTTGACAGATTTGACTCAAAGAAAAGCAGAGAGGGGAGAGGGAACATGGAAGAAAAAGTTAATATGAACCTTCTGAAAATTGGTGAAACTGCAGTCTGAAGAATTCTAAAGGGAACGGAGCCATAAGCAAAACTGGGAAAGTTCTAGGTCTCCCCACAGAAAAATATGTGTTCTGTCTTCCAAGAAAAATTATGATAGCGCCCCATATAATTCTGAAAGAATCCTTAGCTGGGAAAATAATTAAAATTACTCATGTTAAATATTTTGCATTTTATGTAAGATATTTGATTCTATGAACCACCATTGCATCAAGGACGTGAAATGACACATCCCTCCTTGTCACCATTGTTTTGATGTTTTATTCAAAACTGCATTTCATCTCTCTTCAATATTTCTGTAGCACAGTCTCAGTAGAATCTAAGCATTAAAGCATAAGATTTGCCTTATACAAGCATATAATTTATACTGGACTTTTTTAAACAGCATTGCATTGCACATTCTGTGGCAATTTTTTTCTATTTATGAAATCAGAGTTAATACTTATTATTTTATTATTCCTGTTATTTTAAGGAATATGATTATTACATAGTTAACACTTGGGTTGTTTTACTTGCCTGTTGCCCAGAAACTTGGACTAGAACATGTCATAAACCCAGGGGAAGTGTGTCTGACAAAACAAAAATAACTACTAAGGCATGGGCAACAGGGACCAGGACTTCGTTTACTTTCCAGAGTAAAGAAAATGGGTCTAACTAAAATGAGCAGCATAAGTAATGCTCTGAGAGAAAAATGTGGGACTACAGGTAAACATTGACTTGATGAAACTAAAACATAAAAACACGTGGCCTGCTCTCTTTGTTTTAAGTACGTGTTTGTGAAGCCAGGGAAATAAATCAGGCATGTAGAACTTACTAAACTTTATGAAATGAGAGCCAGGACACTTAATCTAGGCAAAAAATTTGAATTTTATTTTTAGAATAATAGTGATCAGATGGTAAAGACCTGAATGGTCTTGCCTGGAAAGAGGTAATTGTCATAAAATGTCATCAGAATGAGATTCTGCCCACGTTAAGGTACCAAAATTAGATACGTATTTTTATCCTCAGAGGTATTAAATATCCAAGTATTAAAAGTATTGTAAGATATTTTAGGTAGAAGGGTAAGGAAGATTAAATATACTATATTCTTTGTGTATCTCATCAAAATAAAGGATGTATAGGTTTAGCTATTTCTTAAGAAAGATTTGGAGAAAATTACTAAATAAATGTTCTGAACTTGTCACTGTATTACCAAGTAACCCTTGTTTGCCTAGAACTGCCCCCAGCACTGGAGGTGAGGCTGCCCCAGCTCAGAGCAGAGCAGGACAATCCCCTCCCTTGTCCAGCTGGCCATGCTGTGCCTGATGCCCTCCAGGACAGGGTTGTTCCTCCTGACTGCCAGGGCACTGGTGGCACGTGTTCAGCTTGCCATCAGTCCAAATCCCCATTTCTCTTTCTGTAGGTCTTCTCTCCAGCCTCTCAACACTCAATTTGTGTGTATAACCAGTATTACCCTGACCCTGCTGGAGAATCCTGCACTTGTTCTTGCTAAATTTCAGTTGGCAATCACCCAGCTCTCAAGTCTATCCAGATCTCCTTGTGAGGCCCCCTGCCCTCAAGGAAGCCCCCAGCTCCTCCAGGTTTAGTACCATGGGTAAACAATATATATTTTTTTCCTGCACCCAATGCACTGGCCCTGAGCTCCAACTTAGAACTCCAGATCCTCAGCTTTATTTCCTTTCCAAACATTTTCTCCTTCTCTTTTTCTCATTTTCATAGAATGCTCTTTGGGTTTCTGTAAAGCACCTCAAACTTTCTTATTATTTTTGTATTATTTCGAAGATGATAGAAATAAAGCATTTTGATATCTTTCTCCATCTTGGTTTTGTAATTGCAGAAAAATGAAGTGAAAAACTAGAAGTCAATAATATGCAAGTAAGAATTATTCTTTTGATGTTGATGGGATTAAATTGTAATGACCTAATTTGCAATTAATTTAATGAAAATAAGTAAGACTTTTCCCCAAAATTACAGAGATTTAGAAGATGAGAGCCACATGAGAATTTTTTAAGCCTTTTGCACCAACTGATAGGAAGCAGATGGCCAGTGACAATTGAGTTTGGTACCTGATAGTTAATAGTAGCAGTATTGTTGATAATTACCATAAAGCATAAATTGTAATCTCCAAATAGATTAAAATTTTGTACATACATCATGTTAAATTTTGAAGTGAGAGGTCCTGTTTCATTGGTTATATATCTGCTGCATTGAGAGAAATAATGCAAAATCATTACATTCACGGAAACCAAATATTCTTTGAAGAGCAATGTGATATGACATATGCAAACAAATATTTTTTGCTAGATATTTTTAATTAAATTACAAAAAAAAATTAATCGGTTTACTTCCCATGCCACTTGTATTCTGAGTTTTTAAACCTTTCACCATTTCTTTTGTTTTGTTTGTAAAATTATAGCCATGGACATGCAGACAACAAGTGTAGTAAATTATTTGTTAAAAAAGGGTTCTTTTAGGTTTTGAAATACTTTTATTGAGTTAAAATTTTATAATTCTATTTTTAATAGAAATTATCATTATCATAACAAGACATCTGCTGTCTGCAGTTAATATTTAGCTTTTCATGGCCATATTTCTGACTTTTCAGTCACCATTTATTTCCTTATTATAATTTTGAGAAGGAAAATTACAAGATATACTTTTTTTCCCTGTAAAATTTTTGTCATTAACCATGACAGTTGAGGAGAACACCCTCACTGATTTCACCAAGGACACTAAAGCCACAAAAAAATAACTCTTATGTTGCTTTACCCTGAACATTAGTAGCCTCAGAAATTTCAGTAAGACTGCTGGTTAGTGCATGTCTTGTATGAGTTATAAATGCAACAGCAATTAGTATTCTAATCCTTATAAATTTCAAAACACACTTCCTTCAATGTCTGTCAGCTCCACTGGTCCCTGTAAGTTTGACATGTTAAATGGCAGATGCTCCTTACCTTAGTCCCTCACTACATTCCCGCAGGACTGAAACAGTCTGACATAACTACATCAAACCTCCCCTTCTCAATGTCCTATAAGGCATACAAAAGAACTACCTTCCATTTATTATGAATACACAGATATCATACTGCTGAGGTAGAAGTATTTGTTCTAAATATTTCAGAACAAACTGTTTGTGTTCTCAACGATGTTACAAAATAAACTTTATAAGCTAAAGATCTCAGTCATAAATTTATGTTGGTGCCTTCTTACACATTTTTATTGAACTATAATTTAGATTAAATACTTCATTTGCATACTGGAGTATACTAGTGAAATTCTTTTTTATCATCTCTACGGTAATTCTCTATTATAAATATCTCGAAATATAGAAGTTATGGATAGATTACTTGCTGCAGAAAGAAAACAAAAATGAAAAAATGTGAATTCAGCTTCCCTTTTCCTTGAAAGGTGAACTCACAAATTCCAGCACACAAAGACAATAAATCACTAAGATTTATCATAAAATAAAAAAAAAAAGAATATAAATTTTACACTTAATTGTCTGAAGGAAGGGAAGGCCTTAAATCAAATGAGAAATCTTTTGAAAATTGATGAGAACGGTGGCACTTTGGGGCACCTCTATTCCTTGAGGAGCTACAGTCTTGTTGCAAGACATGCTGATAAGAGGCTACAATGTTATCTGCACTGTAAGGAGAATGTAGTGACATGATAGATCTAGTTAAAATCAACACAGTGCAATAAGGAAGTAGTTATTGATATAGTATATGAGAGTATCTAATATAAGAAGCCAGTGATGAAAACATGTAATCTGTAGAAGTAAAGAGTGACCAGAGCTCTAGGACAAATAAGGATGACATACAGGTAACTGCAATAGTGAACAGAAGATAAGATAACCTGCTTACCAAGAGAATGAGGAGGGGTGAAATAAACTTAACATATGTACCAAATATCAAAAAGAGGCAGGTCTCTGTCAATGTATTGTACTAGGAAATAAAACCATGTTTAGTTCTCAAGTGTATGAGGAACAGAAGCTGGAAGTTCCTTTCAGGAACAAGATTACAAAGTCCAATCTTGAGATCAAAACTAAACACACAGGTCTGCAATCCAAAAAAAATGGATATTACAGTAACAACAGATTACAAGAGCTATCATAGTTGAAACACTTCAGGATAGGTACACTTGAAAACAGTGAAATGAAAATGTTTAAACAGCACAGTGAACTGTTAGAAAACCCCAATCAACCAACCAATTCAGAAAGCATCCAGTCTTGAACAGTATTACGAAGACTATTAATTCTATAGTGAACAAATAGGAAAGTGTGAATAAGGGAGTTACAGCATCCAAGCTCAAACTGGAAAGGCTTAGCATCAGTATATTGAATGAGCAGTGCTGTATATAGTTCATCAGAAACTAAGAGGTAAATATTTTAAAGTTTTCCCTTGTTCTGAATCAATAAGTGATGGACTGTGTTGTCTCTATCTGGAATATGGGAAAAATATGAAAAATTAAGTATGTTGATAGAAAACTAAAGACCCAAGTGGACCCAGTTTTTGTTTCAAGTAGCTAGAAAAGAGAATTCTAGATGTTGGCTTACAAGTCCTAGTGGAATGGCCTTAAAATAAGGCAGCAAGGTAAAAAGTGCTGAAAATTATATGGAGAGAATAAACAATTAATGTTTGCCACAGTTCTTTAATGTATTTCATTTTGAAAGACCTGACTAACACAAATATTTCCTATTAGGTCTAATCACTCTTTTAGTAGTTAGTGCAGAAATGAGGCTTTAGAGATAATGTATGGCTTGCCTAAATCAGCATAGCAACTTGGAGACAGGTCTGGATTTGTATTTTCCTGTTTCAGTGTCTCATGCCTCTCTTCAACTCACTTACTAAATTAGACCTGGAATCTAACTTTCAAGTACAAATTTTGACAGGGCTGCTTATCTCTCACCATACTGCCTACTCTTGCTATGATCTCACAAAAATCGACATCCTAATCACCATCAGGTCTTATTAAGTTACTAGGTGGGAGAAGAAAAACCCCAAACATTATTGGGAGAAATAAAAACATTCTCCTGCATGTTTATTTCTCTGTCTTGACATGAAATGTCAGTGTGGTGAATCGCACCTGCTATTCCTTTTCCTGAGTGCTGATTTGTGTTTACAGACTGATCTGTCCCAGATGCTGACCTCAATGGCACAATTTCAGTTCCATCCATTGAGGGAAAATAGCTTTTATTTGAGATGGAGGAGAATTATCGTAACTGCAAAAAACACAGACAGCTAACTTGAGCCTCACTTTTTTTTCACCCCTTTTAGTGTAAAGCAAGAGTTGCCTTTATAAATTTAGTTATGGGAAAGAGAAAGTCACTGCCAAAGTGTCATTCAGTCTGCTACCATCTAGATCTCTGAGCACAGAGATTCTAGATTGATCATCTTCTAAACTAAAGAAAAATTAGGTTCTTCAAGAGAAGCTTTTACATCCCCTAGTAGAGGTTTAGAAGAACAAATTTTAGAGCAGGTAAGACAGGAAACAGGAAAATAAACCTAAAATGCATTAAACATATATATTCTATTTATAATGTAATTGTATTCCTGAGTCATAGCCCTTGAAAAGAAGGGATAATTGTTCCCTGTGGAACAGAGGAAAAGAGCCATTAACATTTGGGACACATGAAAAATTATAGTAATCCATAAAAAGCCTGCATCTGTCAAGTGTGTGATTTTTAATATGAAGTAGAATTAATAATTTCTAGGCTCAGATTTTGAAGTATTTTGTATATCTCACTTGGAGCTCAGAATTGTCATGTCGGAATTAAAATGACAATTTCCTGAATAATATTCTCCTAAGTTTTAATGAGATATTTTCATGATATATTTCTATGAAGTATTTGAAACCACATTATGGGATGAAAATTCAACAGGATCTGCCATTATGAATGGTCCTCCACAGACAACCATTTGGCATCTGGCCTTGGGAATGTAAAATAGAATACAATTTTTAACAGGAAAAATGATGAGGGTTTTTGTTTCTTTTCTATTATACTATTAATGGAAAAAAAGCAGTTGTCAAAGAGCTGATTAGCGGTTTCATGATTTTTCTCGCAATTTTTTTAACAATAATCCAATCAATTTTCTTTTCAAAGTGATCTTTAAGAGCCTTGTAATTCACGTTTTGTTATTTTTGGTAGCTTTTCTATACTATTTTCTCTTGTAGGAAGCATTTTGTATATTGAGTAAGGATGTTATCTTATTTTAATATTGTATTTAGTTCTATTATTATTACAATTACACTATTAGAACTAACACACTACTGATAAATTAAATGTAAGCTTTTGGCTTTCCACTTACCATGGTTAATTTTTATTTTTTTTTCTAAATCTAAAGTAAGGAGAAGACATGTAAGTTTCATCTACTACAGCCTTCATAGTTGTTTTCTGGAATTATCTTTTTTAATTTCAGTTATTTTACTTTAGTTGATTTTACATCCAAGATTGGTGTTATTTGCAGAATGTGAACTTTAGTCTTTGATAATAAAACAAGGTCACTTTCAAACTCTTTTCTTTAGACACACATGTCTTGACAGTGTTTGCAACTCTAGTCTTTTATACATCCTTTGATCTTCTTGTTCTACTTTTGCTGTGATTCTCAGCAACTGTACAACTGGAAGGAAGTTACATTATTTCTTCCATTGCAGAGCTCTGCATTCTGGTCATTGTAAAGTTCATCTCATGATTTTCAATAGAAGGAGTGACATGAAATTTTAAGGTCAACTTACTCATAATGACAGCAGCAATATTTCTAAAAGGTAACTTAAGCTACAACTATAGTGCACACTTCAGCATGGGATAAAGATACCAGAAGTAGCTTTAAGAGGTATATGTCAGCTAATGGATACAGTCTAACAGCAGCAACATGAAGGCTGATTAGTCAGATAATAACTCATTTAAACTATTTCTAGAATTTCCATATTATTTTCCTCTGCATACTTTGCCAAGTTGACCAACTGTTCCATATGTGCATTTCATGCTTTATTTGGGAACAACAAGAAATAAAACTTTTTTTTTTTAAGTTGAAAATTATCATCACCTTCTGAAAAAAGTGATGCAAGTATTAGAAACAGCTTAGCTCTCTATCCTTCAGTATCCCACTGGTCTGCATGAAAAAATGTCTCTCTTGACATGAGAAGATGTCAAGCAAGTTGATTTGGTTCAGATTGGATAATACAGTTGAGGAAGGGCCTGAATCATCTTCAGTGACCTGGAAGATGATTACAGAAAGATGCACTCTTCTATTGAAGTACAAAGCAAAAGGAGAAAAATTAGTGTACATCAAGTGCAGGAATAAGAATAGGGAAATTCTTCACGGATCTTCACAGGAATGGTAACTAACTAAAGCATTGAAATCTCCATTTACATAGATTGTCAAACTACACATGGATGAGACCACTTGCAAACTAATCTTTAGCAATGGGTTGGACCCGATGACTTCTCAACATCCTGACCAAAACAAGTTATTCTCTTTTACTATTTTTCTTTTATTTAAATCTTGCTGCTCCCCTGCATCAATGTACTGAGTTAATGAATCTTTAAATGAGAAGAAGAATGCAAAAATGAAAGGTCATTTAATCCTAAATGGGAAGAAGAGATATTAAAATCCTGACAATAGTATGAATTTCCCAACAAATGTAATTTCTTTATTTACTAATGAAAAAAAAAACAACAAACAAATTTCTATTGTCTCAGCAGTGTATGGTCCTGTGAATTGACTGGATCTGGATTGAATTGATATTTTTTTATTTGTTTGTTTAACTGGCATAACAGTGAACTAGTAACAGGAAACCATTATTTAAATTAGTTTGAGTTAAACTTTAATTAAACCTGTGGGAAGCTGCTATATTCAGTTAATTGAATTGCTTGTGACTTTAGAATAAATTTTGTGGACTGGAATAATGCAAATGTAAAATGATACCACAGATTGCAGATTATGAATAGAAATTGTGGTGGTGAGTTACAAATGTGACCTTATACTCTTAGTAAAAAGAGTCAGGAAGATAGCAAAGAAAACAGTAGCTCTTAGTAAGAGGGAACCAAGGAACATGTAAGTGGACTTCACTGAGAAAAATACCTAAAAATTAACCTAAGCAGATTCTAGACAGACAAGGATGAAGAGAAAGATACTGCACCAAAATTTTAAGCTTCTCAGAAAAATGAGAATGAAGAAATAGATTAGGACAAATCTTTCTTTGAAGAATGAATTTTTCTGATTAAAATTATAAAAACAGGAATAAATTTTTATGAAGTAACTTGCACAATTTCGAAGCTTTATCTGTCCTTTAAGTTAGTGGTTAAATTATGTGCTAATTTTTTTTTTTTCTGTTTTTCTTCTCTAATGTGCCTGTGAGTGTTTTCATCATCTACATAACTGTGTAGTCCTTTTATCAATACAACTCTCGTCTCAAGGATATATTGTGGCAATGAAAACTACAGGTTAATTTTGTATCATGTAAAGATGTATTCACTTTAATCAACTTCAAATTTGTTGCTTTTCAATTTCATTCAGTGTCTCTTTGCTCCTGTATTAAAAACTTCTGTACATTTCCTTTCACTAACAACTTTTATTAAGATATTTCATTATTACATTTTCAAAATGTATTATCATCTCTGTAACACAATCTTTTTCAGAACGTATGACCAAATGTTATTCTTACTTCACCTTCAATAACCCGAATCCCTTTTATGATATGAATGTGTGGGAAGGTTTCTCTTATAATCTGCCTGCTCAGTTCTTTCCAGTGTAAAATTTTGTTTCTGCTGCTTAGAAATTATGCTGGGTTTAGTACTATTTCCTGGTTAGAAATAGATTAAGCCATTTATTTTGTAATAGTAAAATATTTAGTTATCTAATTATGAACTGATTTTAATTACTATATTGCTCACAAAATATGTGCTGGCTTGATAACATGAAGTAATTCTATATTCTTACACTGACTGTTAATATGTCATTTTTATAAGCTTAGTCATGTACCTTGATGTACTGTTCATCTCTAAGCTAAATGGTTTTTAATGCAATTAAAAAGATGCAAAATATTATCATTAAAATATGGATTTACAATGGAACTAAAGACTTAAAAAACCCATTATTTTCCTGGTTATGTTGTGCCTGCTTCAGTTATGAGATTCAGTCTCCTAAGAAAAATAAAGGGCAAATCCAATTTGGCACATGTATAATTTCTTCTCAAGCCAACAGATGTGTCATTCAACTTAACATCTGCTTGGCTTTTACTTCTAGCGAGAGCTCATGAGTGAATTTATAATTTATTTTAAATGATCAAAGGACAGGTTGAAAATCTCCCAAAAACTAAACTGAACTAAAGAAATGTTATGAAACTTACTTGGCTTTTAAATAAAATATGTTACTGGAGGTAAATAAAACAAACAAACAAAAAAAGTGTGTTTGGACATTGGGTAAAAAGAAGCAAACTATTTGAGGCAGTTCTATAAATAAGATGCACTAACCAGGGATAGGAGTTTGCTTTAAATGTCAACTGTAATATTTAAGTCTACCATGATGAAGACAGACCCTTAAACATATAAAATACACATAATTAATACAGGAAGCTGTAAGTGCATGACAGCTGTAGCTAAAGTAATGTGTAACCATGCTTGCATAAATTCAAGCACATTTATATGGGATGTTTCTAATATTTATTTTGCTGTTTTCAAGTCAGATAGTATCTATCAGATAATTCACCAGAATCAAGTTATGCTCCATAAGACATAGAATGTATGAAACAAATGGAAAGCTGATATATGAAAATCATACGGTATTCCATAAACGTCTTCTAAGGTATTTCTTCCTGAAATTAATGGAGTAAGGAAATGTCCCACTTAATAGACCTTTTGTCTCACCAACCAATTAAAATAGTGGCCTAGCCCCAAATATGTGAATTTTTTAACATTTATCTATTAAGGAGTAAGATCTCAAGCTGAGATTCAAATTCTTTTTCTGACTATCTATGTCATGACTGTCTATGACTGAACCCTGAGTCATTTTCTAATCCCTGGATATCAGAGGCCTCCAGTGAGCAATTCTTCTCATGATGTAGTTTAGGTGTTTAACATAGGTCAATTGAAGCTTGTTCTAGAGGCAACTCATCTTCCTGACTCTGAAAAGAAGCCCAAAATGATCAGCTTATATGATTATTATTTCATTTTCTAACTTCTAGAGTAATATTTAATGAATCCTAGCCTACATATCTTATTTTACATGTATGAAGAAGTACCAGAAACTTGACAGCCGCTACCTCCTCAGCATTCACAACTAAGCTACTATAGTTTACAAACTTCAGCTTCTTTAATGTAGCTAAGATAATATGTATTGAAACAATTATTGTAGGCGACACTAAGAATTTTAAAATGGAGTTGGAAAACTAATGTATGTTTTTGTACATCTTCGTGGATTTCAAGGCAATTTCAAGGCAAAATGTTTTGACAATAAGCCTCAGGTTTACTCTGAAAAGAAAGATATTTGACTAAAGAGGAAGGAATCTTGACCACATAAAACTGCTACTTGAATATTTTCTACCATTCTGGTGTCCACTTAGAGAAAAATGCTGACATACTAAGAAAAGATTGTATACAGAATATATTCACAACCTTGAAAAAAGACTTATAGCGACTGTGAAAAATTCAAAATTTTCAACTTACTCTACAGTTAGAAAGGTGACTTTATTGCTGTGTATAAATATCTTCACCATGGAGAAAATATTACTCAGTTGTTTGCCACTGTTACTGAGGTTCCCTGCTACATTGGCTGTCATGATCTGACGGTGATGAGCACTGCCATCCTTTTAACATTCATTGTGAAATTTCAGAAATTAAAAAGCAAAAAAGCCCAGATAAAATTGAAAATGAATAGTGTTATTGCCCTTAGTAGGCTATGTTATCAAGGTAAAATTAGTCAATTCTTTTCTTATAAATCCTTTATTCTAAAATATATAAAAAGGATAATGGCCAATAAATGTCCCATCTTCTATATTTTTGCTTTCTGTTCCAATCTGCTGGTTTTTTAATTCAAGTAATTTCAGGTTATGGTCATAATTCAATACAATGTCAACAATATGTACAAAAAAATATGGTCTAATTCATAAATACATAATTTCTATGATTTATTATACTTCTGCTCTCGAGTAATATATTGTTCCTGTAAACAAAAGTTTTGTGTCCTTCTGTTGACTTCCAAATTACCTTTATACAGCAAGAAGTGTTCAAAACCTTACAAAAATTGCATTCCAAGGGACAAAAATATGTGTACATCAGTTTATATTGGATACAATAAGAGTGTGTTTAAAAAAAAAAAAAACTAAAAAAGAAAATAAATTAAAAAACCCACAAAACAACAAAAGATCCCCAACAACAATAAAATAAATCCCCAGAAGTTATAAACTTTTCTGTGTAATATTTTTTAAAATTAAGTTTCTAGGCATTTCTGCTTATGTTTGTAACAACCTTTTAAAACTCTCTTAAATGTGGAGGCAGTATCAGAACGAGAAACCGCTGGGACACATTCTCAGCTAGAAACACTTATAAAAATTCTATTGAAGGATATATTAAATGTAATTGTCTTCTCTCCTCTTAAGATCAGGAATGTGACTGGGAAAGAATTTTTTTCATTGGTGTTCCATGCAGGTGAGCAGAAAAAATTCTGATTATGTTCTGTTTAGATATGCACACGAAGACACAAGCGCAAAACAAAGAACACAATAGCACACTCAGAGGGATTTTTACATTCTAAAATGATCATAATTTTAGAATTTTTTTTTTTTTTTACATAATTGCATTATTTCATCTGACTTAGAATATCCAGCTCCTACCCAACAATGGTGTTTGAAAAGCTATATTTCTTTTTAGAAGTGACTTTGTTTCACTGGTGTTCTGGCTAGTGCTTAAAAACATAGAACTAGTTTGAGAAGCTGTTGAAGGGTTTGGGGATCACTGTGAATTAAAATTTCTTAACTCTGCTCAAAAATATCTGCATGAAATAAATAATTTTGGAGCAAGACTCTAAAATGAACTTTGTTACATAAGTACATAATCATGTAAAAATATGCTAGTTTGAACACTCTGTGTTCCTACACTCATATTGTAGCTAGCATGGAACAGAGAACATTATATTAATTTTTTAATATTAACTCATTTCTTATTCCTGTACTTCTTTTATATTCAGCTGAGCAAGTTGCAAGGATTGACAACCTCAGCTGCAAAGTAAAGATGTGTAAGAATCAAGCACTCTTACCTTCCTACTTTATAACTTTTGTCAACAGGACTATTTTACATGTGTCTTCAGACTGAATGACCATACTCGAGGATCAGTGTGGATGCTAACTCTGAAACAGAGAGCTTGTGAAACTGCAGGCCATATAGCTTCTCAGTCTTGCCTGAGAAGCTGGCCTGGGAATTCATAAGGAGGATTCAAAACAATCCTCAAAGACAGAAAACAGCCTTAGAGGTGCTGTTTCTCTGTCTCTTGTTTTCTTTGCAGGAGAAGGTAGGGGGGTGGTGTGCCCCACTGACAAATGATGGTAATGTAGTAGTTTGCTGACCAATAAGAGCTTCCTTTCTGTACTTTCCACGTATCAGTCTATAAAAAAAACCTGAAGTAATAAACTACGAGACATTCTCCAAATCGACTCCATAGAGAGTCTGTGTTGTTCTTCCCAGCCATTCCTAATAGAGCGACAGACCAAAATACCTGTAGGGACATAGAATAAAAGAAAAAAACAGGAAAAGGGAAGCAAGGAAAATAAAGAGGAAAAGACAGAAAAATGTGACACCTTAAAATAATCTGACATTTAAAAACCTCAAGATACATGCAGCACTTAACTAATCTTATTTGTATTTTAAAACACAGGAATCATTGTGTAACAAAAGGGAAGGTAAATGCCACACGTGATTGAACTGTGAATTATTCTTTCAAATAGACTAGAATAATTTAGGAGTAGGTTTTCAGTTGAAAATATAAACAATTCCAGTCTATTTGCACAGCAAAGTGAATTTGATCATTGATACCAGAATGCCTTTGATTCTGATCCACCTGCTTCCAAAAAACTCAAACATCACATCACTATTACTTTCACAACATTCCTGTGGAATGAAAAACATATATTTTCCTCATTTTTTAGATAAACAATGCAGAAACAAAGGTGATAAAGGAACTGATTGAGATACACAGTAACTGACTTAAGAAATTACTATTCAACTTTAATGGTATTCAGGGGTGAATTCAATTTGAATGAAATTCTGAACTTTTTATAAACTTTACCAAGACAGCTCAGCATAAATATAAAGACATTTAAAGTTGGAAATCACTTTCAATTAGTCTCCTACTTTGCCTAAGTAGCAGTATTGAAGTTAGTTGTGTTGGGCTAAAATATTGTATAGAGCTGCTGAATTTGAATCAGAGAAGCATCTTTTTGAAATTGTGACAGGTGTTTAATGCCACGTTTATAACAGAACATGATTTTGAAAACTTTTTTTTAATCACATAAAAAATCCAGTTTCTGTGTTCATAACGAAAACTAGAATTATTCTTTATTTATGCAAAGAATTCCTAAGTTTACAGAGGTTTCCTAAAAAACCAGATATTTCTGGAAATTTTTAAAATTTGGGGTTTTTTTGTTTGTTTGTGGGTTTTTTTGTTTTGTTTTGATGGGTTTTTTTGTTATTTTATTCAGTTGTTGGATTTTTTTGCTTCTTTTCCTTTTTTATATTTAGCATCAAAGTTTGTCAGGCTTGTGGAATTAAAATCTCATTGAATGTTCCTGTTGAGATTCATATTTTTTTTTCTCCATTTATTCAAGACAATTTGATGTAGATAAATTAAATCATCACTCAGGTGGTTGGACAGAAAGGAGGCTAAACAGTGTGTGGCTTTGCACTGCAAAAATAACAATGACATTGTCCATGTGGGCCATTTCTTGGTGCTCAGTTTTCTAAATGTTTGAGGAGCACAAATTCTTAATTTAAAGCCATTACAAAAACAAAACAGATTAAATCAATGCCAAATCTGCAGTAGATACATGAAACCATAGCTCCTCTCTTGAGGATTCAAACTGTTCAGGTTCATTATAATCCAAACTACAGTAGTACAGAACTACACATGAGCTAAAAAGAGATCCACTAGCAAAGGTATACAATTTCTGAATCATATTTGGAACTTAGCTTGCCAGTTATCATGCCATATCTTCCTGCAGATACTTCTCAAGGCCTATTATAAATGGTGGGTAGAAAGTCACTTTACCCACTCAAAACCCAAAACAGAACATCAAAATAAGGAGTACTTCAGCATACATGTTGAAACACACACACACACCCCCAAACCCAAACCAAGAATCCTACAAATCCACAAGAAATCAAAGAAAAGGAACAAGCAAAGCCCATGAAAGCCTCATTTTACTTACAGTAATTCTTTCAATAGTTCATGTTTGAATTCTACAACTGAAATGTGGAATTAGATTCTGTACGCAATAAAAATTTGGAAAACAAAATGAAGACAAAAAGAGATAGATATTTTCTTAGATCCAATATTTATTATACAAGTAAATATTTCCTTAATCCATGGTATTTTAAACACTGAAACAGACATGAGTGTGCTCACTGAGATAGCTTCCAGGATGCTGATAGCCTAACTCATTGAACCAAAAAATGTTACTTCAGCTGGCATTAGCATTCCAGAAGTTGGCATGAGCCACTGAAGCAATACTCATTCCATCGCAGTTATCTATCCCGTTGCAATTTTATTATGCTATTATACAATGTATCAAATAGTCACATAAACAGTGTGTTAATTTAATAAGATAATAATAAAACATGTCCTTTAAACAATCTATTTTATGAATAATCATAACACACCACCCAGAATGCTTAGCATTTCTCTTTTTTCTTTTCTTTTAGTGTCTCTGTTATTTTTTGACCCTTAGGACCCAGCCATGTGAACTGATTCTGAAAAGTGAACAGCTTTTGTAGAGTAGTGATACATTTGTTTGGACTTGGCAATGACTTTCATTTGCAAGTGCAAGTTGCATTTGCTTTTAAATGCATGTAAATGTGTCTGAAATAAATAGAATATAAAAAGGAAAATGAAATCTAAAATTGTGCAGCAAAAACTTTTATCTGGCTGTGCTTGTGTTAGAGTGGTAAAAGTTGCATCTTTTTCTTTCGGAATACATATAAAAAGAATGGTTTGCTTGTAATAATTTTCCTGGTCATCCAAGAGAATATAGGAAAGGGAAGAAAAAGTAACTAAATTATAATTCATACAATGACAGTTTTTTTAGGGTTGTAAGGAACCTCTGGAGATTATCCAATCCATCACCCTACCAAGGCAGGGTCACCTAGAGCAGGTGACACAGAAGCATGTCCAGGTGGGTTCTGTTTAACTCCACAACCTCCCTAGTCAGTCTGTTCTAGTGCTGTACCACCCTCAGTGTAGAGAATTTCCTTCTCATGTAGAGATGGAGTTTCAAGAGTCTCAATTTATGGTTCTTACTCCTTGTCCTTTGGCTAGATATCACAGAAAAGGGCCTGGCACCATTCTCGTGGCACCTGCCTTTGAGATATTTATATTCATTAATGACATCCCCCCTCAGTCTTCTCCAGACTAAACAGGCTCAGCTCTCACATCTCTCCTCATAAGAGAGATGCTCTTATTGTCTTTGTGGCCTCTGCTGGGCCCTCTTCTGTAGTTCTTTGTCTTAGAACTGAGTAGTCCAGAACTGGCCACAGACTCCAGATGTGGCCTCACTGGGGCCAAGTAGAGAGGTGCTGTCACCTTCCTCAGCCTGATGGCCACGGTCCTCTTGATGCACCTCAGGATACCACAGGCCCTCCTGGCCACAGTGGCACTGCCAGCTCATGGTCAATTTGTCATCCACCAATGGTCCCAGGTCCTTCCCAGCAGAGCTGCTCTCCAGTGGGTCAGCCCCAGCCTGTGCTGGTTATTCCTGCCCAGGGAGGAGTCCCCTGCCTAGCCCTTGCTGAACCTCATTAGGTTTCTCACTGCCCAAATCTCCAGCCAATCAAGGTCCCACTGAATTATAGGAGAGACTTCTGGTGTTTCAGCCACTCTCCCAGTTTTGTATCAACACCATTTATAATTATTTCAGGATATTTTTGTAATCTGAAATTGAAAGTGTCATATTTCCTTGGTATATTTTTGTTTCCTTTTTGTGCTTTAAAAATGTAAAATGTAAAAATAAATAAGACTCTTTATTCATTGCTGCTTTACACAATTAATCTACATTTTATCGAAGCAGAAACTACCCTTGTGTCAAGAGGCAATTTATGAATTTTCTCTTTTTTCTTGTTGCTGTTTTCTTCAAAAACTTATTTCTTCCTTTATTCTAAGTAGGTATACAGGTTTATGTGCATAAATATCTACTGAATAGTCATACAGTCATGAAAGACATATAATTATTAATTTATCTACAGTGATGAAAAGGATACTAAAGGAATATATAAGCCATATACACTCAAGCCTACGTAACCTGTATGCTGTACACAAAGAGGTAAATATTTTGCTGCATTTAACGTTCTGCTTTGGACCTACCACTTTTCCTTCTTAGAATTAGATCCAGACAGAGAAGCATATGCATGTCTTTATTTGCCTTTATGCTCTTCCCCATGAATGCTTTTCTTTAATATTTGCTGCTTTACATTATGCTAAAACTAACGTTTAGCAGCGTATACCCCTAGTCTTGCAGTTCTCTTTCTTCAATCAGTCAAAATATTGCATAACACGAAAAGAAAAATTGAAATGTGAAGGGTAGAGAGAAACAAGGAAGGAAAGGTGTTGAAAGTTACCCACTCCAAATAAGAACCCCAGTGAAATTTAACATCTATATGCATAGCAGGATGAATGAATCATGTTAAAACTGCCTTTATGTGTCTTCATGAGGATATACAGAATGATTGTAAAGGAAGAACAGCAAAAAGTGATTATTAATTTTTTGGTAAGTATGACCAAAATGCTCAAAACTCTGAAGAGGAATTAGCCTCAGTAGCCTGAATGTAATTTATTCAAGAAATAAAAATTGGAAAGAAATTTTGAAATTTCATCATCTGGCATTGATGAAAACATGTTAGAAAAGCTTCAATTTCAGAGTTAGGGATTTGCTATTGTGGAACTCTGATTTAAACCTAAAAGAAACAAATATAATTTCTCATGTTATAAAAAACAAAGAGAGCAGATGGACAGCTATAACTACTAATGGGTCAGCTAAATGATGTTCTTTTAAGAAACCAACCTCTCTAAGCAGAATGAAGAGTTTATTAATTACTGTATACTTGTAAAAAAGAACAAACAAGATACACATTTAACAGGTTTTTTTATAAAAATTAAAAAAAATAATTTTCAGAAAGAAAAGTCTGTACTTATTTGATCTTGCGTTCATCATTTTCTCAGCTTGGCAGGAAGCCAGATTACAGATGTTAAAGGCTTCATCTTGTGAAAACCAGTGCTGAACAGAAAAGATAAGTACCCCTTTTCACTTCTCATGTTCTACATTCAGCACAAGCTGTGGCCATTTATTCTGTAACAATATATTGGCTTTTATTTTGTTCAATATCGCCTTTATTCTACACCTACAGCACTAAACTTACAAATAGAACATTACCATAATTTCATTTTGCAAACATCTTACAGTCTCTGAAGTCAACACAGCCTTTAGTACAAATAAAAGCCAATTAAATAAAACTGGTGCTGACACCAGGTCAGTGACATCAGAACTCCATGGTATGAAGGAAATACAGACATGGAACACATTGACATATAATGCTTAGAAAATCTTAGACCATTTGGTGATAAAATTGTACCCATGGTGAGTATATACGAGCAGCAAAAAAGATTCTTCAATATATAAGATTTATAGAAGAATGAAGATAAAAGGAATCAAAATCAAGCTTATACATAGAAGTTAGAGAAAAAGTAAAATTGTAAAGAAATAAGACAAATATCAGAAGGAGGACTTTTTTTTTGTTTTTTAATACTTGAAAATATTATTGAGAGTTCCCTTATCTACAACTCAAAAACTATGTTGCAAAGAAGTTAAAGTTGAAAGAAAGTTTAGAAAAAATGGAAAGCCTACTTCAGATTTCTGTCCCCGAGTGTGAAAAAAACCCTTTAAACTTGGCTTAACATATGCTGAAATATTTGACAAAATATTAAGATTCAGATTACCTGAATATATAACAAATATAACAAATACTGTAAAAAAAAAAAAAAAAAGTAAAATGAAAAGTTTATATGATAAGAAATTTTAAATGCTACATGAAATTCAATTAGAAATATGAAGTTAGGAGGTGATGTGAAAAAAGACTGCCAGAACAGGAGAGATTATTCCTGACTACATAATGTCTCAGGACAGTTTTCTCTATTCACATGATTCTTAAAACAAAATCAGATGTATGGGAAAGGAAAGGTAACACCTCCAGCTCCAGGCGTCTCAGAGGTGCTGTGGACCTTGTTGTCATACTTCGCATCTGTCATGTCTGCACAAAGTATTCTACATCACAGAATTATTCTGTACATCAACAACAAGTCTGACACTTTGAATTTATTGAACAGCTTGTCTAATCTGTCTGGCTCCAAATGACTACAAACTGGCGGTGAGACCTGTGCCCTATGCCTTCATGCTTTCAGATGCTTCAGCTTTTCTTTAGGAAAGGATTGAAAAAAGGTGGATTCTCTGTCTCAAATTTCAACCTCGTTCTTATTACATAGTAGCCAGTAGGCCAGATAGAATGATAAAATCTAGGCTGACCAGAGAAGAAAATGACTGAATGAGAAGTGCAGAATAAAACCTATGAGACATCCTGAGAGCCCAGAAAAGAGAACAACAATGCAACATCCAGCGTAGAACTGGGAATGGATATGTTGCATTAATGATACAACCAGGATTTCACCCTTTAGAGAAAAACAAAAAAGCAGTAACTGATCACTTATTTCAGAAATGTAATAAATATTTATATAATACAATTGCTTCTTCCTGTTCAAATTTCTCACTCACTCTCACATCTGCAGTGCTACCAACACCAAATGGCACCAAATGTTCATTAAAGTACACATATATGTATACCTGCACAGATGCTCTTTGTGTTCATAAGAGACAGGCATTCCAGGTGAGCTTCCTCTTTCTTGTGCTCTCACTGGTCTTAGAAGAAGAAACAATCTCATGTTTTCCCTGAGAGAGAAAAAGTGAGGCTATTGAAAAACCTGTAACATTTTTCAGAAAAGAAAATTATTGCAGAAATTTATCAGCAATGAACTGTCTCTCAAATGTTGCATGACAGGCCTAAAACAAGATAGTTTCTCCTGAGGAAAACATCCCTTTTCTTTAATTACACTGTATAAAATTTTATTGGTTAAATATATTTATCCATATTTTTACAGGGTTTTTCTCGTTTGTCAAGAAATTTCATATATATTAACATGATGTAAAAATCATCCCTTGGTGTCCTTGTGGGGACACCACTCTTAAAAAAAAAGTAAAAAAATTAAAAAACATTTTCACTATTGAGCTGCAGAAGCTTACTAAGTCACAAAACATTTCAAAGAGTAATAGAAATTGTTTGGAAATGTTACAGGATAACAGAAAGCCTGTTCAAGTCATTCATTTGAGGTTGAAGTTAGATTACTTCTCCTTCTCAAGAGCTAAGAACATGTGCTTATAGAAGTAACATGACAGAGTTAGTGCAGTAAATTGTTAAGACCTGTTAACTGGATTAAGAGGCCATTCCACTCATTACAATATTGTACAAGAGGAATATTTTGTTATTTCTGTACAGTACTTAGGGCCTTTTAGAGTACAAGTGTGTCATACAATGAAGGGCCAAAGACCTTTCAGGATTTATCTATTCTAGAAAACTTGGTTGCTTGAAAATACATGTATCTTCCCAGCAGATGTACAAATATGCCACTTTTCTAAAGTTTCTGATTATACAGTGAGGAACACAAAACTTTGCAGAAGTAAAAATTGTGTCCTCTTGTACCAGCACAGTCTGAGAGATTTTGTTTTTGTAGTTATGTCCACAAGTAAAATATGCATTACTGTAAAATATAAAACATGCAAATGCCCCAGATATTCATACATCCCTTTGTCTTGGCAAGGCAATGAGTTTCCTGCAATGCTTTTCGAAGTAAATTGATTTTAGTTTTTTAAAAATAAAATTAAAATTATTTCTTACAGACAAGCCAAAAGTTGTTATTTGAATAAATCTCTTTATTTCTTCTACCTTCATTTGAAATAGTGAAGTAAAGGGTAACCCGCAAACACCTCCTTGGAAGAATTATAGAAGTTAGTTTGGTTATACAATTTACATAATTTCCCATATATTAATGGGAAATTAACAAGTAATTGTTCCCTAAATTGGCCAGAAAATTATCTTGGAAACTATTATTCAAATTTTACTGTTTGCTTTCTCACTCATCAGAGAAAAAAAAAATTAATCACACACAAAATTGATCCACTGTTGTCTTTGCTGCATAATCAACTAAAACATTAGTGGCAAAGAGACATAGATCACCATTTACAGTGTAAGGTGTTCATTCTTGGTCCTAACGCTATTAATAGCAAAATAGATTTTATTTGCATCTGTTATTCAATATATTGTTGCTTCCATTTCTAGAAAACAACAAACTTTTCTCCTGAAATATTTTGGCTTAATTATGTCACTTTCAAGGTATTGTTAAGCTTTATTGCATTCAGCTGAATTTCAGAGTTTGCAGAACCATCCCTAATAGAACTAGTCAGGTAATTTCTTCTCTATTACTTGTTTTTTTAAAAAAAAACAGATTGTAGTTTTCTCTTTTAAAAAGATGGAGCTTCATTTCCAGCGATTTTTTTGCAAAATCATGTGTATTCTTTTTTTTAAAAAAGCAAAACATTAAGAAATTCATGCAGACACTTGCATATACACCTTATAAAAACTAATAAACAAGTAAACAAATCTGTTTTTTAATAGAAATGTGCCATTTTATTTTCCAAATCAAAATGGGGTAGATGCATAAGTGTGGATGAATTTTTGCCATTGAAAATATAGATATTTAGTAGAAATGTGCAACTTTAATGTCACTAATTATAGCTAAAATAGCTTAAGAACTTGAATTCTGTGGACTACTAGCATAACTTTTACTGCAAAGTAGTGGCAAAAAGCCATCTTTTGTTTGTCTGTAAAAGCTTCATGGTTAGAGAAATATCTGTGTGCATCACAGGAGAGGAGAATTCAAGATCAAGAGGTTAATTCTACTTACCACAACATATATTGTGTAACTGTAGCTCTGTGATCTGCAGAACTTTCACTTAATAGGGAAGGCTCAAAGTAGAAAAAAAAACCAAAACAAATTCCTTTCAATGGTAGTTCAAACCACTAGGGTTTACCAATGGAAGGGAAAGTTAATATTGGGGGAAGGGAGATGCTGTATTTTCATTTCGTTCTTTGCTGTCTTTATGTTTGGAGGGAGAGGAGAGTGTTTGAAAGCAATTTTTTCAGAGAACTCAAAAGAGAAATAATGATGGGGACGGTGAGCTTTTATCCTTTACAAAGAAAACCAACAAAAAGCTGCTACTCAAAACCATGAACATACAACAAGGTGAAAAGCAATACAATCCACTTATATATAAAGAAAACTGTGGAAATAACAACTCTCCAACTATAAGTGCAGCTGGAAAAAAAAAAAAGGGTGGGCATGGGCCATTAAATATACTATAATCTATCCAGTGCGTTTAATGTAAGAGTCATTATGAATTTAGTGCTTTTTCAATGATTTATAATGCAATGGCATCTAGAAGTCACTCCTGGGGTGTGCTATGTTGCTTCTGCATACTGATTAAGTAAAAACAGACTCAAACCAGAGAAAAAAAAATTCTAACTAACCTAAAGAATCTAGAACCCTCTTATGATAATTTTGCAAAAGATAGCTGTCAGACTGCTCTTTTCCATTTCCAAATTAAGAACATGTACAAAACCCCCTGCAGATGCCTTTTATTCTTCATCATCTTTCCTATGATTTTGAAAATACCCAAGATAATAGTTAAATATTTCACAGAATGGGTTGAATGCAAGATTCAGATCATACGTCTATTACTGTGGTATATGGAACATTACTTTCCTTATACTTTACACAGATTTAGATTAACAGAGCATAGCAGCATTTTCAGATCATGCTGAGAAGACATTCAGGAGCTCCAGCAGGGTCATATATTTGTGCATATATGTGTTTCATACTATGCTTGACAGACACTTAAACAGAGAAGGCTTGGGTAGACCTCCCACCACCAGAACTGATAGCCTAATTTCAATATAACTGGGAAAACCAAATCCCTTTTCTCTTCTTCCTTGTCACTGACATGTGATGAGATTGGATTTTTCTACTTTATTTTTTTTTCAAATTTCCTGCTGTCTGTGATCCTTTGGCAGAAATGGGTCTTTCAGGTCACTCAGCAAAGATATCAGCAAAAACAGGTTTAATACAAAAATGAAAGTGGAAAAAAGTTGTTGGAAAGTCTATTGCAATTGCTCACACTACTACTTACTAAATTGTTATAGCATACAGAGAAAAATCAGATTAAAATCAGCACAAAATTATTTACATGGAGGCTAGGGATTCAAAAGGGTAGAGATGGGAAAGGGTAAGGATAAAAAGGAATAAGTCAGACTCTCTTGTTGATTCACAAGGTTCAGAGTGGAACCTCCTCTCCAAATTTAGCCCTGGGCTTGATCAGTGATTTAGGCCAAAGGTTTCAAAAGAATTTGAATTCAAGGGTACTCAGTAAATAGCCTTAACAAAAGATTCTATCAAATTTACTATAAGCACAATAGTAACTCATTTTTAAACCTAATTTACTTATAAATCTAACATACTTAAAAAATCTGAGGGAGCAACATTCACGATACATTTGCTGTAGTCTCTTTTGATCTTAACTTCCAAGATGTACATATGCCTGTGAAAAATTTGCTTTGTCTCTTTGTAATAGGTGAAGGATTGAGCCTCAAGGAGTGGATATATCCATTGTAGGCTTTCAGTGGTGGTCTTCTTGTGCAACAAACTTAAGAGTTCACTGGCTCTGAGAGGTGTCCCAGTAAGAGGGACTTTTCTGGTCACACCTGCTGCAGTCCAGGAGAGCTCAAAGACCACTGTTTACAGGGTCACGAGGGAGTTGACTCAAAGCATAATAATTTTCCATCCTGGATGCAATTTGGGTCAATAACTTTCCTTGAAATTTCAAAAACAAAATTGGTGTTCTACTTGGGCCATTTTTCAGGTAAGAAAAATAAATTTCCACACCAGTTTTTTTTTAAAAAAAGGAGCCCATTGGACAGCATAAGCTCCAGAGAGCAGACAGTGTTTCTGATAAGTGAAAGAGGAGCTTAGCCTGGATCATATTTGTCAAGGCCAAGGTCTGATGAGCATTTCTAAGATCATAGTGAAGTCTGGAGGTGAAGTTAGGGCAACCCCCACATCCTGTTTTGTCAAATGCCTAAGGCTAGCAGGCTTCAGGAATGATGGTAGCTGTATGCCATGGTCATAAACAGAAAAAAGTGAAACTGAGGCAAAAATGTATGTTCTAATGAGCATTGTCTTCTACTGCATTGCACCTGGTAGACTCTCACACTTGTGCAGAGACATTGTGAAGAAAGGAGAACATAATAGAGAAGAAAATATTTCTGTGGGGCACCAGTGAATGACTGACTAGAAGGTGATGCTTCCCTGAGTCATGATCTTTACTCTCTTCTGAGCACACAGCATAATATGGAAGGTCAGTACCTCATACACTAACATCTGGAAAAAATTCTCTGTTTTCTTTCATATTTAAAACTTCTGTGATTTTCTTACTTTTTATTATATACTTCATTGTCTTCTGTGTGAAGGTCTGCTACTCTTTAGTGTCTGCTGTCTGACTCTTACCCTGCCAAACTTGGCAGACATGAGGATGGGAGATAGCTTACAGCACTTACCTTCAATAAAACAGACATGTTCTGCCTCAATTTATAATCTGGCATTGGGGTCATATTTTTCCTGTTTCAGTTCTGAGTTTGACAAGAAAACGTGGGGCAAGGTGATCTGAAAATACTAACTGAAGAACAGAAAGTTCATCCATAGCTGTTAAAATGTCAATTGGATGAGAGGACCTTTATTCCCCCTGTAGTATCTATCTCTATATACAGGTAATAGAAATAGAAAACCTATAAAAATTTAGGTATGTCTAATCCCCTTTTTACTATGTAGTTGTGGAAGTGTTTTCTTCACACATCTCCATTGCAGAATAAATTCTGGTATGAAACCTGCAAGATGGAGATCAGCCATCTCCAGAACTATCAGGATGCTATACCTAGCCTTGTGAAGAAAAGTGGCTTAAATTTCTGTATGGTTTGACTCAGAGTGATGCCAGATGACACCTGTAAGTTCACTTCCATGGCTGTAAAACTATGCAAGCCCAGTAACTCCATGACTCTCAGCACCACTGGTATAAGGTTATCTGGAGTGCAGGCTGGCTGCAAATCCCATCTGTCTCTGTAATAACTAACACTGAACGTTTCAAAAGCTTTGTCTGCACAGCATGTGGAGTTGCTGAGGATAGTGGTCAAAATAAGTCATCCTGTGCCTAGTCTATTTACACTACAGAAAGATTTACACGTAAACCCACAAGGAGATAGAGTACACCTGAGTTTTTCTTCCTGAAAACCTCAGAGATTTTTTAATAAAGATACATGAAAATCTCTCCCTCAGTTTTTTGTTTTAGTGAATTTTCGAAATGATATAGAATTTCCTTCTTGCATTGTACACATTCCACAAGAGGAAAATAATTCTCTGACTGCCAAATGAAGATGCTTGCCTTTAAAGCATTCAGGAAAGATAAAAGTACAAAATTATACTTCTGTCATACATTTATTTTTCTAAATGTTTACCAGTATAGAATGCAATATTTCATCTCTTTCTAGCTCTTCTGATACATGTAGTGCCATACTAAGCCACACATCACTGACTTCTCTAATATAAAGGTTATTTGGAAGCTAAATTACAAAACACATTCCACTCAGTACTTTGCTAATCAAGTGTCATGTGGCCATCATCATGATCCGTAATTTAAAAGACAATGGAAAACACTTTTCCCCTTTGCTCCTGAGAATATTTACTCAACCAAGTGATCATCAGATTTAATTGGAAGGACGGATATGTCACAAAATGTTGTCTAGAAAGAGTTAAAGGATTCTAGCAGGTCAGTGAAAATGTCATTGGCACTAATGACTGTGACAGATAAAAGGCCTTTGGGCACATGCTCATGTAAGATCAAACACCTTTTTTGTCTGACTGGTACGAAGATCAACAAAATATCTGCTGACTATAGGATCATAGAGGGGAATAATTTCTTTTCCTTTTCACTGTGTATTACTCAGTGCAATAAAACTTGAAAAATGTCAGAAAGACTCCCTGTAATAATTTCTTTGCGTATTTATCCAGATCTCTGCTGAGAGGCGTATGACAGCATCTATTGCTTATTGTTTAACTTTTATTTCATTGTGCTATGGAGAGATAACTGGATCCCCAGCTACACCTCCAGGTATTTTAACTGGTATTGAGCTGGAAATAGTTTTATTTATTAAAAAAAAGGTTCAGGAAAACTTTTTTTTAATGAGTATGGTGACTTTTTCTCATGATTCACTACTCTAAAACAGGTTTCCAGAAACAAAGACATGTAAGGCTTTTGTTAATTAGTTCCCCTGCCCTTGAAATAGCTGGTTTTTGAGCTCATCAGTAAGGTTATCTTATTGTTACTCAAGTGTCTCTCTGACCAGTTCTTGAAAATACAGTTATTTGTAACTTTACACCATTCAAAGAACACGGTGCAGAGATCATTTGTCTGACAAAATCCTCCCTCAAACAAGCTGATTTAACCATATAGCACAAAACATCATCATATGAATTTACCAATGACATGTTTTCCATTTTCTTAGGTTGTCACAGCTTCAGGTAATCCGGTCTGACTTACTCCTTTAAGTACTTACTATCGTTTGATAAACATCATCTTGCAGCAATGCTGGGGTTTTTTTACTGAATCCTGAGGGTTCCATGGATTCCTTTAGAGTTTTAATATTTCCTCATTATTCTATTTTAAAAGCTTACAGTGGTTTACCTTGAAATGTACAATGTGAAGTCTTTTCTGTGTCCTTCTGAAAATCTACTAGTTCTTTTTAACCTCTGATCTTTAGATCTCATAATGCTTTCCCACAGCTTGTCAGTCAACTGATCTACCTAGCCGCCACTGCTTTACACAGCATAACCCACCACAGGTATGCACTGCTCCAAGGATTAACATCAATCCAAATGGTTTAGTCATCAATCCCCAGAGGATTTCAGTGACAAGTGATATCACAATTAAAGAAACTTGCAGAGCAAAGTAGTAGAGTAAGAAGCTCAGTATTGGAATGTGACCAATGGGTAGAGAACTGTATTTATTGTGACATGTTTGCAAACCAGAAAGTAGGAGTGAATATGAAGCTCCTAAGTAGGTAGATTGACCATCATGTTACTATTTCTTGGGTCCAGATTTATTTCTGAGGAAAAAAGAAGGCAATTTATGGGGCTAGGGATAAAGAAAAATTGAATAAAGTAAAATAATCAAAGTACACAAAGAGTATATAGCCACAGAATCATAGAATCATAGGATGATCTAGATTGGAAGGGACCTATAAAGGCCGTCTAATACAAAGCCTTTGCAATAAGCTGGGACATCTTCAAATAGATCAGATTCCTTAGAGTCCTGCCCATAACTGTGAAATGTTTTCAGGGAATGGACATCTACCACCCTTATGGAACAGAAACCTGTTCCAGTGTTTCACTACCATCATAGTCAAAAAGGTCTATCTTATATCCAGTTTGAGACAATTTTACCAAATCTGCTGATGCAGCTATATGGTCTATTTGAAAGCCCAGCTGGTACTGAACACCACACAGCTGCTCACTCAACAACCCCTCTTCAACTTCTCCCCACAGTGGAATGGGAGGAGAATCAAAAATAAAACTTGTAGGTTGAGATAACAGTTTAGTAAACTAAATGGAAAATAGAGTCATATGTAATAATAGTAAATAACAACGATGACAATGACAACAACAACAACAATAATAATGTTAATAATGTTAATAATAATAATAATAATAATAGATAGATAGATGATAGATAGATAGATAGATAGATAGATAGATAGATAGATAGATAGAAAAAAAAAATAACCTAAGGAAGCAATGCACTGACCAATGCCAGACCACATCCTAAACCTAAATTGGCCAGTCTTCTGGGAAACTCTCATTTTATATATGTATATATATATATATATATATATACACACACACATGCATATTATACATAGTTCATATACTGGGCAGAACATACTCTGGTGTGGAATATCCTTTTTGCCAATTCAGGTCACACATCCCAGCAATGGTCTCTCTGGTTTTTCATAGGTGTACCTTATCACTGGCAGAGAGTGAGCACAGACATAAAAAAAGCCCTTGACCTAGGATAAATGAGACTTAGCAAAAAAACAAAATCAACATTATTAATGTTATCAACATTATTCTCATTCTGAATCCAAAACACAACACTGTACCATCTACTGAGAAAAAGTTAACTCTATCCCAGGTGAAACCAGGACAAGTAATAAAGCTTGAAGCCCTGAAACTTATTTCTGAAACAGAAGTAGGTTATGATGCATTTAATGGATTTCTGTTAGAACTTTTTCTGGTTTAAACCTTGTGAGAAACAATCTCCTCTTGGATAACGTAAATCCACTTATTTAAATCATGGTACTTGACACAAACTCACCTATTTATCCAAGATATCATTGTAAGTTTTTCATTCACTGTTTCTTGATACAGTTAAAATTAAGAAATTGAGGTACATCCATTCCAATGAGTATAAAATTTTGGTATTTTTTTAGGTATTTTTCTTTATTCTTTTGAGTAAATTGCTTATTTAATGCAAGTGAATATAAAATATTAAAGTAGTAGCAGAAAGCATTGTTTCTCACAAACATAAGGATATTTTTCTGTATACAATATTATGCAAAGACTCTCACTCCTTTGTTTGTGGAATTTCCTTTTTGGTTTTTGGCAAGTCTGAATAAGGTACCTAGGAATACCATCCACACAGTCTCAAAGCTTCAAAATCTCCCTTCCTTTCTTTCCTTCTATGATTTTCATGAAAAATAGCTGAATACATCCTGCACATATTCCAATAAATGTCTGACTTCTGTGCTGGAACTCAGAACACCAGAGAATATACACCATTATGCAATTTAGTAGGAAGGAAAAGACAAAATATTTCCTGAAGCTATTATTGGTTAGCCCATTAACTGAAGTCAAGCTACAGGAAACGTGTAGGCATGCTCACGCTTATTCATATCCCTTTGCATTCCAATGCCCTCTCATTGTTTCTAGGGAAACATGAAAATAAGGTATTCTGAAGGTGAATGAAAAATTGGAACTATGAGGAAAATGACTGGTGAGTGTTATGATATCACAACATGAAAATTATCCAAACAGACTGGTCATGTAAGTGAGGCCTTCACCACATCTTCCTGGATGGAAACCAGAGATATAAATGAAATTTGTTGTATAATTGTTCCCAAACTCACACTAATATCACTTATTTGGGGCAGAAATCAGAACACGTTAGAAAATCCTTTAGTAACTGGTGAATGACCAGAGGTAAATCCACTGCTGCATGGCAAGTAAGGTCTTCGAGGTTTAAGCTCTCTAGTTTAGAAAATAATGTGTAATTAAACAATAGGTACCTTGTCAGCTGAACATGCTTGTCAGGTAGTATAAAAAGCTGAGATGAGGAGAAACTGTTATATGCAGAAACCGGAATGCTAGTGAGGACAAGGATACATCCACCCAATAGTGTGAGTGTCCCACTAGTCTGTGTCAATAGTGCTGATTGCAACTGATCTACAGGAGCAAGGGTGATTCCATACTGGAAAATAACTTATTTTAAATATTTTCTGTGAATGGAGAAAATATTCCTACCCTAAATTCTACTTTTAAATAAGATGTGTTTATTTCAGATGTATTTTGATACCTGATTTTTTTCATTCTAGATTTTACCATGCTAAATGGTTTTAATTGATGCAATTACTAGTTCATCAATATGTCTGTTCTTGTTTCTTTTCAATCTCAAAAGATCTGGAACATTTTAAGGAAAGAAATTTCACGTTTTCATTGCTATTCAAATAAAGCAAATTGACTTCCTATTTTCTCTATTTTTATTTACTTCATTCCTTCTGAAATTTTGGGACAGGATTCTGTATGAGAAAAGTAATGTAAACCTTGAACCTGAGAATTTGGAACTATTAAGTCATGAGAGTACCACAATGGAATGAATGTGGAAATGGTCAGCAGAATGAAGAATTCACACAGACCAAAATAAAATAGCAACAAGAAAGAAAGAAGAAGATCGATAAAATTCAAACCCAGCTGGAAGAGTAAGTGTTGTACAAGTGGGCTCTGTTTCCAATATTTATCTTCCTCTTGGAAGACTGACTACAAACTATTAGCTAAAGCTTTAAACTCATTAGAACATGGTGGGTAGGGAATGGGGAAGATTGTCTTCATATATGTGCAAATATTTTAATGTAAAAAGTGACTTTCATTAAAGTCTCAAGATGAAACTTCTATATTCCTATAAATATATAGAAATTTATCCCTTTAACAATCTATAATCAAGAATCAGAGCTTTCCCTTAGGCTTTAATATAAGACTCACAAGTGTTCATGTGAAGACTGAATGTTGTCCTGAAGTATGCAAGCCCTGGAAATTGGGTTCTATTGCCTTGGGAAATTTCCTTTGCACTAAATATAATCTATATATTTTCCATTAAAAAGGGAAGTCGTAAAAGCAAGTGACAATAATGTATCACTCCATAGCTTTTAAGGTTTGACAGCTAGCAATGATTAAATCTTTCTGTCAGTGCAAGCATCTATCATCTTTAAATCTCCAAACAAAACAACAATATTTGGAGCTTATGTTATATGGTTTGTATGTAAAGGAGTGGAATTCCAGAAATTGTTTACATTAATATGCAGTATTGTATCTTCTGTCTGACAAATACTCAAATTCAGCTAGAATATGCAGGTTGAAAAAGGACATAAGAATATACTTTTCAAACTTTTCTTTTACTGGATAATGCTTTACACTGGGCCACTCTCTAGTGACATTTGAAATTACAGGATTCCACTTACCTGTGACTGCACTTAGGAAGATTTTGAACAGGAAATAAGAACTTTGAAACTTTTACCATTTAATAGTTATGTGTCATGGAAGGCAAAATTTAACTGGGGAGCAGAATAGAGCCCTCAAAAATTTGCCAAGAAAATAGTGTCTTCCTCAGTTTTGTGAATTAAAAAAAAAAAAAATCATGGTAAAGAAAACTGTTTCTCTACAGAGTTAGTCTTTCTTCCTAGGGATATTCTAGTTATAGTTTTCTGAGCTGTAGCATGAAGTTTTTCCATGTAAAATTAAATGTAGTTATTTTCCCTCAATATGATATATAGATATTTCAACTTTAAATGTATAGGTAGAGTGATATCCCTCCCCATTTGCAAGGAATCTCTTGTGGCATCTCATTCTTTCTGCAGTCAAGAATTGATTATTATCATAAAGATAATAACCGAGACTTCTTCATGATGCTTTTTACATCACACACTAGTTAGTATTCACCTGTTCTTTCATAGGCCTCTGGAAGTAAGATTATGAATAAAAAAATATTAGAGATGATACGGTGTTTACACAAAAGAACTACATTCTGTGTAGAGCTGCAGTGTGTACCCAGAAGACAAACAGTTGTTAAGTAGCTGGAATTTTTTCTACTGTTAATATAGACTTCAACTCACCAGTATCTTCTTATTCACCAAAACATATAGACATCTGCTTAATTAACTTAACTGGAATCTGATAAGATTTAAGCAGAGATTTGAGTACTTTTTAAAATTAAAGCTTCAGAATTACATGTTTCGAGACAGGGGAAACTAAATTGAATGTTTTTTTCCTATTTGTATGCCTGATGCAATAACTCTTGCAGCAATCAATTAGGCAAACTGCACTCTACAGTGATCTTAATCTTATATGTTGCTTTTGATCTATACGCAGGAGGATAATAATAATGGTATTATGTAGTGCTGTGCATATACCAGCATCATTTGAAAACGTTAAATTAATTTTTAAAATATATCTAAATGAGATGTAGAAAATAATTTCTTTGCTTCTTAAAATCACATATTAAATTTTACTGCAATGATGTTTAATTAATAAAATATAAGAAAATAATGAAATTACATTAAGCAACTTGCCACAAGTTTTTATAAAGTACATTTGTTGAGCTCATGTAGCAGTAGTGTTCATAGGCTGAACACCAGGTAATCTACTGGGCTGCAATTTTTCTCATTTAAAACAAATGACAAAACTGATTGATTTTATGGCAGCTGAGAAAAGCTTTTCATCATTTTTTAGCCTTCACCTGAGGGTTTAAAGAAAAATACATGTTCTTATGATCATTTATTGACCCTGAGATTAACTCACTTTGTTAGAGAATGGTGTTAATAACATCAAGGTTGTGGCCTTGATCCTTCTATGGGCCATTCACTTAGGAGTTGGACTCATTGATCCTTGTGGGCTCCTTCCAACTCAGAATATTCTGCAATCTGCTGTGACTAATTTTGCAGAGCATGGAAACAACAAAAGATTGTCTCAATTTCACATTTACTGACATTCTCTAGTAATTCTATTTCTATTCCATGATTTTATTTTTGTTTTTCTCTTCAGCAAACTTACTGCTCTCCTTCAGCCAAAATATTGGTTTGATATTTAATATCATACTTCCCTGAGGCTTCTTAAAATTTCTGCTCAGCTTAACCCAGTGCTGTCAATCAGTGAGCTGTTGCCTATCTTGTGTGTTAGTAACACTATAGTGTTCAGGAGGTGTGAGCAAAAGGAGGATCAGAATATCATGACAGACAAAAGCAGCCCAATCCCCCAGCACCCACTAGTTTGTGGCATAGCACTGAGCAAGAAGTATCAATCCTCTAATAAAAAAAAGTATGCATCCTCTAATAATAAAAGCAGAGGTTTGTATTACAGGAGCAGATAAAAAAATAAAACCACTAGGCCAGATTTGCTGGTGGATATACAAACTTTCTTCTTTTTTTAAAAAAAAAACATTATATTTTTATTTTTTTATTTTTGATATTGTACACAAATCAACTCAGCAAGCAGCATTTTCATAACCAAGATATTGTCCACATTGAATTTATTTATCATATCTGTACTTGCAGGATAACAGGAAGGATTTCTAAAGGGCCAATAGATCTGCTCTTTTGGAGGCACTGCAAGGGAGTATTTTGGATTCTGATAAGAGCATATTATTTTAATATTTTTTTCCCCATCTTCATCTTTCTACTAGTATTCACAATCCAAGAGACTTCCAGTAGAAATTGAACACATTTCTTGTTCAGTAGTCTTTACAGTTACTAAGTTACAGTAGTTACTAATAAGTATGTATGCATGTCTTTGAATATTTTGGGGGGGTTGTGGAGGCTGAGGGAATGGTGAAAGACAGTGCATATGAGGAAAAAAAAACCACTTTTTTTTTTTCATTTAACAGCTAAAGAAGAAAATTAAATTTTCAACTGGCAATTGAAGTCACTAGCAAAACTCACATCAATTGCCATGGTGCATAACATGTAATAGTAAATAAAGTTTGTTAGTTAATTATGTGACCATTTTCTTTCCAGAAAGTTACAGATAAGAGAGAAAAATCATCATAGTCTTGTGTGGATTGCAAGGATTAAGTAGTTATTAGTTCCATTGTATTGATTTGATCTACCATACCTAGATAATGCTTTGCCTACTACCTATAGTCTTGCTTTATTTTCCATACATGAATTGTCATTGTTGAAGAAAAGTGGAATATCTCCACAGATGTAGTCTATAAGAATCATAAATCCATCTAAAAATTAATTGTAATGAAAAAGAAAACATCTTCTCCCTTCTAACTTTCTCTTTCCATTTCTGCATGGGAGCTGTCATGCAGTATTCAAATTTTAGCTGAGACCTGACAGCAGTGAAACAGACTGATAGGAAAATGATAAAAGTAGATTCACACAGAACCCAGGAAAGGGAAAAGTATTACCTTGAACATTAGGCTGTTGTCAGCCCTATTAACTAGCATGGTAACAGCTCGTCATTGGAAGAAATAATGAAAAACTTTCCCCTTTCATTTAGTCGATGGGTTTTGGTTTTTTTCATTTTTCCAAGATTTTATAACTTCTTTCTTACCAATTTCCAGCTGTTTGCTTTTCAGGCTGAATGGCTCTACAGGTTTTTTTTTTTTGGTTGTGTATTTGAGTGCTTTCTCTTTTCCTACTGCTTGGAGACAACAAGCTCTCTCTTTTGGGAGATCGGGAGAACAAAAGGTATTGAAGATGCTGGCATCTCATGGATTTCTAATAAGGACAAGTTTATAAAGATGTTATATTCTTCTGTATGGCATTCTTAAATTTGTTTTTTTTCCCTCTACAGAGCAATGAAATTAAATTTTCACCAAAATATTTAGTAAGGGCACAGCTAAAGCCTGCCCTGAACTGAATAATTCCATTACTTATATTTGACTTTTTTCTCATTTTGAAGACAACAAACATGCAAATGTACTAGAATATAAAAAAAAATTGTGCAAATACTGAAGCTAACTTTTGTAAGTTACACTACTGATAGAAAATTTACTCCTAAATTTTCAAATTTCCATATGAAAACAAATATTTTTTTAACATATTGGTCAATATATAAAGCTTAGAAAAAAAACCAACAAAGGTATTATCTGATTCCTTATAGAAATCCACCCAGGATTCAACATATTTTGAAACAATCATGGCAAACAGAACTACAGAAGAAAGCTTATATGGGTGTTGAACTGCAGCTGAATATTCTTCTAGATATTTATACATATGAACACAGTATCATTCTGTAGAGTTATTATAAGATGGTAAACAAATTTATTTTAAGTCTTTGTGAACAGAATTACCAATATGCTTTGGTTGCTTTGTGTCAAGTAAATATAAATTTATTAAAGGAATGTTAAATGCTCATTCAGCTTAAGTCTATTGATAATTTGTGCCCTGAGAATGGCAACAAGACCCTAGAACTTATGGCTAATTTATACACAGTTATTCAACAGAGAATAGTCTCCTTCTTTACATACTTATGCCATCCTAGTGATCTCGAAAGATACAATTTTACTCATTAATATTTTATATAGTGTGTCCAGAAATCCTAGTGACAATATTAGTTTTCTAGCTTTATCCCCCAATTGAGTCTATTACATATTATAAATTCCATAATAGCTGCTCACAGGGAAAGCAACTTGGCATTTAAATGCAATGTTCATTCATTAATACATGGATATTATAAGGCAACTAGAAACCATTCAAATCTGAAAAGAAAGACTTTCTACAGAAATAATGTTCTGAGAATAATTACTTAGATATACAAGAGGTAACATAGAAAACATGTGAGTTTATATGACAAGATAGCATGTGATAAAAATAGTCTGCAACCCATTGCCCAGAGAGTCCTAGTTTTAGGTTTTCTTGTGATTCTAAGCAACATTAATAATGAAATTTTTTTTTTTTTTAAATGGGTTTTGGGCGGGGGGGGTGTGGAATTTGGTAGCACAGTACCTTATTTTAAATTTGTTTATTCAGAACAAAGAACTATGCATTTAAATTTGGTGTTTAAGTGTGAAATTCACTGTAAAAAGCAAGACACCTTGAATACAAATCACAATAAATTAGTAGGGTATTCACTTCACAAATAATGTTCAAAGAACTGGAAAACTTCTTTTATCTAGTTTAAAACTGAGATTTACTCTTATGCAAATGACTTAATATCTTATGAAAAACTATTACTATACTTGTGTCTATTTATATTTCATATTTTTTTTATTTCTCTGTTTTAATTCCGTTTACTATACTTTAATATCAGAGAGGAATGAAATTTTCTTTGAACTGATTGTCCCAACAAGTGTTTTAAAAACTAAATATGCTTTCAGCTTGCAATTCTGAACGAACTATTTTGGATTATACTCATTTACTTTTGGCTTTCACAGGTATCTGTTATTCTAGTTAATGTTTTCAAAAGAATATTTTTTCCAAAATCTCTGCATCAGTTTAATTTATTTAGACTGTGTCATTTATAACCTATTGATTTCCCTCTCAAATAAATGTTTTTCTGCACCATTATGTTTTTGTAAATGCCAGAATGTCCATAGCTAAGTTAATAAATTTTATCATTCATTAAACATTTAAACATTCAATGACATTCAGTATATACTGTAAAAATATTATTTTTTAATTTATTTTTTAATTTATTTGTTATCATGTTCTTGTATTATCAGGCTTATTTTCTTTTATAAATGTATAATCCTGATTCTCTTATTTTCTGTATGACTTGTTATCATTATGAAAAATCAAAATAATTTTAAAATATAAAGGTGAGTAGACAGAAGATCTTAAAGGAATAATTTGCAAAGTATAGGACTCAGTTACAGTACAAAGCTTTAAAGTAGACAGCAATTATTAGTTTAAGGAATATTTGCAAAGATATAATTTGGCAATCACACACTATCAATATGAAGAGTGTATGAGGAGGATGTTAGTACTGTGGAAGAAAATGTTGAGAGATTTGCTTGAGCATTTTGACAAGAAAAGAAACTCTAACATAAAGATAACTCCCAAGTGTGACCAAACTTATTCCACATACATTATTTTAGACGTATTCAAAATATATTCCTTCCATCCACAGTGGTTCTTTCCAACTGTGAAGGCAAAGGGTGGGAAGTCAGAGGAGTTCTTTTGTGAACCCCAGACTACAAGGTATAAAATAGATCATGTATTTTCCAGATCGGGTCATCTCAGAAGTTATTTTGCTGAGTAGGTTTTCTGATTATGCCTGAGTGGCTGTATGTTTTAATTCTTTCAGCTGTCTTTGACAAAGAGGAAAAACAATGGATTTAAAGCTACCTTACTTCTTCTTGTGGAGTAAAAAATTTTTGGTTTTGACTAAAATTGATAAAAGTTTACATAAATATGTCAAATTTATACACTTCACTTTAGATTTTATCTTTTTTTATGGCAATAGCTTCAGAGTATTGCCTTGTGTAGCAAGAGCAATATTTATTGTACCTACCTATATGTACAAGAGAAAAGATAGTCTTGTTGCACACCAGGTGATCAAAACACACAAACCTTCTTTGGAAAACTTAAAAATGTTGTCTTTAATCACATGATCCTTTTTTCACTGATGGTTGTTACATGGCTTATTAATACTTGTTCTCTGTTGAATATATATGGAAGCGTAAAGTACATATTCATTAACATTCTGCCATATGTCCCATGGACAACTATCCAGGCATGAATTCTGCATATAGATTCCTTCAGTTTTCCCTAATTAGAAAGAATCATTCATGACCATCTGTCAGCCTCTGTACCCAAGTCCTAGGTACATCCAAGGACTTGGATGCCTATAAAGTCAAATTCAATCAGCAATTACTCATCCTGCCATGCCAATAAAGCTTGTAATGCTCAGGATAAATTAACATGGTGTGTTCTCTCTATTTCTGACTCATGGCTAAGAAGATGCTTTAGACTCAGGGGGTATAAGTCTTCCTGAGAGGCCCGTGGGGAGCACTGAATCAAAAGTTTACTTTAGTGTTTTTTGTTTAAAAAGCTTTATTCTGGGACAATAGATGCAATAAAAGACCTCTGTTTGTTTCCCCTCCACAAAGGGAAAACATATATATATATATATATATATATATTTTATATTTAATATAAAAAGTAAGTTTTCAGCTCTTCTTTAGAGTTTTTGGTGGTGTTTTGTCAGGTGGTTGAGTTTATTCTTTTTTTGGTCTGAATAAGAGTGCATCTGTTTAAATCTCTGTTCTCATTTTTAAATAGAGTATTTTTATCTGAGTTTTGTCACTTGAATCATTTTGAGAAGTAAATTCTCAGCTGATACAGATGAATAGTGTTAATTTATTTGTAGTCTTTATTTACCTTACTATCAGAGTTTTTTTCCAGTGCTCTTCCTGAAAATTTCTCGATTCAAAACTGGGGAGTTTTCTAGATATATATGTAAAGGAATTTCAAGTTTTTGTTTTATCCTAAAAAAAGTTCAATTTCCTAATAGAATAGCAGCAGAAGTATAGTTCTTAGGAAGGAATGCAAAAATAATTATATGTGTAAAGGATGCACCTGTCCACTCTTGTAACCCATTATTTGAGCTCCGTGCTATAGGAAGTACTATAGCAGGAAACACACGGACCAGTGGAGGATGAGCCTCACAAGAAATGTGCAGGTGCAGCACCGACACATCATGAGCTGATTTTGTTGCACAGTAACTCTGTGCATCACCCTAGGTTTCCCATCCTGAGTGACTATGCCGCTGGACAGAGCTGAAACCATGGACTAAAGCACCTCAAAGAGTATTTTATCAACATTTTACAGGAATGGCTCATAGAATAAGCAAATTATGTCAGTGTATGTATCAAAGGATGGGAAGTAAAGAAATATCTAATAAGAGTGCATTGGACATGTCATGTATTGTATGTACTGATGTGTAGGTTGTACTGGCTTTGGTTGGTTTTGTTTTGTTTTTTTTTGCATAGTAGCTGGTATGATGTTAAGTTTTAGATCTGTGACCAAAACAGTGTTAGCACACTACTGTATTAGCTGTTGCTGAGCAGTTCTTATACAGTGTCAAAGAAGTTTTTGTTTTTCTCACTCCACCTCATAAGCATAATTTTATTTACTTGCATACACAATTTTTGATTTACCTATCAAACTGTCTTTATCTCAACCCATGAGTTTTCTCACTTTTACCTTCCTCATTCTCTTCCCCATCCTATTTGTGAGGGAACAAGTGCAAAAGCTATGTTGGGCTGAGCTGCCTACAAGTGTTAAACCACAGCAAAATTTTATCAGCTATTCATGTGAAAAAACAACATTTTTAAACACTGAATACAAAGAGCTGGAAATTAAGTATTAGTTTGAAAAGGGACAGGACAAAGTCCTGTTACAAGTAGTTGACATCATTGATCAGTTTCTCAGGTTTTAAACAATACTTGCACATTTCACTTGCACAAATGTTTCTAGTTTTCTGTGGTTTGAGGGTTGTTGTGTTTTTTTTATTATGTCCTTTTAAACTAATCATTATATTTAAAACACACCAAGAGTCAAATAGTGTTAGGAAATGTAACAACCACTAAAATCCAGAACAATTTCAAGTTATACATCAATTAAGGAAAGCCACCTCCTTTTATACCTGCAAAACTTGATTAGATATGTTCTGCTTTGCTAAGCTCAATAGTCTTTCTTTTTTTTTCTAACATAATAGTCTACATATTACATGAGAGAATCAACAGCAGATTTTGAATTAAGAGCCTGAAGAGAACAATTTATAGTGAATTGAGGCAAATGGCACAGATGCTTACAGACAGTGCATATTGTTGACAGTGCTCATCTCAAAACAACATCCCACAATAACCAGAGGTTATCTTACAGTCAAATAGGAAATATGGGAGCTGGTAAGAGATATGACACAGAAGATTTCGCTGCTTGGAGGCTGCAAGCTGAGAACTTCTTATGGTTAGAGACATTATAGACAATTTGACCTTGCCTCTAGGTCCCAAAATTCTCCTGTGTCACATATGCCATTCTTTGTTCTTAACATCCAGCTTCAGTAGTGCTCACTGCTCAGCTGCTGTGCCCATCTTTTTGCATTACATTTTTCTTAAAATATGTGATCATACAACACTTGCTGATAAACAAGCTGAGTTCTCTATTCACAGATTACTCTTACTGCAAGTTTCTCATTATCCTAAAGATTTCACAGTTTTTAATTTAGCTGCAAAAATGTTAATAAAAAAAAAAACAAACAAACCAAACATGAAAGACACTGTTTTGGTTAATAACCCTTTATACCAGGACAACAGGTAATATTTAATACAATTTTTCACATACAAAATTTTACTTTTTTAGTGGAGGGAATGGATTTCTCAGTGATCCTATGCATATTTCTTGACATCTGTGGAAAAAACAGAGAATAACAGAATTTGGAGGTGGTCTGATCAGGGCACTAGAAAAATGTTTGGTCTCTTAAAGTACTTTCTTCCTATTCATTTCTTATTTTATAGGATTTTAAAGGTCTGAGTCCAGTTGTGGCATTTTGCTACTTCTGACTATGTATTCAGTACTGTGCAGATAAATTAATAATCCTTTTGAACTGAATTAGTATTTCTCCTTTTTCATAAGCCTTGAAAGAAATGAAACTACTTGCTGGAATTCAAGTTAAGTCTATATACATCTAGTCCACTGAATAAAGTAAAATTTCTGAGGGCACTTAGGCACCCAGATTCTGTGATAACTGTGGGCATTGGATGCCTCAGCATATTTTTAAGTCTTCTACAAAATTGAACTGAAGAATTAAAAGATATGAAAGACAGTTACTGGAACATCTGTTGGATCTCAAAGGTATAATTGTGACACATGCCACATGTCACCTCCAGTGACTATGTCCCACCAGCATTGAAAATTAAGAGAACTTGAAGGTATCCATATGTCAGCTAGAAGACAACGGAGTCTTGGGATATAATAAACACATACTCTGATTTTATCCACTTAGAGGAACAGTTTTTACACTTTTTATATGAGAAGATAAACTATATTTCATATTTAGTAATTTATTTTGTACTGTTAATCAGAGATTACATTACCAAGTCCTCCAAGAAGATGTATTTGTAAAGATGCAAAATAATAGTGCCTGAATTAGGATAATCTTAAAACAAACATTCAAGGAGAAAAAAATAAGCTCATCAGTGCTGCAACAACTTCTAAACTATTTTCAAAGATAACAGTTTCTTAGTAAGTTGAAACTACTAAGGAAGCAGGGGGAGCTGTGGTTTATATGCAAAGTGCCTCTGGGAGTGTAATACAAGCAACTGACACAGAGACATGTAGAAAGAGGGTCAATAGAGTGACTTAATGACACTAATTCCAAAGACAGGACATTGTAAAACCCTCTCTTCAGACACACAAGCTAGGTATTTTATCATAAAATTAGAACTAATTATATGGAGAAAAATCTGATTTATCTTAAGAAAGTAGTAAAAACAACTTTTCTCCTACTTCCTTTGAGTGAAGCATTCCAATGCTGTGCAAATATACCTCAAAGTTATCTAGAACTTTTTCAGCCTCTCAACATTTAATTTTGCACTGTTGTCCATGATTAGACCTTTTGTGATAAAATATTTTCTTTTCGGAAGCATACGTGCTACGATCTTTTCTGAGACAGCCTTTAGACAGACGTAGCTGATTTTCATAAGCCTCAATCATTCATTTTATTTGCCAGCTCTGAACTAAAGTGTTTCTGATACCACAAGGACAACACTACTTTTTTTTTTCTTTTCCAAGCTATTCTTTATATCTTTATAGTGGAATGGATATTTCCACAATAGGTTTTTTGTATTCTACATAAAGAATTTATATTCTATATATTCATAATCTGAAAAAAATTGTACAAATAATATGGACATTTTTCAGGGCTATTGTCTAAAGACAATCACCTATAACCTACTTTAGATTCCTAATGTGAAAAAATGATCCAAGCTATACTGAAGCCAGTTGAAACAATACAATCAGCTTCTCTGGGATTTAATTTGTTCCCTTTATACTTTATTTCAAGTCAATAAACTGGGAGTATTTAATGTCTTCTAAATACATGCAGTCCTGGATCTGCCATGATCCAACAGCAGTATATATACATACACGCATATATAAGTATTTCAAAGGTAGGAGTGACCACCAATTGCACAAGACTATTATAATTATCATTATCATTATCATATATAATGAATTTAAAGAAAGGTTCTGTAGGAAAGGCAAAACAAAATTACATAGCTGGTGAGTTTCCATTTTAATAGCCTTAGGGGATCCTCGCATACTATTTTAAGGAATCTGTATACTTTGTCTTATTACAATATTGTGGGATTAAAAAGAAAACCAAAAAAAAAAGACACAGAAATGTCATTTTTTTCCTTAAAAAGCAGCAGATATTTGATATTTTCCTCTACCAATAAGCACTCTCCTAAGAAACATCTATTATTAATGACTTTTTCTTAATATTTCCATTAAATCGTATGTTTAAACAATTATTACCTTGGTTAGGAAACATGAACTATGGGGTGATGTCTTTTTATTGATTTTTTGTTACGGTTCAAATTTGAAATGCATGTCTGTTTTGGTTCATTCAATCTATGCAGTGATGCTGTTTTCAGAAACTTCAGGTATTCATTTATTCATGTTCCCCCTGGACATAGAAGTTAACAAGTCTTGCTTATTTTGATGCAACTAATAAGAACTGATTTGATGATAGCATAGTTTATTGTGTTCCAAGTGAAACTAAGTCATTCCTTGGACAGTTTGTGATGAGTAAAAACAACACCTCAACAATACCATCTGGATTCTCACAATTAAGTATAACCTTCAAACAGTTATTTTTTTGTATATAAAATTATCCTGCAATTCTTAGGTAGGTATTTTATAATAATGAATTGTTCTATATTTTTGTATTGACCTCTTAATATTAAAATTCTTGTATCTAAGTGTTCTCTGATTTTAACATTCTCATTACAATTATTTTATCAGCCTATAATTATTTTATCAGCTTTATTTATTATCAGTGTAAAGTTAAGTACTATGTCTTAAAAATCAAGTAAAACAAAAGCTTTCCAGGAGAAAATGTAGGATAGAGGAAGAAAAATAATATTAGACATATGAGAACAAAAATATTAATAACATTGATAAAATTCCACCATATATATTTTTTTATAATCATTTGAGAGCAGAAAGACTGAAGGAGACTGAAGATCCATGTTATTCATACCTGTCTCTAAAGGTAGCTACAAATTCATTTTAAAATGCAAAGGACAGCTCTTCCTCAGACTACAGCAATTTGCAGATCAGAAACTTCATGAGCCAGATAAATTGTCTTTTGGATTTTTCTTTCACTAATCTGTCTTGTTCCTTTTTTAAGCTCCTGTAAACTTTCGCCATACTCAATATTCTGCAACAAAGAACCATGCAGTTTAACCTGGCATGTCTTATGTGAAAAAAATACCTGTTCTTCATTGATTTAAGTTTGTTTACTTAGTCATTTTCAGTATGGAAGATGTCCAAGAACATTGGTCATATTTGCTGTCTTCTAGATTTTTTTTCCTGCTCTACTTCATCTTTTTCAAGATATTGACCAGGACTTGCTTGCATTCAACATGCAAGCCAAAGAGGGACTTGTGAAGTGACACAGTTTAGTGGTTTCTGTTCGTGTTCTTGTGTTTTGAAGGACAAGAATTGGGGCTGTCCTTTTTTCTTGGTTTGGTTTGGTTTGCTTTCTTCCTCCCAGATCTCTGGTCACTTCAGATAGGTTATTCTCATGCATTATTTAAAATAGTGCCAGCACGTCATTCTTATAGTCATTCAGAATCCAAGACTGTTAAATCTGGAATGAAGATTTCTCCTGTATTCATGATTTTTCATTTAACTACAGGAATGCCATGGCTTTGTCACTCAGCCTTGCCCAGTTTTTCACCATCAACTCTCCTCTTTATTGCACTGAAATGTACAGGAGCATTGCATCTAGCACAGGTTCTTGAAGCACTCAGTGTCAGAAAAAAATAAATGATTACGACTTTCCTTGCCTTGCCTTGGATAGAGCTGTATTTCTTTCCCTTTTTTCCCCTTTCTTTGCCTTCCTTTTTCTCCCTGTCGCTCCCTTTTCCCTTCCTATTCTCTTTGCCTTTTTCTTTTTCCATTCAAGAGCCCATCTGTCCTTAAGATCTAAGATGTTGCTTAGCTTCTTCACAAGGACTTTTGGAAAGGAATTCTGTTTAATCTCTGAATGGTATCAACCCAGATGATCTTACCTCCGTGATTGTCTCAAAGAATTCCAAAACCATTGTAAAGCATGATTTCCATGTAGAAAATTTATGGATATTTCCCCCCCATATATTGTATTTATCCAGCTATCAGTTGATTTTGTCCTTTACTATGTTTACTATTGATCCATCCCATACAGCTCTGTACTGTCCAGGTTTGTATTTTTTCAGATCTCTCTAAGAACAAATTTTGTAACATCTATTGTCTTATCTAACATTCCTGTGTGAGATAAAGTTGCCTTTAAGCAAGAGGTTATAAACTGCATGTAGTGGATGGGCTGTTAAATTCCTGAGCTCCTTTTCTTCCTTTTCTTGCAGAGTATATCTGGAGGGCTCCTCTTTGTAGAAGAGAATCTTCAGTCTCAAGGAACTTCTGATTAATTCATTGCATCTGTTCCTTCCATCTATAGTCTCCAAAGATGACTATCCTATTGCTGAGTTGATGAACACTTAGTAGCATACAATGCAGAGTATGAATTTTGAATTGTTGGCCATTATGGACCATTGAAAACATTAGACCATGAAAATAAAGCATTTGAAGGATTCAGTCATCTGTATTCTGGATAACATGGAAATAAAAGCAAATTAAAAAAACAAAACAAATCTGCAGTGACAACCTCTCTATTCTTTCTTATAATCTGCTAGTATCTTAAATCTAAAAAAAACAGAAATTAAGGAAAATTGGTGTCTGAATAGCAATTCTTTTCCTGACATAGAGCTGTGTCTATATCCAGAAAAGTGAATTAATAAATGGATTCTATTGTATTTTTTAAAATTCATCTGTTTTGATTATGAAAATGGGAACTATCTTTGCTCTGGCAATATCAGTGGCTTCCTTCACTCATTCTGAAACCTACTATGTATAATATATGCACAAAGGAACAGCTTTTATTTTGCAGAAATAACTTGCTACCATTTATTTAAACATTTCTTGTTATTAATGTTCTGTACCATGGTAAAATTTTCATACTTAGAAGAGTTACAAGGAGATAAAATATATTTTCAAATAGCAAAGAATAGTTTGTACAGGATATAAATGCACCAATGAATCAAAACGTTTCCAAGTTGAAATTGCTGTCTCAAGGTGACTGCCCTTTGGGACATATATATTCCTTTTTGGACTTCAGCAAAGCTTATGATACTATCTCTAACAGTATCCTTCTGGACAAAACGTCCAGCACACAGATAATAACCATATCATGCTATGGGTGAGCAACTGGCTCACAGTTTGAGCGCAGGCTTATAGTGAATAGGGTGTCATTGCCACTGGAACTTCAGGAAAAACAAAAACTCCCCAACAAAATTTTTTAGTGTTAGAGAATTAAGACATTACAGGATGTTTTCTGGCCAGGATGTGCAACCAAAATAATTTCATATTGCCCAGATTGTGCAGATAAAATCATCCCATCACACACAGCTTTTGCTAGATTTTTCACATACTTATACAGTAAAAACCCAGAGAAATTCATTGATTAAATTTTCATTCATTCCAAGGTACAGAGCTCTAAGTATTTGGTTTCGTATTTGTTATTGATTCCTTCACCTTGATGTTAATTAGGTTCTCACTCTTTTGTTCTCTTTGCTATCTTTCCCCAGACCAGGAGTCTCTGATCATACCAGGGGTGACGTTTGGAGTTGATGTTCAATAATTGTCATTATCTTTTGTCTATCTTCTGTCCTACTCCTAGCTGAGATGTTAAACTCATCAGACCTCCAACAGTGAAGCAGTTATTTGAAAGTAAACTTCCATACTTTCTCTCCTGGGCAAAGGTGAACAAAACTCCTGACTGAAGTTATATAAAAAAATTTTAAACACAGTATAATTTCCAGCAACATCAGGCTGGTGACCTGTCAGTAGTGGGGTTCCTCAGGGCTCCACTCTAGGCCTGATTCTCTTCTGCTTGTGACTGAAATTGTTAATGGCATAAACATTGCTAAAATCATTGGATTTTGCCCACTGTAGCGAACTGTAAAGAAATAGTTGTCCTTGTGCAACCACCAAATCCTGCTCCTCCCCAGTATGTCCACTAACTGGAATTTGGACTGTGAGAGGAGCTTGAGACAGGCTAAAGGAGATACTGCTGTCCAGCCATCCCAGGTTTGGGGCATCCACAAGTGATATTGGAAGAGCAACTTGAGTATTAATGGCTCAAACAATCAGAGGGTACAGATGGGTGTTGAACAAGATAAAGAAAGAGGCAAACCCTTCAAGGCAGGTACTGTCTCTTTGTCCTTACTCAAGTGAATTCAGCTGTGATAATTTCTTTTTGTGGATGGGGGTGAAGGGAAATACTGGGACATTCACACAAAGCCTGAAGCCATCTCGGCTGCTGGGCCATGATGGGCCATAACTGACTCAACTGTGTTTATGTAATAGGCAGCTGTATAATCTTAGAAGGAGTCAAAGGCTCACCCAGCCCGCAAACACCACTTCTACCAGACTGGACCAATATATATCCAAATTGCAACGGCCATGTCTTGTCACGAGGCCTTCTTAACCTTTCTTTCTTTCTTTCCCTTATACATTTTCTTAAGTTATATTTTATTCTTTCATATTTTCATTCTACTATACATAATAACAACTAAAATGTCTACACACCTTTGTATATCTATATTACTGTAGATATTAACAATAAATGAATAACATCTGTTCTCCTCTGCAGCCAAATTGCTCTAAAATAAACCATATATATCTATATCTATATCTATCCATCTATATCTATATCTATATATATATATATATATATCTACAAACACACATCATTCACTATTGTTTCACTCTAATCCACCCCAAGGGATCTACTAACAAGAGTCTTGGCTACTGTGACCTCATGGCAGTGGGTCATAACATCTTCAGCATCTTAATTAACCACTTGGATGCAGAACTAGAAGGAATACTGTTTGCTGATGATGCTAAATTGGGATGAGCTGTCGACTCCCTCAACAGCAGATTTTCTGATCAAATTGCAGTTACTTGTTCTATTCTGAAATCCAGTTTGACTAGAACAGTGAAACATATGTTGACATGCTATCCGGTCTATGCAAAGTATATTGAATTAAATATGACCTCCAGAGTATGAAAAGAGATCATGTGTGCAATCTGCAGGTGCAGAGTATGATTTGGAAAGCCATAGATGTGGCATATGTTTATTTATTTACTTTCAATAATTTCCAGCTAGATTAATGTAGTGAAGCCTTACAAATTCTTCCAGTTCCCATACTGTGCATGTTTTTAGAACTTCCCATATGAACACTCCTTTTAAGTGTTAAGGACCTTAGTGAAAATAAGCAAAACCTTCAAAAACACAAATTAGAAGCTTCCCCAATCTTGCTTTGCCATACATTGAGTGGAGGTTGGGAGGGGAAAGGATAGAAGATCTTCTAGATGAACTTCACTGCTACTTCTCTTAAATAAAAGCCTTTATCATTTTTGTAGGCACCACTTTGGACTGATGAGAAATTGTTCCATGCAGCTGTTCTGTGGTGTTTTCCCACATCTCTGCTCTTTCAAATAAGGGAATGTAGAAGAGGAATGCTAGAAACAGAAGGCATCCAGTGGAGGGCTGTGACATATAAAAACAGAACAAGATTGATGTTCTAGTTCAAGAAAGTGATGTTGTGCAAAAATGCAAAAGAAGATAGAAGCATCCTTGCAGAAGAGTCTGGATCATGTAGCATCATAATGAAGATAAAATCACATAATGAAAATAGGAGGTTGAAAAGACCTCCGTGTTTAGGGGGAGAACATAATACAAATTTATATTACATTATCCTACTTTGCAGTCTTTAACTTATTGCCTGTGCCTTTGTTGCTTTGAAACAGCAAGGTTTCATATTTATGATCTCAGAAGTATTCCATGCACATGCTGAGAAACTTGTTTTGAAGCTGTTATGTCTATTCACTGCTTTCCTGCCTGTTGGAACCAAGCATGTGGCATCCATACTCAGTCAGTGCAGTAGTTCATGGGGCTGGAAGTCTGTATTTTTCCAAACTCACAACCCCAGCAATAATAAATGAAGCAGAAGAAAGGAATTTCTTCAGTGTTAAGTTGCTCAGACCTGACTCACCTAGAAGGATTACATACATAATTTTGCTGTATGAAAAAGTAGATTACTCTCACCGGAAACTGGAAGTTTGCCTTGGCCTTGTCTCTGCAAGACATCTAGCAAAGAGCTTGTGGAATGGGGAGCTGTAAGAAAAGGATACAGAATAACAGCAATTCCCCTTGTCAATCCTTACACAGCACAGGACCATCATTCCCCCTCCTGTGATGTGACAAGAGTCCTGCCCTTTCACTTACAGTCAAGCACATGAAGACTGTGAGATCTATTTAACTAAGGAAAAAAGGACAAGAATGGGACACTTTGAGCAATGCCTCACATCCTAGCAACTGATTGTTTTCTAAGATCCAGCTGATGTTTTCTTCTTGCTGAAGATCATGTCAAAGTGTCCCAGTCTGCTAAGTCTGAGGAGAAAACATCTCTGCAACATTATCATTAAATACACAAGATCTGAGATATGGTTTGTGGGTTTTTTTGTGTTGTTTTTTTGGTTTTTTTTGTATTTTATTTTTATTTATATCCAGGGCCACAGGACAAAAATTATTCTGAGGGAAACAAAAGGTCCATCCCAGAAAACTTGACACTTCATATGGTCTACCACTATACTGACATACTCAGTTTCTGATTTCCAGATGAGAAAAAGGCCTCAAGTAATTATTATGCAAAACATAACCCACATCTTTGTGATACAACAAGAATCTGCAGTGGCACTCTCTGTATTGCCAGGGGTTATTTGTGGTTTTATCCTAATTCAGTATTCAGCTTAAAGTATGATAAGAGACAAATTCTATCTCTTTTTATCTAACTATAGCCTCCAATATATTATCTGAAACTTTTTACCAGTCTTAGGATTATACATAATAGTAGAATTTATAGAAAGTAATTTTCAACAATGTTTTAAGTTTTTTTGTAAGAGGCAGGTAATTTGCTCTTTAAATATTTATGTGTGTCATACACTACAAGGAGCTAAAAATCATTCTGCAATGTTTTTTCTGTCATCTTGTTCAATATATAGCTTAAACATGAAAGCAAATTTCCTGAATTTAAGGAAATTATTCTTAACCAGGATAAAAAATAATTTTTGCCACCTTTTGTAGTAGAAAATATTGGGGAAAATATGTAGAAAAAAAATAGGATCATATTTTCAAAATTCTGGTGATCTACAATTTAATTTTTCACAAAGAAATAATCTTCAGTCAATATTTAAAGGTTGCAATGATCTACTTTTATGAACAGAGCCTTACTCTAAAGGAAACTTCCATTTACTCATTATAAACCTTATTGTCAGTGAATTTTGACAAAGAAGCTACAAAAAATCTTATTCTGTCATGTTATTCTGTCACAGCAGACTTTTGTTTTATTTATTTTCTCAAAGCAAATTGAAAGGAATAAAGGGAATATCAGTTGGCAATTTCTGTTTTGCATTGAAATAACTCTACCTCTGTTCAGAATTTGTTTGGCGACTGCAGAGTGCCATGGAAAACTGTTCCATGTGCATAATGAGAAAATGGAATGAGAATGAACAGAACCAATAGTTAAAGTGTTTGATCTTCTAAGAGTCCTTACTGCATGTAATTTAATTGCTTTGGTCTTCTAACAAGGGTATAAGCAAAAGCTGGCTAATCTTTGTTTAGCTGGTTGGCTAATAATAAAAAAAAATAAAATCACTTTTTTAATAGTTATATATAATTGTTATATAAAATTATATCAATGCTTGTGTTCCTGACCATATAATTGAGATATATATGAAAGAATTCTGACCATTGTCAAACACAGAATAATTGACCTTGACCTAAACCTAAAATTCTCTTCTTTTTTTTTTTTTAATAACTTTTCATTTTAAAGACTTTCGTTCAAGAATTCCTGAAGAATTCATCTTCAGTTTGATTCAATGAGATTAACATAGAGATTTGTTCTCAAATGACTTTTCTGTAGATAACACCAAGAGTAGGCAGGAAAGTGGAACAAAAATCCCCAGCACTTCAAAAATTAGACCTTTTTTTTTTTCACCTTATTGATCCTTCTGGTTCCCTAATGATGGTTCAGTGAACCCTCCTGAAATTTGTAAAAGGCTGTATGCTGCCAACAACTATTCTGAGTAGCAGCATCTGCAACCTCATTCTGTTTCTGCATAAAAGCATAGAATAGTAACTTTGACATGCCCACATAGCACTAAGCTCTGCCTCTTCTCTGCAACCTGGACACACTCATTTGCATAGCCATGTGCAGAATGAGCAAATTATTTATGTTAACAAGAATAGAAGACATCTGCCCATGGTCACTAGCCATAACCTCTTACTGGGAAAACCAATTTAGCCTCAATATGTTTTTATGAAAGTGGTCACATTCATAAGGTCTTCCAAGATGAGCTGTTACAAAAATATTTTTATATGTTTATCAATACTTGAAAATTTTGAATTTTGATTTCAGACTTCAAAGACTAATTCCTCCAAATTTACTTCCCTAAGATGAAAGCAAACTGGGAATTGTAATGATAAAATGACATCCTCATAAATGACCTGTTTCAGGAATTACCATCTGCGATCCCAAGTGATCCTGCCTTGCAGTTATGCCTCTCAGCTATTTGTACACAATATGCATCTGCCTGTCATCTGACAATTGTGCCAGCTCAGATGACCCTTCAGAGCAGAGGTTTCATGTGTCATTCTTTGCAACATAAACTGAACTTTGTAGGGATCAGAAGCCCTCCATGAGATCTCCTGCTTTCCTCAGATTCTGCTGTGCCAGTAACACTCTTTGTAATATCCCATGGAAATAAACTTCCTGATGTTTTGTGCAGTATATGAGAAACATGATACCTGAATCACTGAAAAAGCAAATTTAGCACAGACAATTCCATATGTAACACCAAATGGAATGAGCTCCAAAGCTGCAATGAAATCTTAAAAAACATATGAACAGCAACAACAAAGTCTTCCTGAGATTAAAGAGTTATATTTATATATATATTCTGCAACAATGTCCCTTACCCAGAAAAATTAGTTTGTCTATTTTTTTCTCTTTTGTTCTCTACTCCATAAAAATACCAGCTGCCAAGTTGCTGAGTATTTACAGATCTACAATAAATTCAGTATCTTCTTTAATTTTGCTAACAGATGTTGAATTATTCTGGAATTAACTGATTCTTTGTGGTTTCTTGTAGCAATTAAATGTGTAGCAGTTCTCTGAAGTGTTGAAGGATCTCATTTTTCATTTGCATAACTGTTTGTTCTAGTTAGAGAGTAGTTTGAAATCAAATCTTACAAAAGCAGTGCAACAGAAATGAAAGAGCAATAAATAAGTAAGTAGCTGTACAGCTGAAGAGATACCGGTTAAGCTATTTATGTACTACCTAAAGAATGAAGATCACAGAGATTTCAGAAGATGAAGTTTTTGGGAGTTTCAATTAGACTTATCTCCAAGTTGCACATGAAGTCTCTAATTGGAGAAACAAAGAGAAGGAAGCAGAGAGATCTGCATGTCTGAATCAGAAAAATAGAAAACCTAGAGATTCTTGAGAAGATCTAAATATATTTCCTCAAGCTTATTTTACAGTCTGTTTTCAGCAACATCTACTTCATCCATTGGTCCATGAATTCCTACAGTACCATTCCCATTACCTAGATAGATGACAGTTATTGCCATTTCATATCTATTTCATCTAAAACAGAAAAATCTTAATTTGAATGTTATAAAATCCCTTTTACTGCCTTCCAGACTAAGCTTTATGGGAAAATAAGAGTTTCTGAAAATTCAGTAATTGAATTAATGAAAAATCAAAATGGGGATTATAAAATTACATGTTCTATTTTTACCAGACATATTGTTACGTTTGATTAACCAAGTAAATGGGGAAAATCCTGGGTTAGCAGAATATTCTATATTCTACTGCTTTCTACTCTTCCAAAATAGCCTTGAAACTGAGTTGAACTGGACATTTGCAGTTTGGCCTCAGGACAGAGGTAACCTTCCACAGCAAAGAGTCTTTGCAACAGATATCATAGACTATTGGAGAATTGAACTGCAGGGAAAAGCACACTGGGAACTTATACTCCTGCTTTGTTGATCCTCAGTTCTTTCACGTGTTCAGAGTTTGTTGGCATATGAACTGAACAGACTTCTAATATGCAAAAGTTTACACAGGAGTCCAGATTAATTTACCATCTGGGTCACTTAGAACTATTGTACTTACCTTTTTTTTTTGCTTTTTCTTACCTCTAACTGGGGAACAAAGTGAGTATTTCCTTGTGCACAAACACACGACTGTTTTACATTGCCAAAGTATTGCACAAATACCAGACAGGTAAAATTTACTGCTGGAATATATGTCAGTTTCAATGTCAAAGTCAGCCCTAAAAACATAGATCTTTTGTCCATCTCCCTCTAATATTCTGTCTCTAGCAAACCAATTAACATCTCATTTCAAAAAATTTGGAATGTGCTAGAGAGTAATTTTTTATGGAGCATAAAATAAAAAATCAGACTGACCCCGGGTTTAATTGCATCCTCTTTATTGCAGTGAACTGTATTTCCTAAATTAGTCATGATCCTAATGCTATGGAGCTATGACAGTTAAAGCTATACCATGTCCTCTGCTGTAATTAGAATGATCTAATGGTTCTGAAAAATTGTGCATCTCAATGGTATCTTGTTCTAGCATCCTCTTGTGCTCTTTATTTTGCATTTACAATCTTTAGCTCAGACAAATTATCTTCACAATTGGAAACCCTTTGACTAGCTAATACAATACCTACAACTACAATTGATCTGGAAACTGAAAATTCATGTAAACTTATTGTAATAACTCCTTTTTTTTACTTTATTTTTTTAATTAAAAAAAAATAAAAATCAGCTTTTATACCACAACAAAAATCATACTTGTTACTCACTGTAGCATATCTAATTTTAGATTGCAAACTGCTTGGGGCAGGTGTCATGTCTCTTATGTGTTGTGAAAACTGGATAGTGAACATCACATACCTAAAGAACAACAACAACATGGGACTGGATCATACCCTAAAGTCATATGCACAGACAGCCTTCTTTACAGAGGCTGTCTTGTAGCCCAGACTGAGAAAAAGGGATATGTCAGCTGGTTCCTCAGTGTTGCCCTATAACAATGAAACCCTGCTTGAGATAACAAAAGAATTAGCTGTAGGGTTGAATGAAAAGTGGCCAAATGACAGAAAGAAGTTTAAAGTGCAGATAATCTATTAACTATAGCTAAATTTACATTATCAATAAATTCCACTCTAAAGGCAAGCCCTGAGTAAATTAATTAGGTCACAAAGTTATAACTTACTCCACTCATTATTATTTATTTTTTAACTGTAATAATGAAAAGAAGAAATTGTATTTGTTTATGTTGGGATTAGCTATCTATTTCAGTGGAGTCACTCCAGATTTATGTTGGTGTAAAGAAGAGCAAAAATTGCCCTAATTCATTCTCCTGAGCTTCTATCAATGTGACTTGGAATAGTTTCTGTCTTGCCCTCAAGACATTTTAAAGACACCACAGTATAACGTATTTTCTTTCCTGCCAGCCTGCCAAATCCTGGAAATTTTAAATTAGCTTCTTCTATTTACTAACAAGAACATACATTTTAAACTTTTGTGGAGTTAACTACTAACATTCCCACTGACAACAAATCCTCCAATCAAATTATCAGAACTTATCCAGTTGCTCTAGAAACAAGTATCATCAGAGGCTTTTGGTTTTATGTGCATAGGTTATTTCATCTGCCCAAGCCTCCTTTAACTCTCTTCCTTGAATAATCCAATGAAAACATATACTCGAGCATCTAATTAAAAGAGGTAGCAGAAAGGAAAAGAGCTCTAGTCACTGTACAATCTTCCTGCAGATCTCTGTTAGTAGAAATCATCCCAAAACAAAAAGAACTTTCTACACTTCATTTTCTTTCTCATACCTGTGAGTTTTTTGAAAATACCCATTAGTGCAAAAATAGAAAAACATAAACCAATTATTTAATAATAGACTATTTTTACATTACATCTTGAGATCTTGAGTAGGAAACAGAAGATTTAAATGCATATCTTCAATTCCTTCAAAAAGCAGGACTTAGGCCTACCACTTTTATTAAACTTCATTACATTGCTTCTGGACAGAATTTTGTCTCACAGTCTCAGTAACCAAGCTTCTCAACATTACAAAGATAATTTATCTTCATTTTAATCTATTTTGTCTTCAAATCAGTGACCCTTCCATCCACTATTTACCACTAGGTTAGAGTACAAAATTTTCAGGATTTTGATGCTTCATCAATTATCTGGAGGTTCTGCCTTAGTTTTCAATATCCACAGGCTCTCCAAGCGCTGCAAAGTGCTCGTAATATTAGTCCAACTTGACAAAATCAAGAAATATTTATTTCATTTATCTTGCAAGAAATAACATGCAAGGATAGAAATAGCAAAGCTCATGTCATGTTTAAAACTATGCACTTTTGTATATACAGCTTTTTAAACTTTTCTGAGATTATGCTCTGGTGCAGTGTTGAATTGCAGTACCCAAAGTTTCCAAATTATATCTTGCAAATTCTCTGAGATCCTCAGAAAAATAGAGAAAAACAGAAAGGTAAAGAAGAATTGAACATTTGATAATATTAAATTATCAACAATATTTATGATTTTTTTTTTTTTTTTTACTTTGGAAATGCAGAGATATAATTTTAACAAATTGTGCAAAAAAAAGAAAGATTTTGACAGATTTTAAAATTAATATTAAAAGTACTGTAGGGAAAAAAATAAGTTTTATTAGTGAATTTCACTTTTATGCTTCAGAATTCTTGTCTTATTGTTTAATCTAATCCTTGATAAGTTAAAATGAAAGATTAATAGGTCTTCTATTCATATGAATTAACTTTTAATCACTGTGATTCTATTAATCATTTTATGACAGTATTAATTACATTATTTTGATGCATGTCACAACAGACAGAAAAGAGCTACTTACATTTTCATGGTTATTTTGTTATGTTACAGTAGATAGTCTGAATATCAATCTGCATTTATGCAATATTTTTTAGTTAAGAATCTGTTAAAAATGTGCTGAAACAGAAGAAGTTTAAGAACAGTTTTTCTTCTTTAACAATCAGGTGTTGTGACTCCAGATTATTTTTTAACTGTGAGTGAAAATTTCCCATTTCAGTTTGATTTCTGTGGTAAGGAGCAGACATTTTCAATCTGTTCTCTTATTTCTCTTTATGTTTCGCCTTCTGGAAAAGGAAAAAATATACACCATTACTTCCCCATGTATCCATTTTTATGGACACAGTAGATTAAAAGGACCTTTGCAAAATTTGGAGTGAGGCTATGGCACATTCTTCAAAGATGAAATAGGGTAGTACAACACTGAAGTAATTATGGCAACTAAACCAAATTAGGGATCAATAAATATCATACTGCACTGCATTTTACAGGAGGATACCTTCCAGATATGCCATTTGCTTCTGTTTTATGAGTTGTACTAAATTGTTCTGAAGATCTTGTCTCTAGGACATTATATATACTTACAGACATAATGTGCATTGTTGAATATCCAGCAGAAGCTTAAATCAGCTGAATTTAATTTTTGTGCCAATGCCTGGTAGTGATAAAATAATGTTTGCTTCTTTTGTTTTAACTGACTCTGTTAGAAGCCATAGGGCTCACTGTTAACCCACCACAGATTTCTTCTCTCTTGGAAACTGCTCATATAGCTTGGCATTCCAATTTTGTATCTCAGATAACACTATTTTTTCTTATTTGTAGAAAGCATTCATTCTGCTCATTTGTGAACAGTTGCTGTCTCTACCCATATGGCTTTTTAATATTTTTCTGAGTTTCTTAATGTGTTTTATTAAAAAATACATGATTGAAAGAGCTTTTAATAGATATGCAAAATTATGTGGTACAACAGTTAAGCACTTTATTGAGTCCCTTGAAGTACAAAAAGTTGGATGCAGACTGTAGCTGTCATTTCAGCTAAATGCTTCTGCTTTTCCTGGATTGTGAAAGAACACTTCCTTTTCTTTGGTTACCATATTATCAGCCAGTTTCTTATTCACAGATACTGCAGTACATGACTTTCAGCAAAGATAACTGTCAGCATGGTAATAGGAGCTGGGAACACATGTCACAAAATTGTAGTGAGCATAGTCAAATGGCATAGACCCATGAGTAAGAAAACTCAAAGAAAAGAAGGGATTTATGCCTTTTGTTCTGACTGAGCTTGTCATTTAAAGTGTACTGTATCATCAAATTTCATTCCCTCTAACTCTCAAAGTTTTCCCATTTTGGGGGGTGATTCAGAAGACTTTCATTACTCAAAAGGACCAGTGTTCTCCATAGGGGAAAAAAAATAAATCACAGGACTCTAGGTTAGACCCCCTTCAGGAGCAATAGTCACCAAAAAACAGATGACCCACATGTCAGAAGAGACTTCTTTATGAAGAAAGCTATTAATTCATTTGGCAGTAGATAGGAGTGGGCAACCTGTATCCCATAAGTTAAATGCAGCTTAAAAATTTACTCACACACACTAACAAGGCAAGTATTAAACTCATGTCTTTATGGTTTTGGATTACACTATTAATATATTTGCTATTATTGCTGTTGTTTCACTTTGGGTTTTCATAACTTCTTTTTTGTTTTGTTTTGTTTTAATACCATTAAAAGTGTTTGGAATTTTACCCTCAGAATAAAAACCAGTTTTTCATCTATATACTCCATCTTACTCCTTTCTCAGTTAAGAAACCACCTTTTCCTTTTTTTGCTTCCTTTCTTATGTTAGTATGACAAGAAATATTGCAATCAGTTCAATGTGCCTCTAGGAATTAGATGTATGATTTTCTTACCCCTAGCTTATTTATGCACTTCTGAAAAGGAAAACTAACTATTTCTTAAGCAAAATATTATATTCAATTTGTCTTTGAATTGTGATAGAGATGATATTATAATTGATTCAGGTATGATACAAAAAAAACCAAAGCAGAAACATTGCTATGAAATGTTACCACTGAAGATGAATAGATCACACGGACACAGGTTGAGGTGTGGTGAAAAGAAAAGAGAGTTTATTTTTCCTCCCAGGATTTATAGGCTTCTGACCACAGCCAGGGATTGGATGGTCAGGATAACACTTTCTCACTGCACTGGCCATGAGAGATGCCCATCACAAGACGTGTAACAGAAAGAATGTACACATATCTATATTTACAGTTAATGTCCTGGGAAAGTCTTTAGAAAACCATGTCAGCACGCTCAGAAGCTGAGTTTTCAGGGCGACAATGAAATATTCCAGAATCAGAGTTTATTTCCATAAAGATAATTTCAAAAGAACACGTCTTGTTTCATCTATTAATGGATTCAGGGATACAAGAGGTGATGGACAAAACCAGTGGCATTTAAAAAATGATGCAATAATAAAATAGGTATCAGTAGGGATACTACTGGAAGACTAAGAAAAAATCTGTTTTGAAAACAAAAAGCATTTTTTTGACCTCTATGAAATACAGCAACCTAATGAATCTATAGAGTGTTGTACCTGGATGTCACCCAAACAGTTTAGCTCTTCTCTGCTAGAAGTAGAGATGCACTAAAAGCACATTGTTGCTAATGCAGCTTTTACATTTAGAGAAATTTAGTGAAATATTGATAGGGAGGAACATTAATTAGGACCTTTAGACTGTATTAAAATGCATTGGAAGAGGAAAAAATAAATTACTTCTACATAATTTTTTAAGCATTACTTCTAAAGCATCAGCCAAATTGCAACAGTGCAAATGAGAACACAAATATTTTTAAATCTTCCTCTGTCACAGAACACCAATACACATTTTTCTGAAAGAATACAATCAAATGTGTTTGAGGCAACATTTCACATGTAAATAATCTATATGCAGAATATGTACATAATCAGCAAGAAAAGCTTTTAGCCTTTTAAGACTCCCATAAATGACTTCTACAAATAACTGTTATGAAAGTTTCATTCGATTATCTGAGGGTTAGACTATGATATTCAATAATTTTCCATTTCTTGTGAGTAGGTGCTTTTTAAGTGAAGAGCTAAAGTTTGAGTCATACAACATCATTTTCTACGAAGAAAATGTTAGATGACGTCAGTATTTTAATGTTCAAATGAAAACAAGACTAGCATGTGTTATATCTGTATTCCATAAAACTCCTAGAAAATAACATTCATGGATATTTTTTCTGTGTTTGTCGAAGTAAATTTAATTGTGCTTTAAGAATGGAGGCAATCTGCTCCCAAAAGCTGGACAAATACTATATTTGTTACAGAAGTGATTACAGAGATCTTCCTGAGGTTAGAGATAATTTGACCTTTACATATAATCTCCAAACACCCCAATAAGTCTATTTTTTCTTCAATATCTAAATTAATTGGTTATTATTTGCAAATAAGCTGTGCTTTCCCCCTCCCCCCCTTCCCTCCCCCACCAATTACATCGCTGTGCAAAACTTCATCCTTTTCCCTCATCATTTGAATGATTTTTATTTTTTTTTTTTTTTTCTTACAAGGTTTCACAGTTTTCTTCTGGATTATTTGTATCTGAGTCCTGCCAGTTAATTTGAGTGAGCAGATAATTGAATCTGATCTAGGCATATGCTGCTTAAGGAGAGGGAATTTAGGTCATTAAAAACTTCCTGCTGAATAACAATCAGTCCAAGTATACCTGTGAATGTCTACTCTGTATATGTTCTATTCCTTAAATGCATCCCTGATTAGTTGTAATGTAGCTTGGGTGGCTAATTTTCTCAAGGCACTGTGATATTATTCATTCTGGTACCCCAGAATGGATGTAGTACTTTGCTGCTGTTCACTTTATGATGATAGTTGACTGAACTCCATGTCAGATGCCATCAGATATACAGAACTTCTGTGATATTGGCGCTACTTTCCTCAGAGTGGCCAAGGTCATGGCTGCTGTCTTCTTAGCAGTGTGAAGCCTTAAGCTGATGTCAGCCATAGAACGTGTAGTGCTGAATCCCAGTCCCTCCTCTCCCATACTGTCTATCCCCTTATTCCCCCACGAAACATTTGTTAGGGTTATAAGGGCAAGTTTAGCAGCAGCGAGTCAAGGCTGGGTACAATGTACATGGTGTTGTCATCTCCGGGAGCCAGGTCTGGATCAGAAAATGCTCTGCAGGTGAAGAGGCCTAAGAGGCCCTATTCACCAGAATGTATTAAACTTTTGTCATCAGTGTAACTTTTCCATTTCACACAGGTAAAAACTGCATAAATTCTTCTGTATGTCCCAAAGACTAAATAGAAAAACTCGAATCCTAGCAAAGTCTAACATGATAGTGTGTACTATTGTATGGCCCTAACACTTCTGCTTGATTGACTGAATACATTTCCTTACCCTGTGGACGATGAACTATAAAATCAATGAGGCGATATCTCAATTTTTAATTGTTTTGGTGTTTTAACCCTAAAACTTTTACTTATGAGAAGCGGTTTTATTTGCAAATATAGCAGTCAGATCAGTAAAATAAAAACATTTTTAATACCTTTTTTCATTTAGTTGCTTAATGGAATATTCCTTTCTTTCTATTAAGTTATACAAATAAATAATAGGATTCAGGAACATGTTTTGCAAATTGTTAGTTTTGCTGTGTATCTTCCAAGCAGATGATACTCTAAAGTAAAACAGAGGGTTGCTTTTTGTCTTGTATTCTGAATGAGGTAATTTCTTAAGGTGTAATGTGATCTGTATCATCCTCTCAGAAGTAAACATTGATCCTGATCTTGAATATATGAATAAATAGAAAAATTACTGGTGTTTGATTCTTGTGACAGTAACATCTGAATGTGCATCTGTGGTATGTAGAAGCAGAGGTACTGTATGCATATGAAGAGATTGTTCTTAGAGATTTTTCTGCTTCACTGCTGCATTAAAAACTGTTCTGGCATGATTGAGAAGAATGAATACGTCATCTTCTGGAGAAGTGAACACATGGAAGACCTGTGAACCGTCTTACCATGTGACTCTGCTGTTACCGTTAGTTTACAACTCTGAGCTTTCCTCCATATTTATGGGAGGAGTTCTGATTTTCTTTCCTAAATAAAAATTTTCATGTGATTTGATTGCTACTTTGATTCTAACTTTTGTTGATTATAATAAATTCCTTTATTCTTTGTAATGTCATTTGGTTCTGGAATTTGAGATTTTACCCTGTAGAAATTTTAAAATTTGATACCTTTTTTTTTTTTATCAGAATGAAGAACACAAAGGTGAATTTTTAACAAAAATAATACTTTGAAAAAAAAGTGTTTCAGAGAAGGCAGAATCTATTCTTTCTGTCATTTGCAGGCCAGTAATCTAGATCTGCCCAACTAGCTTGGGGAACTGGGACCATGCCTGTTTTCTGGGCAGAGATCCAGCAAAAAACATAGTCAGCCAAGAAACAGTCTGCCCAAGAAACCGTGCAGCCTAGGTTTTCCACGGAGCCATGGCATTCCTGTATACTACCAGTTGTATGATAAGTTAGCCAGAGCTCCCAGGCACTTGGGCAGCCCACACCCAGACAGGTGGGATTTCAGGGAGCCAGGGAAGCCACGTGTCATTGGACCAGTATGCAAGTAGGCAGAAAAACAAGCACTAACACAAGCCTTCCAACCTACCCATCTGCTTTGCTTTCGTGAAGTTTCTGCTAAGTCAACAAAGTTGAAAGGAAAGTCTTAAATTGCATCAGGTAAATTATTTTCAGAAAGAATTGTTGCAAAGTTTTGCTCAGTTCTAAGTGTGGACAATTCAGCAGTGCAAAGGAAGAAATTTTATATAATTTCACTGACGCTCCATTTAAGTTCTATAAGACAGAAGATAAATTGAAGGATGTTGGAGTACAGCCAGAATGCACTACACTCCAGAAATTCCCACTCATAATAATCACTCTTAGGGATGTTTCCATATTGACATAAGATAGAGTAGTCCTAATATTATATATTTCCTATAACTCTTTGATAGCCTCACAAATAGAAACATATAGGTAGTTTAAAAACAAACTTATGGTTGCAGTGACTAGACCTGTGGCTCAGAAAAGTGCTTTAGACTTATCCTTACTAGTAATGTTAAACAATCATTAAAATATTCTAAAGCAAAACACAAAGTGCTAGTAAAATTTCTTAAATTACCTTCCAATAATAAAACAGAAAAAACTGGTTTTTGGTTATTTTTTACTGCTTCTGTCCAGTTTACAAGATAATCAGTGGACAAATACTCTCTATGGTGTTACCACTTTGGATTGCTGCATGCTCCTCATTTTGACACATCTGGGGCATGCAATCATTCACAAAGGTCATTTTCCACAGAAGAAAAGGACAGTGACCAGAAGGCAGCATTTAGGCTGTGAATACACCATGACAATTTAATCAATGAGAAAACCCCAATGTCAAGAACCATCTTATTTCTGTGTTGACAAAGACTGACATCTCATCAGTTGCTTGCAAAACTGACAAAAGACAGGTCAAAAAAGCAGCAAAAAAGGACTAGAAATGTTCTATTACATTAGTCATAAAGATGGAGATAATCTCATTTTAAAATGCTGATTTAATAGTTAGCTTGAACAGCAAAGTATTGCTCACAGTCTAACAATTGACATATATTTACGGTTTGTGCTCTGTCCTTCTTTACTTGGGGCCTCTAAAAATAACAATTTTTTTTCTTCTTCAGTAAATTGCAACAACATGAATAATTTAGCTGAGGTTTAGTTGTCTAAATGACTCACAACAAGTACAAAAATCACAGGCTGAAATCCTAAAAAACTCAACAATGTTGACACCTAGATATGGAAGTATTTGTGATGAATAGCATATGAGCATGACTGAATGTTTGTAAAATACAAAATAGCTTAACTTTCAAATTTTATCATAATTCACAATTCAAGTGCTTGTGCATCTCCCTTGTTGGGCCAACTAATAAAGATGTGTTGGGCTCACATCACAACTGAGCTCAATATTTACTGCAGGGTTTAAAGATACTATCTATTATTATCTTGAACTAAATAAACACTATTATCTTGAGCATGCTTAGGGATATGTATGCCCACGGGACTTCAGAATTGTAAGGGTATGAAGGAAGACAACCCCAGCAGCTTCACTGCAAGCAGTGTAGGTTTACACCAGTTTGTGACACATGTAAAACTCAGGCTGATTCTCCTAAGAGAACTGTGCCTTTATCTCCAATGTGTGGCTAATCATCTGTCTGTCTATCACATGGTGAGGTTATATTTTTGCTAAAATTCAAAGCCTAACTAGACATCAAGGCATGGAGACATTTAGAAGAGCAAGAGTTTCAAGTAATTTTTCCACTGACTGTTAATTGATTTCCATTTAATAGGTCTTTCAAAATTAAATTAATTAATCAAAAAATGTTCCTCAGATAGCATGAATCAGATAGATTTGTTGACACAAATGGACTCTGCTGATGAGATTTCTACACACTTTTAATGAGCCATGAGATTTTAACTAGTGAAAAGAGACCAGATTCTATTTTTTATTTTTATTGTTTTGTGGTTTTTTTGATCTCTTAATATATTTTTTATTTTATTGCATTTTTTTTTCATTCTATGAAAACTCATCAGAGATTTTATCTCCCTCCTGAATATACTTTTCTTTTAATATTTAATGGTGAATATGGTGGTAATGCTAGGTTGGATTTTGGACTTGATGGTCTTAAAAGTTATTTACAACCTCAATGATTCAGTGATTCCATAATTTGAATTAGAGAATTTCAGTGAGTAGTTCTGCTCAAGCAGGTTTTTAGTCTTGTATGACTCTTAGAAGATACACTTCTTTCATGAGGACTGCAGGGTGTGGCTGTTCTTACTTCAGCTAGTGCTCAAACTTCTTTGGCCATAGTCACACACATCACAGATACAAGAAAGAAATACATACAGACATGTGGGCTTTCATCTCTACAAGGACCCCACCACAAGTGTATCTTTTGTATTCTCCATGGATTTCTTCTGAATGGATGTAACCTGCAGGAAGTGGTAGTTCAAGAAAACTAAAACTGACTGAAAGGCCTGTTCTATGCAGCTTATTGAAAATGTGGCAAAATTACTTAAGCAATACAAAGAACATGGGGAAAAAAAAAACAAACCTGTTCTGTACTTATTTATTTACTAACAGCATCTACCAGTTTGCAGAAAGCTATTGGCCTCTTGAGCCTGACCAATGCCAATGATGAAAGAAGCATATGAATAGTCTGAGAAATTGGGCCAGCTGTTTGATCCACAATATCTAAAACTGATGTTCCAAAAATGTGTATCAAAATTAAAATCTCTTTGTCTTCTACTAAATGAGTGTATGAATTTTAATCTGGTCTATCTCTATTTTGAAAATACTTGATGATAAAAGTGGTGGCCACAGGGATTCTAATAATATTTTTGTGGTCATATTAAATAATTTAAATATTTACAAATGTATAGCTGTAGTTATAAAATGAATGCACAATATATTTTACTGGCATAATGACAGCTTATGTTAATGAACTTGTTAGATTTTAGATGAATTAATAATTTCTATTTATGTTAAGAAAGGTAGAATATGTTATTTTAGGCATAGGTATCTGTGTACACTGGCATGACTGATTGGAAAAGCACTGTAAAGAGTTAAGTATGAGAAAATAAAATTGTAGTTATTTTACATATGAATCTAAATAGTTACTTAGATTCAGAACTATTTTTTGGTTATACTACCATTGATCTTTTCTGAGTTTTGATTGATTTATAAAAGTTTATGGGCAAATTAATTAGGACCTGAGTACAATATCCTTATTCCTTTTACTCACACAAATATAATCGGAATAAGTTTAGCAATGCAGTGAGGCTTTGAACATGATCCTCTTGAAAACCTTTAACATGCTTTGCTTATTAATTTACACTGCTGAAATATATCCACTTTTTATTTACATTATTGGGGTGGGTTTTTTTTTTAAAAAAATAAAATTTACAAGAGCATAAAAAATACGATCATAGAGCATTAAAGAATTAACAAACATGTTAATCAGGACAAATACTTAAGGCATGCCCGGGGTGCCAGAAGAATCAGTTTCAGTACAGCTACCTGTGTAAAGCCTGGGCTTCAGGCTGAAGATTAAACTCAAAGGCTGGTTTTATGCTACATCTTGTACTAAGTAACTAATAGGATGTCTGATGCTTGACTGAATTTGCAATACTTCTGAAGAAAGAGATTGCTAAGAATGTGATCTACAAGAGCCTGTGTGATCACATAGTTGTCATTACTAATATGGGTAAGGCAGTCATAGATTATTTTCCTCATCACAATTTGTGAAACCGTTCCTTAAAGGATTCTTAACATGGAACTTACCATTTAGGCTAGCCCCAAAAAAACCCAAAAGTGGACTTAGTTGAATGATATGTAAGGTGAGAAATGTGAGTCATGTCAGACTCTAAATGACATTGAAAAATCTCTGACAACCATCAGGTACATTGCCTAAATTCCATAGGTACTTCATTGCTTGACTCCAAAAGGTGTCAGGGCACTCAGATGCACATTGGTACCCGAAAGAGTCACATCTTAGCCTGGAGCAGCTAAATGCCTGAGCACTGTCTTGCCTGACTTGGATCTAGAAATGAGGCCATGAGAGCACCGTGGAAGTCTTGTTGTCAGTGCAAGGAATAAGCACACAGTCAGACTGCTTGTGATGCACAGGTGAAGAAACCATCTGCTTCTCCTGAATTAGCTTAAATGAGTTTGGGTAAGGGAGCCTCATACATATTCACAAATATCCTATTTTCCTGTTAAAGCTCTTCAAAATTACATATAAAGGGCTTAAATACTTGAATATGTAAAGAAAATGTGAGATGAAGTCTTCATCATATTCTGTGTGTTATAGTTAGTCATCTGTGAAATAACAGCAGGTAGTACCAGCAGAACGAAAAAGTCCTTGTCCAACTAGTTTTGCCTTACAAAGAGGAAGAGATAAGGGAAAGCATTTCAAACAAGTTTCAAGCATGCCTACTGTCTAGGAGGAAATGGGAAGACGGCCCTAATGAACTGGTGGTACACTGCTATAAGCATGCTGAGCAGCATATGAGAAAACATCTATGAAGTTTCACGGATATAAAATTTTAGCTGGGAAGAATTTAGAAAAAGGGGGAAAAGGTTATAAATGTAAATGACAACTGAGTTTTAAAGCTCAGTGCCTAAAATGCTGTCTAATGACCTTTTCTACATTTAAGCTTGCCTTTTCATTACTCCACTTTTGCAAAAACAAAAAAAAAAAAAAACAACAAACAAAAAAAACTCAAAACAAAACCAAAAAAACAAAAACAAAAACCAAGGAAAAAGAGACTAAGCTAAGAGAAAATATGGAAGATAAAATAGGAGCAAGAACATTACATTCAATTCATTCAACTGAAGGAGGTAAAGAAGTTAACGTTTCCTTTTTCTTTCTGTAAGGAAACAAAACCTCAGTGTTTTGTCAATACATTTTGAGGTTCAAAGAAATGATCTGACCTTCAGTTGGGATGGTCACATCTGCTTTCTCAGCCTACACACATAGACAAGTTGACAAGAAACTTTTAGTGAAGAAATTTCAGAGAGGAGTCTTACCTAATTCCATCAAAGCAAGATCATTCGCAATTTTAATAAGAATTTTTCTCTCAGCATCCAGAAAACTCCAACATCTCATTGGTAAGGCTTTGGACTTTAATCAGAATATTGAAATTTTTTTACCATTGTAAGCATCAATGTTTAAAGCTGAAACAATATAAAATTAATTTCAGTAGTATTTCCAGCTGTTGTTGGTTTTAGGCACAGGGCTAAGCTGCACACATGCCCTCCTGGGCAGTGGGCTCAAGGTGTCTCTGCTTGAACATGGTGACATCCAGAAGTCTCTTCCAACCTCAATGACTGTCATATCTAGGACATTCTCTCTGGACACCAGGGGTATATCCTTCTCCCTTGAAAACTCTCAGAGAAGCCAAGGAATGGCATTCTGTTGGCACTGAGGACATCACCAGATCTCCTCCACCTGGATTGCTGGGCTGCCTCTTGACAGATTCTTGTGCACAGGGAACATTTCTCATCACAAGATCTGATACACCTGAGGTTAAAACCCATCTGCAAGGTCAGAAGAAGATAACCAGATGTCTTGCAAAACAGGCTTTCTCCCTTTGTGACACCTGTCTTCCTGGCTGGACAAACAGTGATGGGTGAGTCCTGTGGGTGGTGGGACTCCTCTTTAATGTCAGAGAGTGACTGAGACACTTCCTAAGCTTGCTGCCTTTCAGCAGCTGCAGGCTCTGTCCCCTTATATTTTGTCCAGGACTTCTGTGGGCACACATGCAAGGAGTGAAGGCTGCAGAAGGATCATGGTCTTGATCCTCAATCTTTGGCTTGGTGGAAAAATGCAGCTCGAGGCACTGAGTGAAGGCAACCTCTTTCAATATTTGTCTCCTGTCTGCCCAGCTGTGAGTAGCTTTGGATCCAACACAGGGGCTGTCCCAGGGGCTGTGGGTACAAGGGGGTTGTGGCACATGATAAAGCAAACAACAAGGAGAGACAAGGCACAGATCTCTTTGGTTTATTCCTACAAGGCTTCCTGAGATATAGACAGTTGCTCATTACTCCTAGTGACTGAGTCTGAAAGGAGCTGTTGCTGCTCTTTGGTCTGATCCAGAAACACCAGCTCCTTCATTCTCAGAGTCAGATGTACCAAGGCATCTATGAGGAGGGGCCCTGCGGCAAGGCAAGCATCAAAGGACCATATCCTGCATATGGTGTAGGCATACAATGAATCTGAATAGTATGGAGGTGGCTTTTCAGTGGAAAGGTGCCCAGGTGAGGGCCCAGAGCAGATCTTTGCAACAGCCCTACAACTTGCATGTTGAGAAGATGGAACGAGGTTCTCCACAGCAGTGCCTGATGGTAGGATGAGAAGCAGTGACCCTCACCTGAAACAAGATAAGTTTGCACTGGATAGACAGGGCAACATTTTTCCCTATGGGGACAGTCCAGAAAGGAGAAAAGTGCCCAGAGAGACTATGGTGTCTGCATCCCTGGGGCTTCCCCAGAGAAAGCTTTAAAGAGCCCTGGACCATATTGTCACATCTTCTGATGCTGCTTTGAGCAGGTGGTTTCACTAGTCACCTCCTGGCATGCTCTCGAAACTGAATTTTCCCATGACACCATGATTTTCTTTTTCCATGCTGTTTCCCCATCCAGATAGATCTGCCCATTCTCCCATCTTTAGGTTCTCCCCTAGGCATTTTAGGATGAGTCAGTCTTACATATTTCTACAAAGCCCTGAACAATATCCTTTGGAAATGTCTGAGTACCCTTAAATGTTCTTGCCCTTCATCCTGCAATGACTTCTCCAGCAACAGAGGCACAGACCCCCTTCAGCCTGAAAGGCCTTTACACACAATTTCTGTGGGTAACACAGCTCAGTTCAGAAAAGAAGTGAATGGCAGACAGTTCAGCAAAGAAAAGTGTAAAGTCCTGCACCTGGGAACTAGCAACTCAATGCATCAGCACATGCTGGGAGGAGATTTGCAAAATGGACTTGAAGGGAGCAAGCAACAAACAGCGGGTTAGGCCTGGCCAGCTCTGTGCCCTTATGGAAAAGAAGGCCACCAGTATTCTGGGCTGCATAAGGAGGAGTCTTGAGAGCTGATCAAAGGAGATGATCCTTCCCTTCTCAGCAATGCTAAGGCCACCATTGGAGTACTGTGTTCAGTTCTGGGCTGAAAAACTGCTGGACTTTCTATCTCTACTAATGAAGAACAACATAGGTGATGAAGGACCTGGAGCTTCTCACATAGGAGGAAAGGCTGAGAGAGCTGGGACTATTTAGACTGGAGAAGGCTCAGGGAAAATCTCATCAATGTATATGAATATCTGGAGAAATCTGTAAAGAAGGCAGACTCTCAAAAGAGGTATCTCTTGAAATGACAGGACCTGAGGCACTGAGCACAAATCAAAACACAGGAGGTTCATGCAAAACAGAAAGAAACTTCTTTTCATGAAGATTAGTGACCAAGCACTGGTACTCTAGTTACCTAGAGAGGTTGTGGAGTCACTGTCCCTGGACATTTTAAAATGTTGCCTGGATATGGTCCTAGGCAACCATCTCTGTGTAGCCCTGTTTGAGCAAAGGGCCACCTCCAGATAATTCTTCAAACCTTGGCCACTTTGTGATTTCGTGAACTGTTTTATTTTAGAGATCAGGATAAATTTAATTGTGGAAGTGTCTAGCTTCTTATTTTTTCTCTTTTTTTTCTACTTTACTTGACAATTATTAATGAACCATAACCTGTTTACCTGATTATTTTTGCTTCACTTCCATTAAGATGATTACACACATGCATGAACATATACACTTCCCTCCAGATATGCTGCTAACAGTCTACTGTAATATTGTCCTTCAGCAATATAATTTATAATATTTTAGAAACTTCATAAGAGTACAAATATTAACAGAAATGTTTTATGTTTTATTACAGATACATTTCTAAATTTTCAGCAAAAGTTTTCTCAATGGCAAGCCATTAAAACTAATACCAAAAATCTTACCCAGCAGACTACTTAAATTATAGAAATTAATGTATCAGTTGGTAACTAAATATTCAGAGTGTCTTATCCAGATTTCACACCTTCTGCCTTCCCCAGACATATCATCAGACCAATGTGTTTTACAGAATGCACAGATGATCAACAAATGACAGGTGTTTTCCTTTCTCCTTCTGTTGGTTTACAAATCCACCTTAAGTTCAGCATGTATGTAAGACATTGAGTGGAGAGTATATTTTAACATGCATTTAAAGCCTATGTTGAAATGCAGAAATTGTTCTTTGCTAACTGCTACAAACCTTTGTTTATAACTGTTCTTTATAATTATGCTGGGGAAAAAGGCAAATTTGTCAATTTCGGTTTTCTTCGGGAAAAACACCAAAACCCACAAAAATAAGAAAAAGAACCAGAGTTTAAAACTTCTGGTTAATTTAAAAAATTTATTTTGTAACACAGCTGATGACAACTTGCATGTTTGTTTTTTTCATTCCTGCTTGTTTTGTCACTTCTACACAATTCCAGTAAACATAAATTTGCTCTAGCACTTCATGAATTCACAGTAAAATTTAATTGCATCTGTCCATACAAATCTCAGTATGCACAGTGATTACAACAAAAGAGGCTGATAAAAAAGGTAGCAATAGAAAGGTAAGATAATATATGAAGAATGTGAGTATATAATTAATTATAGGTTACCCACTATAAGTTTTGAGCTACATGATAGGCAGTATTTATCTTTTCTGAGCACTATAGAGAAGCACAGAGAAAGATGAAGACAGCAGGATATTGAGGTGAGAAGTAAATTCATAGAGGTTTAGTATTGACCAGCTTCAGACTAGACAGTGGTATGACAGTGGGTATAAATATGCAATATGGTTTCACACATGTAGGAAACCAGACAGTGTGCTGGAAAGAAGAAAAAAAATACAACAAAATAAGAGAAATAAAAATATAAAATACAATACAGGAAAAACAGGAATAAAAGCAGAATTATGTGTTCTCAATGTTTTCCTTAATTATTTCCAGATCTTCATAAAAACTAAGAAGCATCTCAAAAATATCAAAGACTGAAAAGAGGAAAACATGTAGAGAACAGAATGAAGAATAAAGTGGTTTTCTTTTAAAGTCAATTCAGAATCTTCATACTATGTTAAGTATGAAAAAGAGTTTGGAAAATAATTCATTCTTGACAGACATTAAGTCTGCTTAAAAGTACCTTCAGTGACAGAAGGTTGACAGGTTTCTTCGGCAAACTTTCGAGTTCTTCACTACCTTTTTCTTTCAAAAGCGTTTTCTAATATGTCTTATACTAGACAATAAGTCTTTTTTATTGCAATTTAAGCCCATTACTTTTTTTCTGATACAGGGAGTATATAAACCCTTTCTTTGAATTGTATTTTATTTTCTTGAAATCTATTAACACATTCTTCCTAAATCTCCTCTTTATTTTATCTTTCCTTGAAGGTTATAAAACCAAGAACTTCAATCAGTCTTTTTGTTCAGTTGGCTCTCCACCAATTGCTCATTATAAAGCCAGGTGAAAGAAAATTTCACAGATTATCCAGGTGTATTCATGAATGCTGAATAGACTATAAGGATATCTGTATGCCTCTTGTGTGCCACAATAAATGTTTTGTCACAATGTCCACTTTTTGATGTTGCTGACTCATGATCATTGAGATTAGTTTTGTTTGCTCATGTTGACCTTGACATCCTCTCACTTAGAGACCTGCAGAACTTTAACCTAAACAGATGTTCCCTAATTTGTATGTGTGTAATTTATTATTTCTGCCTGAGTATCTTGTAGTTGTCTCTATTGAATTGCATTCTGTTATTTCAAACATGTTTCTTGTTTGTCAAGATTATTTTGAATTCTATTGCTGTCCTCCAAGACACTTGCATGCTTTCCTGAGCCTCTTGTCATATGTATATATTCTCTATTCCAGTATCCATGCTTCACTTCATAGTGAAGCTTCAGCATGGAATCTTCAGATTACTGAAGCAGACCTCATAAGAGAAGTAAACAGAACAGCAAAAAGAAAAAAAAAAAATAAAAGAAATATTGTAAACAAAACTAGTGTATCAGTAGGCAAAAAAAATAGAAGCAGAAAAATAATCAAAGCAATATATGGATTGTACTGCATGAAAATATGTGTCTGGATTGTTCTATCATTACACAAGATGATCCTTAGTAATAGTGATCCATTTTTGTTTGTTTGTTTTTATAGCTGGTACAACTGTAAAATCATCTGCAGATATCTTCAGGCAAAACAACTTTCTTCTTGTCCTGAGATTTTAGAATATTTGAGTATTTACAGACTCTTGCAAGAGAAAATCGTGTTTTCCAAAATTATATATAAATAAAAAGGACAGTTCAGCAACTGACACAGAAATCTGTGTTCCTCTTTAATTAGTGTGACAGATCATCCGATTCTGTTTGTCTTTTGCTAGTTTTAACCTCCACAGTGAAGAGACATAAAGATGTTACTTCCTATAGCTAAAACAGCAACAAGAAGAAATATGGCAGTGTATCTTCTCTGTGTTCATTTTCATTCTAATCTTCTTTCTTCCCAAATTTCAGGATATTAATATAGTTGTAGTATGGGATGACTGCACTGTCAGTATATTAAACACAGAATAAACAAAAATTTGCTATGGTACAGATCAGTACTCAAACTCTTTTCTTCCATATCCACAGTACAGGATGTAGATCCATAAACTCCCCCAGCTGGAGAATAAATACTCAGTCTTCAGGTATACTTACTTTTCCTCTCCAAACAATTATCACAGATGACTTACTTCATATTAACATCATGTTGTATCAATAAGAGATATAGCCACAAGGTGTGTAGAAGTGTCCCAATGCTTTTAACTGCATGTCAAGTGCTTAGTTCAGCCACTTCACAACGGCTACTGTTTCTTTTATACAGCCCATTTATAACAATACAGTTTGACTAAAAATCATCAGCCAGATACAGGTGTCATTAATCACCATATCTTCTTTATATATTTGACTGTCATGTAATAGATCTGCTCTAAATCTTGTATCTTCCACTACTTTTGAGCTAATTTAATCTCTTTCCTTCGTAGCAAGAAATTTAAGGTAATCTTAATTTATTATGTTTCTTTCAAATGAGTATTGTACTTTTCAGAATTAAAAGCATATACAAAAATCCACTCCCCACAAAAAAAAAAACAAAAACAAACAGACAACAACAACAACAATAAAAACCCAAACAAAACAAACACACACAAAAAAAACCCAGAAAAACCCCACAACCAAATAATGAAAACAGGAAAACAACTGTTAGGACAATGTTGGGCACAATGCAGTCATCGTTATATGTTAAGATAGCCAAGACACTATAGTGGTGGAAACTAAGAAAGTCTACTCTTTGTGGCAGACTAGGACTATGCCCTCAAACTCATACCATTGGATTACTATAATAGATACTGCACTTGGGTAGATTATGAAAGATTCACGTAAAAAAACATAAGAGGCTTTTATTTATCGCAATTTAACTCAGATACAAATCAATAATCAGGAGAAAATTTTCTTGGTTGTAAAACTGTTGATGGGCAACTGTTTGAGATGAACTTTTCTTTATGAGCATCTCTCACGTAGTGTACTAATTATTCTAAAAATTATGTATTTTTACTCTATACATTCTACCTATTCCATGGTGTATTTAATATATAAAATCCAATTAATGGAATTTTAATTCTGGTAGAACCAATATTACACATCGGTAATTATGATTAATGCACAAGAGATACAAATTCTGGTCATACTGATTGTAGTAAAGACTATTAAATATATACCAGATGTAAGCACTTAGTTAAGGCTACTTCAAAAAATATCAGCATTTTGACTTGAAAGGACAAAGCACTAACATCTGTTATTTTTGTTCAGTACTTCCCTCTACCCATGTCTGTATGTGCAGTTGTGTTTGTGCCAACATGCCTTTGTGCAATGGTGTGTGCATACACACCCGCATCAGCTTGGCTGAAGCAAAATAATACCCAATCCTCTTTAAAGAATCAACATTTTAAATAATCTAATCATAATTTTGCTGCTTTTCAATGCATTACGATTTGCTATTTCTGCATATATTCTTGTTTAATCTTTGTTTTAAAGCATTGCATTTCATTGTGTAAAATCAAATGTATGAAATGTAATAAAGTTCAGAAGTGTGCAAAAGATTAATTATTTATGATTGTAGCTTATCTCCTCGTGTATCTGAACCTCTAACCCCAGAAAAAAATTCAATTTTCAGGAAAGATTTTTTTTATAAATGGTGGCTATGAAATCTATCTTTCTTCCATAAGAATGGTAATGTTCATAAAGATCATGGGCCTAATAATATTGTTAAAATAGTTCATATTAGAATGAATAAATGTAATTTTTAGGTTTATTTGATTCATAATTTAGGAGAAAGTTATCTAATTTTGCTAAGTCATTCTGTACTGCCCAAAAGTGGACTTAGTTGAATGAGATGTGAGAAATGTGAGTCATGTCAGTCTGTCTCTAAATGACATAGAAAAATCTCTGACAACCATCAGGTACATTGCCTAAATTCCATAGGTACTTCATTGCTTGACTCCAAAAGGTGTCAGGGCACTCAGATGCACATTGGTACCCTAAAGAGTCACATCTTAGCCTGGAGCAGCTAAATGCCTGAGCACTGTCTTGCCTGACTTGGATCTAGAAATGAGGCCATGAGAGCACCGTGGAAGTCTTGTTGTCAGTGGAAGGAATAAGCACACAGTCAGACTGCTTGTGATGCACAGGTGAAGAAACCATCTGCTTCTCCTGAATTAGCTTAAATGAGTTTGGGTAAGGGAGCCTCATACATATTCACAAATATCCTATTTTCCTGTTAGAGCCCTTCCAAAGTGACAAAAAAAAAAAAAAAAAAAAAGGGCTTAAATACTTGAATATGTAAAGAAAATGTGAGATGAAGTCTTCATATTATATGTGAATCTGAGGCCCTTGATTTGCCACAGTCCCATAGAACAGAAGTGAACTTTTGAAACTTCAAATAAGGAGGAAGAAAAAATCCAGAAGATAGGAGGAAGCTGGTAACATTTCTACTATGGTTTTATTTCCGTTTAATTTTCTCATTAGTAGTTTTCCTTGCTTTAGTCTGATTTTTTTTTCCCTAGTAAAAACATCAGTCATCTTAAAATTTTATTCTGTCATTAAATTAATTTTGGCTTACAACATCAATTTTCTAAACCAAAGTAAGTTTTGCTACCTATGGTTGTAAACCTAGTCTTTATTTTTGTCAATATAAACAAAGGTTTCCTTTTTCTCTCTATCCTTAGTCTTCCTTTGCTGTGAGGAATTCATTTGTATTGAATGGAAAATATATGAATAATGTCTGATTTGCCTGTGTAGTTTCAGTAGGTAATTTAGATATCTTAAGAGCATACAATTCTTCCCATTTTTCTTCTGGAATATTTTACTGTCCTCTACTTGTTTCTAATTTCAGATTTTACTGGTATTTTAATTATTCTGATTGGCTTATTTTTCTGATAATACTTTTTCACTCCTGTTTTGGTGCCCTCTGTATTTTCCTTCATATGTCCATTTAATCTTGAATAATTAATGAAAATAATCGTAGCTCTCTAGACACTGATTCTGGCATGTAGTCTTATTGTTAGCTGTCAGCTTACAAAATGTAATGCTCCTATGAGGGCATTTTCAAAAAGTCACAGAATTCAATTATTCACTTCCACAGAACAAGAATCACAACGTGTTAATACTTTCCTACAGTGGATTTTATATTTTGGCATTAGATCACAGTAAGGCTGCAGCTTTTCAAAATCTGGCAAAGTAAAGGAGAGTCACCAGATGGAGTCCTCAGGTAACATACTGAAATCAATGTAGTTTATTAATACAGAAGTGTTTGGGTAGGCTGTGTATTAATCTCAACCTTCAAAAGCAAACCGACAATGACTTGCCAGATTTTAGAGTTCACAGAAAAGGAGACCCTGCTAACTGATGAAGTTATTTCACATATTTGCCTAGATTTATTTTAAAGGATCTTTGGAAGGTTTATCTACCATGTGCTACTGTATTCCTCTGTCTTCCCAGCCAAATAGATAGAGTTCAGCCTTCCCATTTAAAAGGAGTCCAGGCCGAATAATTATATACTCCAATTGTTCTCCATCTGCTGCTTGCTTGATCTACAAATGCCTTTTCTTGTACCAGGAAGCAAACAGCAGAAGCTCAGCTGCTCAGAATTTCCATCTGGGAAACTGCAAGTTCCTATGATCCAGTCCTTAGAAGAACAAACTCTTTCTTGATATAGTTAAGTATAGATTTAAACCTACAGGAAGGGTAAATGATTTTAGAATTATCTCATTTACACTGGACTGGTACTAAAGGCTAGGCAGAAAAAAAAAATCAAGCAGGAAATAAGCTGCCTATGACATTGTTTTTCTAAGCTAGAACTCTGCAAATTAGAACACATGCTGCACTGTTGAAGTTGTAGAAGATAGCTGTGTCTAAACGATACCAGTGAATTCCAGAAAACATTTATTAGGATCAAGTTCATATTTTTTTCTGTATCCATGTGCCTCTAAGCTTTTTATATGGGGTAAATTTATTAAAAGCACAATTCCTAAACTTCAGAGCTATTCCTAGAAAAATAGAAAATATTTCTCTGTGTAAAGTTTGTAAGTGATACAAATCTGATTTCTTTTAAATGCACAAAAAAACCCGACCAGCATAAATATAACTTTATTTCTGTTTATTTTGCAGAAACGTGATAAAACTATCAAAATGAACATTCTAATTTTTTTAATTTTAATTTGTTCTTTTTTATTTATTACAGAAACAGAATTCTAGTTTTCTTTCAATTGGTAGGATTAAAAGGAAGGTTTTTTACTCACAACATTGATTTCATTTTTTGCTTTATAGAAAACAACCTAATATACAAAATAAATTATTTGCAGAACCAGAATTTTATCTTGTTCATAAAAGGCAGTGTGTTTTTAAATCTAAATCGTATTATTTTAGCATGTTATAATTTGAAAGATTTCTATGACTACAAAGCATACTGGAGCAGACTTCTAGCAACAACTTTTCCTGGAAGACAACAAAATCATAGATGCATGCATGGAAGGAGAGAAAAAAAACCTCACACCTTCTGTTCCTTACATTAAAGAAAAAAAAAAAAAAAGTATAGAAGTTAAAGTATGAAAATCAGAGAAATAATATATGATAGGTATTAACATTTTTAGCATAATATATGTTTAATGTCTAATTAATGGTTTCAGCTCCAGTTGTCCCATTGCAGGACATTGCTAGGCTCCAAAGCTAATGTGGCTCGGATGCTGAGAAACGACGGAATGCACTGCGCAAAGTCATGAGAATGTAAAAAAAAATTTAAAATAATAAAAAAAATGAGAGATAGTCATGAGAACACGAAGAAGGACCAGAAATTCTGCTGGAAGGTAAGTCAAGTAATTGTCAAGTAATACAGATGCCAGAGAGCTGACAAAAAAACAGCCAATTTGGCTTCACAAAGAGCAAATTGTGCATGACTAATCTTATAATGGAGTGATTATACTGGTGGACAAGGGGCAAGCAATTTATATCATCTACCTGGACTTCTGTAAATCATTTGTTAAGTCTCCATACTGCATCCTTGTGGCTATATTGGAGAGATGGGGGTTTGAAAGACAAGCCATTTGATGGATAAGGAATTGGTTGGATGGCCACATCCAAAGAGTTTCAGTCAACAGCTCTACGTCAAAATCAAAATCAGAAAGAAGTGGTGTCCCTCAGGGGTCTGTACTGGGACTGTTGCTGCTGAATATTTTTATTAATTACATAGACAGTGGAATCAAGTGCACCTGCAGCAGGTGACTCAATTTGAGTGGTTCAGCTCTTATGTTTGAAGGAAGGGATGTGAGCCAGTGGGTTCTCGAGCAGTTTGAGAAGTAGGTCAATGAAAATTAGTAGAGGCACTTGAACAGGTTGCCCCAAGAAGCTGGGGATGCCCCATCCCTGGAAGTGTTCAAGGCTGGGTTGGAGTGGCTTTCAGCAACCTGAGCTAGTGAAAGATGTCCTCAGTAGGGGTATTTGGATTTGATGATTTTTAAGGTCCCTTCCAAATCAAACCATGCCCCTGCAGCCTGCTAGGAGACTGTGGTGGAGCAGATACCCCCACTGAAGCCTTGGGAAAGAACCCGAGAGGAGCACATCAGAGAGAAATTGTTATGAGTTACTACAATCTGCCCTGCACAGCTGGAGAGGGAGAGACAGAAAATTTGGGAATAAGTTGATGAAGTTGAGGTTGGGAAAAACAGTGAAGGTGGGAGAAGTTGTTTTGGAGTCTGTGGGTTGGTTTTATTTTTACTCTTTCTCATAACCATACACTTTTTTAACTGCCAATAAATTATTTTTTTCCTCAAGTCTGTTTTGTTATGATGGTAACTGGTAAGCAATGTCCTGCTTCTATCTCAGGAGTAAAAATTATTTTTAAAAATAGTTTTAAGCTTTTAAAATGGTATTTAAAATTAAAAACTCCTTTTTTTTAGTCGAGGAGGGATTTCGTCTGCACAGATTATTTACCAGCAGAAAGTCTCAGATGGAATGTCCTAGTAAAGCAACTTTAGTGCATAAAAACTTGCATTTGAAAGTTTTTTGTAGAAGTTTCTTTGTCCTTAAATGTTTTTAATTCAGTACATGACATGAAGTGTTCACAAGAGCTTTTCTTACAGCTGTTTTGTCTGTGATTTTCTCAAAGACATTCATGCCTCATCCTTGAAGTTGTGTGTAGAGTTCTCAAAAAAATTTAAATTTGCTTCAAGTGAAAACAAGAAAAAGCAAGTGATTAGGATGTTCATAAGAGTTGTTGATACACGGTGAAGTTATACTAAAAAGTGTAATTAAAGCATTTATTAAACTTGTTCAGTGCCTTTCAGCTTGTCAGGAGAAATCATTACTACAGGTGTTTTCATTCTAAGCAGCAAACAAAATGATGAGGGATTAGAGAGCAAAACCCTTTGGGAATGTATCTTTTAGTTACCATACTGATGTTACTGCTGTGTGATGCTGCAGATATAAATTTGCTGGCTGTAAATTTTTTTAGCAATTTATGGAAGTAATCACTACAAAGACAGTCTTAAATATATTATACCTTCCTTTTTGTCTTAGAATAAAGTACAGATAGTAATATTGCTGCCAAGCATTCCTCAGCAGAAATAGGTGCTTCAGTGATCGCACTATATGAAACAGTCCTTCACATGTGACATGTTAGAGATTAAAGTATAGTATAAATAAATTTTATACTACTTATGTCCATAGGTACAAGAAGCATCAGCACTAACTACTAAATGCAACACAGCTCATTCTCACCCATTCACACATTCTTAAGTTCATGAGGTTGCAATGTCACAATGGGTCATGACTGAATCACACTGTGTCTAGGAGCTCTGCATGGTTAGCCATGATCACTCATTTTACTGCGGCTCTCAAAGAGACATGAAGTTCCCTTTATATTCAGAACCATATTGGTAATTAGAAAGATGTCCAGCTTCTTCTGTGGAAGAAATAGGTGGACACAATTTTGTTTTTCAGTTTGTGGTCAAGGAAATACAACACAATTATTTGGATCCTGTGCCATTTATTGAAACTGTTGCTTTCTTTTAAAGTCCATCACATTTAGTTGTGTGAAGACTTGGCTCCAGCCTTTGAAAAAGTGTTACTAAGCAAAATTTGGCTCTTGGCATGTTTTGTACTCTGAATATTGGTCAAGCTGTGGATTTCAAAAAAGGTAGCTCTGAAATTAATTAATGTGGACTTAATAATTAAAACAGCAGTATCAGCACCCAGTAATTTCTGCTACATTAGTCAGTTCACAGAGTTTATTTACTTTATCTGAATTAATTAATTCTCCTTTCAGCACAGTCATTTATTTTCAAGGTAACTGTGATTCTGAACTATTCAGCCGTCCAAGTGAAAAGAATTCAGTATGGTATTAGGGAATTATATTGTGCCTCCCTTCTTATCTTAAGAGCCTCTAAGTGTGTTTGGGGTTGTAAAGGGAAAAGTATGACTGTTTTCCTAATAGAACGAAATTCCCTGTCATTATGAACAGTACCTTGCATCCTGTATGACAGAAGATGTTAAAACTGGTACATTAAAATGTTTGTCTGTTTCATTTAGAAAATTAAAAGTGCTAATCTCTGTATAACTCCAGATTTATAAATCCAGATCCTAAATTCCAGCAGATCTCCCCTTTTTGCGTAACTGAATAAACTGTAAGCAGAATGAGTTCTTGGCCATCCTTCAGGTCCCATTTCTGTGAGACATACAGGATTGTGGCACTGAGCATGAACTATGAAAAGATTTGAATTATTTCCACAGAAAACTCACTCCCACAAACTTCCCACCATTAGAAATGTTACAAAAATAGCCAATAAGCTCAGAAAAAAAAAAAAAAAAGAAGAAATATACATCTGCTGTTGTTTTGCTGAGCAATAAGTGGTTATATCAGGGTTGGTATTATGATAAGACATGGAATCTTTAAAAGGCCTTAATGGACTAAAGACAGAAAGTATGTTCAAGTCTCTGTGCAGATATTTCACCGAATTCTGCATGAACAGTTTTTGAAACGTTCAGTTACAGAAAAGTCTGAAAAAAATGACTTGTCATTCTAACTCACCAAAACCCATACCATTAACCAATAATTTCTGTGTCATCCCAAGAAAGAGTAGAAAATTGAAATGAAGCTTTTATTGCCTTTAGAGTATCTTTAAACTGATTATTCTGGTCAACAAAAATATTTTTTAAAATGAGCATCCAAATATAAACTCTCAGAAAAAATAAAAGAGGCAAAGAGTAGAAAGGAAGATGACACAAAAGAAAACTAGCATGAATAGTCACAATGTTCATTGCAGACCTGAAAATAAAATTTTGATCTTCTAAATTCTTATTAGACATCTATTTGTAAGTTAATTATCTTCAAAATTGCTAACATAATGATATATCTTTCAAAGCAACTCTGAAAAATCAATTAATATTTTGGCAGCCGGTACCATACTGTTTTTATATCTTTATTATACTAATGTAGCTGGTAAGCAGACAAGGTATTTTTATTACTGTCATGATTAAAAACAAAACAAAACAAAAAAAATAAAATCAAACTCATGTATAATGCCTCAAATACACTCTAGTTTAAAGAAAAATAGTTATCTATTCTTTCTATTCTTTCCATATAGCATTTTGATGTGAAAAAATGTTTTCTTACAAAAAAACTCTAATTATTATAATAAATTCTAAGTACATATTTTTAACTGTTTTAACTTTTTTCAATTTAGGGCTTCTTTCATAAACCATATAAATAACAGGTACAATTATTTTGTGAGTTTGTCCTTGATTAAGCTAAGAAGTGTTTCCAGCTGGAATGATTATGTTTAATCTTCTGTGTTACAGAGGGAAAGTAATCCAAAAGACAACAGTAAATAATTGTGTTTCCACCTTGGTTTAAGTCTGCATAATCAGTGTTATTGAATAGGATAAATAAATAGCAGAAGATAGCTCACATTGTCCAAATGAGTGTTACTTGGTAAGAATAATACCTTGCTCTGTGAGCCAGGATCTTTTTTGGTAGATGGAAGATTAATAATCTAAAAATGCTCTTAAAGTCTTTGTCTCTTACAAAATGTTTTCCTTAAGTGGTATTAAAAAAATTGTGCAGTCTAACCTTAAAGAAAGGGCATTTTAATGCTGGAGAGTGTGTGTTTTCTTGTTCTGCTCTGGTTTTACTTTAAGAATCTATATCAATAACAGGTTCACATAATTGACCTTTCACTGCAGTGAGGAAAAATATTCTAATATTAGACCATTGATAGAAAAGACCAGTTAGGTCACCAATGTCACAGGTTTTTGAACCATCCTTACATTGTGTGGGCTTTTTTTGTTCTCCTGACAAGTGTATCCACCAAGCTCCACTTATCAGGAAACATCCTATGAGCTGGAGGTCTGAATGTAATTTCCAAGACAACCAAAAGGAGCTGACATGGTGGTGATTGAGAGCGATATAACCACTCACTCAACACCAACCTCCCCAAATCCACCACCAGCCTCCTGCCCCCAGGGATGAGGAAAATTGGAAATAAAAAGCAAACCTCATGTGTTGAGATAAGAACAGTTTCATAACTGAAGCAAAATAAAATAATGATAATAATAAATTCTAGTAATATTAATAGTTGAATTGAAAAGGAGAGAGAAAGAGGAATAAAGCCCAAGGGAAACAAGTGATGTACACTAAAATTCCTCACTAGCTACTACCCAGTGTTCAGCCAGTCCCCAAGCAGTTATCAACCCTTCCCAGCCAAGTTCCCCCAATTTATATTTTGAACATGGTGGAGAATAAAGGGTGGATAATGCCTCAGTTTCAGCTGGGATAGAGTTAATTTTTTCCATTACCTAGTAGGAGAATAACATTGATAACACACTGATCCTTTGGTTGCTGCTAAGTAGTGCTTGCCCGAAGTCATGGGTTTTTCAGTTCCCCATGCTCTGCCAGTGGGCAGAGGCACAAGAAGCTGTGAGGGAGCACAGCCAGGACAGCTGACCTGAACTGGCTCAAGGGAAAGGAGGAAATTATTTCCACAGAAGCAGCATAGGGTTATTATATAGAATAACCATCTTTGCTCTACTTTACCCCTCAGCAGCTGCTAGGATCTATTCAAAACATTGCATTCTGCCCAAATCATTGTTTGCTTGTTTTTTTGTTTGTTTCTAACTTATTTATACACTCCTGAAAAAAGACGAGAAATTTGCCATGGAAATGCTTTCAGAGCTTCAACTACTAGAACTCTGTGACTTTGTTATGTAAGAATTAAATGTGCCATCTCTTTGCAATCTGAAAAGCAGAATTCCCAGAAGGGAGTTTCAAATAGATCACTACCACATGTTGGAGAATTGATGATGTGAGAATAGTTATTCACAAGCTCTTTCAGCAGATCCTTTCATCACTTCAGACTTTGAAATCCTCGTTTATGTCAGCAGGTCATTAAGGTGAAACTACATTTCTTTGGGAAAAAAATATACACTAAAATGGATGAATATATTTTCTGAGCATAATATAACTTTTAGTGTCATCTTTTTTACATTATAGCATTTCTGTAGATTGTGAGGGCTAAAGTAATTTGTGTTAAATCACAATAATTGGATGGAGTTTGCAATATCGGCACCAAGATCTCTTACTAATTTTCTCAGGAAAAAACCAAAAAAAGCATTTTTTACAGATTCACTTCTAAATGTTGTAATTACTTGTGTACTAGAATAGAACCCAAAACTCCTACCTACAACTGGAATTTCTTATGCTAGGCAATATATAAATAATGTAAGATGAAACACTACAAAAACTAAGAGATTTCCCCATTATCACTTGCTTAAGCAGAAGAAAAGATCAGAAAGTTTGTTATCACCATGTGAAAAAATTATTCTTTTTACATGGGCACTCTGTTGAAATCAGTATTGAAAAAAAAACATGGAAAGAGTTCTAATTAATCAGTGTCATTTTATTTAAACAGAACAGCACTTCATTTTAGTTTAAACAGAATTTAATATTTTCAAATTCTGTTTTAACAAAACTATTTGTATGATCATTCAAAGTGTTTAGCAAAGAGACTAGCTAACAGCATTCCCAATGCACACCTGGTTATGCCACGAGGGGAAACACACGAGGGAAAAAAAAATAAAAAACACACAGGCACAGATAGTGAAATGTCTTCTCCATCTTTCAGACTTTTGACAGCAAAATTGAATTGTCCTACCTTATGGACAAAGATTTGCTTCATCTTCATCCTAGAGGTGAAAAATTCAATACTGTGTCATTGACATTGTTGATTACAGAGAGAGGAGTTTGCAAACACAAGTGGAGGGTTTTGAAACTGTCAATAAAGAATGAGGGGGGTGGAAAGGCTCCATGAGGTTTGTTTGAGGAACAAGTTTCCTGCTTGCCAGCAGCTGCTTTCTCCACAGATATTCCCCTTTATTGGGGGTTACGTGTTGTTTTTTTTTAGTTCTGGCTTGCCCGTGGTGGGTGCTTGACAAAAGACAGAGTTTGGCCGGGCCCAGGTTGGGGGAAGGGGGCAAGAAAAAAGGAGGGTGGGGACAGTTTGGCTGGCTTTCTTCAGCTTCGGAGAAGGACATGCTGGGTGCAGAGCTGCTGTGGTGGGGATGTGAAAAACTATATAATATTTTCCATTTTTTCTTTCACCTTTATCTCAGCACAATCTTTTGCATTTTTAGTAGGACCTCACGTTTCTTCATACAGAAACTGCTTCAGTCCTTTCCTCAGTTTTCTCTTCTGCAGTTCTATTACAAATATTATATATATTCTGTTATGTAATATTCTCTGTATATTTTAGACCTATCTCTACTTATAGTCATACATTTAGAGAGAGGAATAGGAAGACATGGGGTCACTAGATCTGCATACAATATTCAAACCTCAAGCACATGATAGCTTTATACAATGGCATATTACACTTTTGGTTAATTCCTTCTTTAAATCTTTTTCAATATCTGTTTTACAAGACTAAAAAGAAAAGGCCATGGTGCCACAATTGCTAGTCTGACTGCTCTTTATCCCATGTAAATGCCAGGATTCTGTAAAACTTCCATGGACGTTTCCTATTCTTGGAATGGGCAGCCAAAATCTTTTTCTGGAGTGGAAATACTGCAGCTTCCATAAATTATAATTATTTTGTTTATGCTGCACTTGTACTCTTGGCTTTTCTCAGGTGCTAAGAGGAGATTATTTAGTGAAATACCTATCTCTCGTAAGACAAATATAATTTTGGACAAAAAGAAACCTATGAAGTCTACCAGAAAATAAGAAATAAATCTTAATTTCCTTAAATAGACAATCCTTATAAAATTTAATCAGTCTTTAAAAAATCTGTATAAATTGGAAAAAATCAGGTTTCTTGTCTTGGTCATTGTCGTATGTAATTTCTTGAATTGAATGTGATCTGTCCTTCCTGTAAGTCATCACTGACTCTTAAAACAGTTTCAGGCTCTTAGTGGAACTAGTCTTCCAGAACATTAAAAAGGATATAATATTATTTCCGTTATGTATATGAAACTTAGAAGAAATTTACTTTATTCCTTGTATTAGTTATCCGTTCAGTGAGTCTCCTCTTGAAATTATCCTTTGTCTAAATCATTTAGGCAGGAATACAATTGGAAAAAAATAAAACACAAAATTCATCTTGATATAAATATATATCTATATATAAAGAATATACTTCAGCAATGTCTGAATATAAGAATAATCACTCAACAATGTCTGAATATTCTATGCTTTCAAAGTAATTGAAACTAAAATTCATAAGAGATCAACTTGAAGTTAAGAACCATGAAAGCAGAGAAAAATTCTAAATTTTGTTTTGCAGATGCGAAGCTCCTGGGCACCTAATGTGTCACCCAGGAGTAATTTAAGTACCAAAATTCAAGTCTATAATCCTCAAAACATCCTGAGAAGATATTGGTGACATATAAGATTGCCCCAGGAAATTTCGCAAGATGTATGGCATGCTGCTGCCGCGAAGAGCCAGGACTGTTGCCATTTTGGCATGGCTGAGTACTATGTACTTGTTTGATAGTTAGCCCCATTAGTAATCTGCATAGTCCTGCTTGCCTCAAGGACTCAGCTGGAATTGGAGATATTCCTTAGTACAGTTAAAACACAGTAAAAATGTCAGATCATCACAATATCTAGCAGACATAAATACTTTCATTGAAAAATTTGGAAATGAGGATTGAGAAATAAAAGGATACGATAATTCTTATTAAATATAATATTTGTACTCCTTCAGAAATTGGGAAATACAGTCTCAAAATATTTCCTAATATAAAAAAAAGAAATATATCTTTTCCTAATATTAAAAAAATTCAAACTCCCATCCCAACCTTGAAGGTGAGTTCATTACATGCTCTGGGGAACCCGTGTTGATGAAATGTAAAAAAATGCTATGCTGTTTACTCAATTAATAAAGCTTTTTAATTAAAAATAACAGTCAGTTTTCTTTACCTGTCAGATAGACTGGAAGACCAAAGAAACATATAGTTAGTTCCCACAGAAACAACAACACAATTGTCAGTATCTATAATAATTTCAACTTATCAACATTTCCCCTCTTTTTCTCCTCAGACATTTATAATTTTATAGTATGTCTCTAATTGCTTCAACTAGCAAGGAAACATCCACTTTTCTAATTCTGAACAGGAATCTTGCACAACCTATATCTACCTATATAGACCATTTTTGTGGCCATACTGATATCATGCAGAAAAATAAGCCATTCCAAGAACTTATACAGGTTGCCATATCCTGCTTCCTAGGCACCCACTGTTAAATACATTTAGTACAATGCTACTTGCTGGAGACCTGGTTCCATTGTTCTTACAGTTACACAGGAAATACTTCTGTTCTCTCTGAAAGTATATATATTAATGCACTACAGGTAGTACCCAAAGGACAGCATTCATAGGAACAAAACTATGGGTTAGGTTTTTTTCTTCTCCATATATCTAACTTGACAGTTTTTTCAACTTGTTTATGATTAACTTATGTGGGAATTAGAGATATATTCTATTCAGGGGGTATTAATTTATTTATAACTCTACCTCTACTGTAACTGTTCTATTTAATGTACCTTTCTCTACCAAAAAAGACCTGGAACTGAAATTTTATCTGAATGGATTCTGTCAGGATTTTCTTCCTTTTAGTTTAATCTTTACCCATCCCTGTCACTACAATCCCATTTCCTCAGAAACATCAATAAAGATTTAGGCTTTGATGAGGACACATAGTAGTATAACAATATTTTTCTCTTTTCTCTTCTAACCATTGATGTAATACATTTTGAATTGGCAATCAATGTTTTTATATTTATAAATTTGCAGTTAGAAATTAGTTGTAGCTTGTAAGAAGCATCTGCTTTGCCTATATTTGGCATAACTGTAATTTGGATAATGTTTGCTAACTGAGAAAGACAGGGTGGATTACAGCAAAGCAATTCTGAGACTATACTAGCTGTCACACTGAGTTATAAACCAGTTTTCAGTGTCATTGATCTTTACATGAAACCTCCATCACTCAGTAGAATTACTAGGGAATATAACTAACACAAGAAAAATGATAGCTTTGTGCCCCTATTTTTTTTTTTTCCCCTTCATCTGACATGGTAGAAAAATCACCACTCTCTGTATTTGCATGCACAAAAATAAGCAAAGTTCATATAGTATTAAGGTTCAGAATTTAGCCTATTGGTAGGCGCTAAGTTTGAGTTAGTTACAAACATTTAGTTCATTCATACCTTCATGTTCTTTCACTTGATGATCCTTTTTATGATAAAACTTTGAAGTCATCACAGGTTTCTTTAAAGTTTATTTAGAAGCTAAAGCAATTTATTGAAAATGTAAGAAGCTAAAGCAATTTGTTGAAAATATATTTAATATATTAATCTAGTTATCTATTAATTAAGACATTGCTACATTCCATATTTTCACTAGTGTCAGATTATTTACGCATTTTTCAAAAAAATATTCCTGCTGTTTATTTAACTTAAGAAAATATTGAGGCATCAATAGCAGTACCCACAAGCAGTAATAATGATGAAATCAAGTCTTGGGGAATCATTAGTTTAAAACCAAAACAAAATTACCTAAACCAAAGGACAGTTGGAAATGATACTGAGTAACATTAGCTTTATCAAAATTAAAGAATTCTATTTATTTATTTATACATTGACAGTACCCAAAGATGTATGAGACATCTTCATGGAGCTGATAGACACTAAACATCCCCATCTGATAATCTGTTTTCTTTGTTTAAGGAAAAGAAGAATGACACTAATAACATCTTGAATGGCAATAGATACCTATTTTGCTCAGCTGAACTCAGCACTAGCTGTCTGAAATGTCTAAATATGAGCAAGGTGTCTAATTTCTCATTAGAGAAGTTCTCCTACCTATTATAAACTTCCACCAACTCCTTCACAAGATATGCCACAATGACTTTTCAATTAAGTATAAGGTGATTGATGCCACCAAATACAAAGGAAAGGGTGGGAAGTAAGTAATGGAACCATATGTCATGCAGGTAGACTAGGGAGAAATGAATCACTAGTTACATCAGCACTGCCAAAAGAAATTATGAACTTAAGAAAAGGTCCAAACCAGAAATTGATATCCCTACTGCCTTTAAAGTGTATTTGTAGCTGAGCAGGAAGTATTTACAACTTCAAATTGATATCCCAGTGTGAGCCTGACTAAAATGCTATCTCATGTGCAGAGACATGATAATTAAATCTTACAGGGATGATCTCACAGACAGCTAGCTATTTAGAATTTGAAACTGGTCACTCCAGACCCTTCAAAATATATGGTCACTGATTAAACACTAATCCCAGTGTTCACAATGCAGACAGGACTGTAACAGGGACTATAATAAAGAGGATAATGCATGCAAAGTATTCAGTTGTTCCTCAGTCCTACAAGGGCTGAATCTGAGTATAGATTCAGTTCAGAAGGCATTTCAGACATATCCACTGGACTCTCACACTTTAGTCATCTTACTACATCTTCAGACAATTCTAAATACGGATACTGTCAGGTCTTTATATCACGTTCATCTACATGTGGGTTTGAAAAGGCAAAAAGTGAATAGGAAGAGGGGAGGCCTCTCATTCTATGGCTAAACCAATGAAGAAAAATATAGGAACAACATTATATCTTACAGATGCCAGCTGCCACTTATAGTCCTAAATGAGCTATTTATAATAACTATAGGTTCACACCTTTGAGTTCTAATAAAACAAAATCAGATAACTTTTCACCACATGACTCCAGCCTGCATAATGAAATTTGGGCCTTCTGTTACACCTTGTAGTGAGCAGCCACATCTGCACGTCTGTACTACTACCAGTACCTGAAAGGCACTCTACTAGGAACTGTGCCAAGCTATTTTATGGAAAACTGCTAAGTGAAATAGGCCATTTCTTCCCAGAAGTTGGATAATGATTGAGCTAATGATTTGAGCCTGCCTAATGCAGCCTCCTTGATTACTTGTCCCAGTTACATACTAGTGAGGACAGCTGTAGCTCGTAACTCAGCCATGGAAATGTAAAGAAAGCTTTCTGTGTGATAAAGAAAATGCCATTGAAACTAGTGGTCGTAATCAATGTTCTTCATTTAATACTCCAGAAAAGAAGCAATTTTTTCAGAAACTCAAATATCCTTATTAAGCAAAAATCCATTCTCATACATCCAAGAAATGTACATTAAATCTGCTTAAGAATATGTTCAAAATGGAATGAGAACAGCAGTAATTTCCAGGTTTGCCTGTAGGTCCGTGAGTCGAAGTTTCAGCAGAGACATAATAATGGATCAGTGCAGAAGCCACGTAGTAGCAATAGAATTCAGGGCAGGAGAAAGGCTTTTGGGGAATTATATGCCTCTTAGTAGAAAAGATACAGGAAATAGAAGTGATCTAAAATCTCTGGTTTTTTGAGCCACCCTGGAATAATGAATAAAAAGAAAAACCTTTTTTTACCTCTTTTATAAACAACAATAATTACATCAGAAACTTATGATTCAAATTAATCAATTTCTTCTCCTACTGAAAACAAAGCACTGAAACCTTAACTTTTGACTGGGTTCTCAGGCCAAAATCATGGCATTATATTATAGACTACTTTCAAATTATAGCTTAAAAAGTCTAGATAGCTGAAAAGAAGACAAAAGATGAATGCAAAAGAATAGCAAAAGTTTAAAGTGTTCTTATGTGAAATAATGGAGCCTATTAATTTTAACTTTATTTAAAATATAATTATATTACTGTGGTGTATTACCTATATGTAGTAATTTCAATAGAGAAAAAGTTTCTAACAAGTTGCTAAATCTTATACTACACAAGTGAAAGGACTTGAGGGAATTGTATTGTCTCTCTCACTGAACAGATCAGCAGCATAATTATTCTCCCCAAGGCACAGGAAACAAATAATGTTAAGTACAATACTGTTCTTGTTATGGTGTCTCCACAGGGCTCAGGGACTCTCGTGTTTCTGACTCCAATTTCTTTATATGTCTCTCTTTGTTACAAGTCTTTGTGCCCTTGTACACACTCAGTCTGTTCATCTGCATTCACAGCTATGCACTTTCAAGACTGGAGGGACACCCAAGGACAATAGTTCTTCCTGAAGGTCTAGTGCTATACTTAAGATAAACTACCTAATTTCCTAAGATTGCTGAGCCTTCTTGCACACTAGGACTAAACAATGGAAATTAATGTATTTATATCTTTAACTTTTTCTCAGTAAAATTGAAAATATCTGAATTATTCATTAATAAACCCTTATGTTTACCTATGCTCTCATATTGTTTTGTTTTATACAAAAAATTATCATTTGAAGAGTCTAAGGAAAAGGGAATGATTTTTCCCCTTGGTAAATATTAGTACTAGTAGAAAATATAGCTATATCATTGTTATAGCAATCTTTTATAGAAAACTGTAGTTTATATTATCCTTTACAAAGACAGAAACATTCTGAGCTGTCCAATTTACTTAATTTAAACAAAAGGCAAAGCAAATTTCTGCAAACCAAGGCAGAGGAAAGTTCCCATAACCCATACAGATAGATACTAGGTTCATCCTAGCTGTAGTGATGCAATGTCTACAGATGATGGTTCATGCCTCCTGTTTTACTTGGTTTTAATTGATCTCAAATAATTTTAGGCAACAAACATGTCTGTATGAAATGATCTTACTTTGTCTATTAAAACATATTTATAGATATCTCCAAATCTGAATTGGTTCTCAAAAAATCGAGAAAAATATGCTTTTATTTAGAGGAAACGTCCTGGATAATTATAACAATATTTTTTATTATGTTTTCTGTTCTATTTTAATGTCTAAATCCTTAGACATATAAATTAGTAAGCACATCATATACTTTGGTCTGTATGGCAAAGTAAGTGCTTAACCTGGTCTTTTTTTGCCTAAAAGAGGGTTATGGAACAATCTAGACAGCAACTTCCTATAGGAATTTATCTGCATGTTACTACTTTGTCAAGAGCATTAAATTTTGGGCCTTGCACTTGCATTTCATTACAACTTCTGTATAGCCAAAGATTATTCCTGGTTTCCACCTCTAACAGTATTGTCACTATTTGTACATTAGTTGATTCAATAAATATTGATGAAAGATTCAGTCTTCTCTTTCTATTGGAATGGAATTTCTTATCCTGAAACAAACGTATTTGTGACTTGTTTCCTCACAATGCTATGTGACAAATATTCTATAACAGCATGGGTATATCAAGACAATATTTTGGCAACTACAATACAAGTGAGTTTACTGAATTTCTGGATTTCTTTCACATTCACCATAAAGTGCATGATGCTAATTTACTAACCAATAAAAAAATTAACTAAATTTTAAAGGAGCTGGAAACTCTGGCCCATAACTGTGTACATATAAATAATACTTAAAGTCAACTTTATATTAGATTTATCATAGCTAATAGTGCAGAAAGTACTTAATCAGGGTTGACTCTCCCATTAGAAATTTTATGGACATAATTAATATAATGTAAGACAACTAATTCTGGACTTTGCTATATATGATTTTAATATACTGAACATCACGAACACAATAAATCATTAGTGAGAGCATTTAAAAAGATTTATGCAAGTCTGGTGAATAACAAGATGTTAGTCAGTAGCCAGTTAGATCACCAGAAAATGTGGTATTTTACTACTTGCAATAGTAAAGTGTTTCAAGATCTTTCACATTTCTTTGCTCTATATCCTCCTTCACACAGCAACAGACATTACACGTAGTCCCACACAGACAGCATTGCAAGAATAGTAAAAAATTAGCACATTGAAGCTAATGAGTGAACATACATTTAAAAGATTGGAAAAAAATTCCTATGTTTTGTCACAGGTAATTTTCTGAACAACAAGAACTACACTTAAATACTTTCCTAGTATTTTGAGATTTTTTTGAACAGAATATTTTACTTTATGGTCTCATGCATGCATCCTGAAACAGATGAGAGAAATCATTTTATGTGATGCATGCATGAAAAATATTAACTAAAATGAAAAACTTTTCATATAGGAATTATGTATGACAAATGTTTCAAGGGTGTCAACAGCAATGCAAAAAGACATGCTCAAAGGGCTTTTACACACTCATTCTCTAAAACCAATTAAGGTCTTTCATTATTGCACACTTTTTTCCAAATTTTTTTTTTTTTTTTTGCATAAATTCCACTATAATCACAAGTTTTCTCTTGATAAAAATGAAGAAGGCATACATACACACATGTATATGCAAAAAGTTTCAGATTCACTCGACATATGCTCCAAGCATGGTGGTCATGAATCAGATTCACTTTAGAAGGCCTTCAGCCCCATCAGCCCAGCACGGAGATGCATCACAGTCAGACAACCTTTCCTCTATCCACACACTTCCCTTCAACAGTGCTTTCAGACATTCTCCCACCATAATGTACCCAGCAGGGAAGAGTGAGGAAGGACTAGGATGCATCTGAAATGATACCCATGTATATGCTGCCACTGGGTAAGTGGAACTGGCCAAATTTCACCAGCCATATTGGAATCAGACATGAAAATCTTCTTTGAGACACTGAAGGTTCAAGGCCACTATGATATCCAAGAAATCCAGAGAAGCTATTAAAAAAAGGGAGACATTTGAACAGATTGCCTAGAGAAGTTGTGGATGTGTAATCCCTGGAAATATGGAAGTCAGATTGGAGGAATTCTGATCAACCTGGTGTAGTTAGGGGAAGGTATCCCTGTCCATGACAGGGGACTTGGAACGAGATAATCTTTAGTATGGATTACAACCCAAGCCTTTCTGTGACTCTATGACTAATCCACAGGTGAAACAAAGTTCATGGGTGACCTACAATGATTCTTGCATGCACACAAATGAAATTAATCTCTGATCTCTGAAATGAAGCCTAATGGCTCCAATGTCCTTTTAATATTTTGACTTTGTGATCTATTCAGTTACCTAAATCTTCTTGTCTGATGCTATTTAAAATGGCCAAGGCTACTAAGGAAGTCTAAACAGGATGAAAGGTGTTAAGGTGGCTTAGAGAAAGTACACTCTAAAGCATGTTTAAAGACATGAAATGCAACAGGGTTAAAAGGCAATCAGGCAAGTGAAGTGTGTCCTGAAACACCTGATATGGAATCCAAAGAAATTTTTATGGTACCTACGAGTTTCTTAGTGCTCAGTCTGGAGCTGGGTTAACTGATAAGTCAGTGATTCATTTGATCTTGATGCTTTTTTAAAAGCAGATACTTGCAATTTTCATCCTGATTTTACTGTAATTAATGATCCCTTTGAACTTCTCTATAGCTTATGAAGGATCCATAATCAGTTCACAAACTGCCTTGTGGAAAATTCCATGGCAACTATCCAGTGAGTCCGTAATGTTATTTCATCCTTTTCTGGCAAAGGGCCCACCAGAAAGCTTCAGAATAAAAAGATGACCATGTTTTTAGAAATCTTATCAGTTGCACAAGCACTATAGGTGCCAACATACTTAAAACCCTAAACTTATAAAAGTATAGTTCTCTAAGTCAACATTTTTTTAGCAGACTAAATGTGGTTTTTTGGTTTACCTAAATCAGTTTCCCAGGCAACACAGGAAACTCATATTCTGAGACGTATAAAACAGTTCTGAAAGAAATTCTGTGTAACCGTCTTTGTAAAGCAAGAGAAAGACAAAGCAAAAAAAACCCCAAAAACAGAAGTATAGTTTTCTGAACTGAGACATTTTATCTCAAAGCTTGGTAAGAGCAATGTTTAATAACCGCAGTTTTTGCATCTGATGTAAAGAAAGAATTAATGGCAAAAAAGAATATAGAAAATGAATAAAGAACACAGCAGATGCTTTATGTTTCAGCAACTATAAATTGCACTTTCTTTTTGGCATTAAGAATTCATTTAAAGACTGGCAGTCTTCCTGAGTGCTCAGAGCTCAGATATCATGAAAATTGCTACTGTTACTTAAATATGATACCATGACAGTTTACATAACTTTCAAATACTAACTAATGATTTTGATTGAAGTTGCCAACTTTCTATGCCTATATGTAGATATCAAAGGTGGTTTTGAAGTATATGTCATTATGGTTATAAGAACAAATAATTAACAGAAGAATTATTGATGTTAATTAAAAAAAAAAAGTTAAATAGTCAAAATATGTAACAGACATCTAATTACAATAAATTAAAGTCATAGTAACATTTATAGAATGAAACTGCACTGATAAGGGGTACCTGAAAGATTCATATGATCTAATTGCCTCTGGTACAAAAGAATTCTATTTCAGGCTTATATTTGTATGGTAAACTTGGTCAAAAAGAAAGAAGTATACAGAACCTGAGCCAACTGCCTAAAGAGAAACTTCAAAAGTCATTTGAGTTCCTCTGAGATATCCATGATATAAGAAGGTGGTAGATACAACACAGAAACCATGGGAGTCCTGTGAAGTAGCAACTAGAGACTGTTTGGGACACTTTTGGTCATTTGAAATGTAAATTTGTTTGTTTAAGGAAATAAACTGTCTTTGCCTGTTGCTCATCCCATTTGTACAATTTGCCATTATTTGGGGAACTAGATAATGCAACATAGCTGTCAGCTGAACAGTAGGAGCTATGCCTTCGATATGTTTCAACAGCATCTGATATTTCATCTGCTTATGTTGTGTACTCTTGTATTTCTCTTTTTTAATTCCACAAGGAAAATATTGTGAATATTAGTTTTCATCTGAATTCATAGAAAAGGCGTATTTATGAAAATTTACATCAGAAAAACCTGTAAGCTGCATTAGATTCCAAACACAAAACAGCACCATTTGATTTATTTTAAGGTAAAAATAAACAACTAAGTATTTGACCCATCAGGATGCAGGAGATCACTGTAAGTTGGGGCTGTGAGAAACAAATAAGTAAACTTCATTAAAAATATAAACACCATCTGGTAAACAAGAATTTCGTTTCATATATAAAAATGTCAAAATATTGAAATTCATTTTCATTTTCTAGCAGCAAAAAAATGAAATCTATTACTAAGCAAATAATTCCTTGAGAGGCACTGAGGCATGAAAGTACTTGTTTGACTTTGGAAGATCCAGATTTCATTCTTGCTTTAAATAACTTAATGTAGACATTAAAATTTTGTTCACTCCTGAGATGATTAACTGAACCACTAAGCCTGTGGTCTATTCTTTGTAGTGGCCTTTTATAATTAATAATTTCACCCTAAAGTCAAGAAAGTTTTATCATAACTCATATTTTCCATGAAAACTTTTTAGTTCAAGAAACAGATCTTGGTAAAAAAAAAATAAAAAAATTAACAAGCAAAAGCAGAAAAAGGTTAGAGAAAAGGTGAAAGAAATCTCTGGCAACAGTTATTAGCAAGCAAGTGGAAATGACTAAATGAGCAAAGCATCAAAACCTTTTCCTGAGTGATACTTCTGTGCATTCTGGTACAATTTGACTTTTAGTGCAATACAGCCATATTAGTCCCACTGGCTAGCAAACTGCGTAAGAATGACACCGACTGTGACCAAGCTGAGACACCTCAATTATCACAGTTCTACATGACTAGGCTAAAGATACTAACCACCCCCACCAGAGGAACAGATGAGGTTTCTCTGATGTTCTTATCAGATGGTGCCTGATGAAAGTTCTTCCTCTGTGTGATTCTTCTGCGTAAGGACTGTATTTAGGATTCTACAGACAATGGATCCTTTATGGAGCTTAGATGTTGTTTTAAGGAAGTGAAGAGCTGGCCATTGCTGTGCATGCAGAACATAGAAACCTGCTGAGAAAACATAATAAGTATAGCAAGAGAAAATCTTATAACTGATTGGAAGGTACTATTTCAGTTGGACATCAAAAAACTTATTTTCTAAGCTCGGAGCTTTCCCGTGTTTGTATATACAATGAACAAACAGCAACAGGAGGAGCAAGGTAAAACTAGCAATGAAAATAAACTTGTATTACTGCATTCTCACTCAGTTGAACCTGAATATGCTAAGACAGTGCTAAAGATGAATCTCGTTTGAAAACATACCTAAAAACATACCTGCACACACATGTTGGCTTGGTTTATTAGTTTTGGATTTTCAAAATTCTCTGTATTATTTCCAGCTCCTTTTCCTGTTCTGTAGTTTGGGTCTTTTTCCTTATTTTATAGAGGTACTATGCTAGAAATGAAAAAATATTAATGAACATGTTATGTGGGCATGTGCTATTCATATTTATAATTTAGAGAGACCACTATTTTCCCCCATTTCATTGATGAAGATCACAATTGATAGTGTCTCTTAAGTGTTACTCAAATGTCAGTATTTTAACCAGGTTTCTCATTGCTGAAGCAGATTCCTTTGTCTTTAAGTCAACCAATCCTTTTACCCAGGTAAGCTCCTTACTCAATGCAGGTATTAATATTAGCTAGGTTGCCTGAAATAGAACTAATGCACAGAGTTCCACCCTGATGCAAAGCAACTCTAAGCCAGAGAGATGTATAAAACTAAGTCAAAGCTATGATAAAAATCACGTAAAATCATCAATAAATTAGATCTTCATTTTTGTTGAATTTCTAAAAGAAATATACAATTCATAATTTTTTAACTTGCTGAAATGTTTAATCAAATCTTTTCAGGAATAAATGTACTAATTCAAGATGTAAGAGTAATTTTTAGATTAACAGTAAGAAAATAAATTAATCAGTCTGAGGCAGTTTGGGATGTAATTAAGAGATTATTAATGAAATAACATGTTATGATATTAAGCCTTTTCATCAAGTGTAATGTAACTTTATTTAGTACTTTTGACTTGAAAATGGGTAGTATCATCAGCATCATGGATGATAATAATGTAGAAAAGACATATTAAAATTAATGAAAAATGAAAATTTAATTCCACAACACCTCCAAAAAGCATTTATTGAAATTTACTAAATTTCTCAGTATGCCAAAGACCTAAAGAGTCTTTACTCTGATCTGTGGTCAAAAATGGGAATGACATCAGGTATCCTTAGTGTTTCTGGCAAGTTACTCTAGAGTAGCTCTAAATACAGAGCTGAAAGGGGGAAACCTAATCAGAACTACAGTCAAATTGAAGAAATGCATAATTCTAAGCAAGGGAATATGGCCATTGATTCCTCCAGATAAAAGACCTAATGTTTTGTGTATTCTGAAAACTTGTAAGAAAACACTTGTGTCTTTCATCACAATACCTTGAAAAACCTGAATTAAGAAATCAATTAGTCAGGTGAGCTTTTGTACCAAAATATTAAAGAGTTTTACTTTTACTATGCCTTCACTTTTTTTTTTTGTAAAGTTCCTTCTACTAGAAATCCATGGCAGATAACAGGTAATAAAAACAAATATATAATATGAATGATAACTCTTAACCTTACTACTTCTATTCTACTCAGCTGGCCTTGATGCTTTTGCAAAGGAAACTTGAATTGAGCTCACAGACTGGCATTGCTAGTTTTGTTGCTCTATAAAAACTAATCAGCTATCTTTGAACTACTGACTGGAGTAGAGTTTTCTCATTTTCACCTATTTATGCAAGAACTGAAAGAACTTGAAATTCTGTAACCTTTGAAATCAACAGGATAAATGTTCTAGCCTTCCAGGTCTGGGCTAATGAGCATCTATGGGAATTAAATTAAAATTTTGGGATATACAATACTTGCTTTCCCTCTTTAAGTACTGAAAAAAAAAAGATGTATTAACTAGACTTCTCTTTCCTTACATAAAAAAAGTAGAGTTTGGGAATGTATCTCAAAGAAGGAAAGAGCATAACATGAAAAAATTCAAAGAAAATAAAATGTGGCCTACATAGCTCCTCAAAAGTAGTACTGATTTTGTGTTCAACTGTTAAATTAGGTGACATTTTGATGAAAAAAATAGTCAGTCTCTCAAGTCACTGAAACTAAATTTTCATTTACATATAACACTAGAAAAAGAAAGCAAAATATAATCCTAAAATAAGTATTCAGATTATAGGTAATGCCTGTGTAACAACATTCAATGAGATTTTGCTAAGTAGCAGGTCTAAAGAACTATTTTATTATTTAAAAGATTTGTGACAAATTCTGATAAGAAAATGCTAACATTTTGAACTTTCAATCTTCAAATTAACTCATACATGAAGAAACAAGTTTACTTGTAAATTCTCAGACAATTCTATCCATATTCAAAATCTCAAGCAGCAAATCCTGGTCTTAAACTGGTTTTAATCGTGGTTTTAAACAGTATCTTTTTAGGGAGTATATGATGTACTACAAGCCTAGCAAGTGCATTTGTTCTTTAGCTGTAAAACTCTCCTTGATTGGGAAGCGACTGTCAATGTCCTCCTATTCTCTTTCCTGCCTTTGTTTCATTGATCAGGAATGGGCACAGGGGAGGTGTAGAAGAAAACAAACTACAGTGCATTGATTTACATTTAAAAAAAACCATATATTATTAAATTTAGGTTGGGCATAAGATCTTCATGGAACCCACTATTCTCACTTCTGAACAAATCCACATAATAAAATAAAGAGCATTCATAGCATATCTGTAAACTGCAGTGCCACACACATTTCACTGAGAGTATCCAGTGAAGGATGTTTAGATATAAACAACATTTAGAATTTTGATTCCCTGGAACATTCCCCTCTTCAGGATAGAAAGAAAAAAAAATTAAATTCTTTCTTAATAGATATCTTTACAATATTTAATTTTATAGTCTTCCTCAGTTCTGCCAGTCTCTCTTTTTCAGTTACATGTAAAAATTATATGGGTGGTAAATTGACCCAACATAGGCACATAATTTTATGCAGAGTTCCTTCCAATAACATTTTAACAACCCACTCCTACACCCACAAGCCTTCACCCTTTCTTTCTACCAGTCAGCTGTCATCTAAGGAAAATATAATTAACAGAAAGATATGAAAACAGTGCACACTAGAGAGTAAAAGGCTCAAGCATAACATGGAATTGTGATGTATAGCCCACACATATAGAGATTATGTTACTGGGTTACCTACACAGTAGAGTGATAAAGTTATTTTATTTCATAACCTGGGGAGGGACAAGGTGGAGATGCAGGGGAGGGAAGAATAAGAAAAAAAGGAACTATCAAAGTTTTCCACGAGGCGTCACCAAAGTCTTTAGAGAAAGTTTCCATAACATGTAGAAGAAATAAAATCTGAGTGATATACATTGTTTATTACAAAAACACTTTGTGTCAAGGTAGGGATGTTTGATGTTTAACTGATCTAGAAAGCCATACTTCTTAAAGGAGCATACTTCTTATAGTATCATACTTGTACTCTGAATAACATGGATTAATTTAGTCACTGGAAAGGTGTTTTTGATGTGCATAATCTGGACATTACATTTCAATTAGCAAAACTCTATGACAAATACGTGCTGTAAATAGTTCCTGTACAGCTGCATAGAACACAAATATGTCAACTACCTTTTTTACATTATTTGAAGAAAAAAGGATGAAAAGAAAGGCTTTTGAAAAATGAGAAGATCACAGTTTTAAAAGCCAGAGAAGGGTGTGATTTGGGGCAAATAACAGGGAAAAAGTAGCCTGTGAAAGAGTAAAATCTTTCTCCTCTGTGCTATAAACATACTACAATATTTAGTGCATCTCTTATATAACTGAAGGAGTTTAATGCCATCTTAGGTGTTCTTATGTTAAAATTATATTCTAATATATAAATTTTGTTTCCTCACCTCCACATTACTGACATATGATCAGAATGAACAGATAAAATTCTTCTCTCTTCTCTACTCTTTCAGAAATTATGTCAGTAAGTTTCAGCATAGTCTTCAATGATATTCATTGTTATTACATCAAATAATTAACAGAAAGTTTCTATAAAGGCAGGATATTAATGAGAAGCTTTTACCTCAGCATATAGAAACATCACAACAAATAAAAAATGTTGGATTAAATACAAAAGGTATTAAGGCATGAATTTAAGATGTGTATTTGAATTCATTCAAGTTCAGATGCTGTCTCCACATTTGATTAGCTGTTGCAGTGGTTGTCTATAAATGTAAGTGTATTTAAATAACCTAAAAAACCCAGTAAATCCTCACTTCTTTTAGGTGTTTTTTTTAAAAAAGAATCTAAAGACTTTTTTAAGCCCTTAAATAGAAATAAGTTAATCCACAATCCTGAAAAGTCTCCAACCTCTTTGATTCTTCAGAAAAGCAAGCTCTTGTTTTAACTATGAACATGGAAATTGCAAGCATCTGTCAGTTTATCCATCTGTTATAAAAAACTCCTGATCTATCTTATGCACAACTTCTTCTTGCATATCCCACTTTAATGCTCTTTTCCTTTTTGTTTTTTAGTGTTTCTTGTGTGCTTTCTTTTCGGTTTGGTTTGGTTTGGATGGAGAGTCAGCAAAAATAATCTAGTTTTAATATTTTTGAATCTTTGTGTAAGAAGGTAATTATGCTTCTTTCTTATTTTTTCTTTCTTCTAGAAATCAAGAAATCAAGAATTCTTCATCCAGGACTTCAAGTGAAATCCTCCTTTTAACTACTAAAATTACAGTGAAAATATCATATCTGAACCTATAGAATCCCTTGGTAATGCAAATAGATTCTTAGTTTCTCATTATCTCTTTATTTTCCTGCTTGACTGATTTTTATTTTTTTTTGTCCATGCATGCATGGTTATAAGAAATGAGAAAGATCTTTCAGAGTTTGTTCAATGCTTCATTCAGTATATGTGAAACTTACACACAAAACCACTTAGAGCTAAGAATTGCTTAACCTACAGATTATACGATTCTTTGAAATATTTTTTTAGAGTCTATATTGTTTGTGCATCTATCCAGTACTGGATTTATCACAAATAAAAATTTCTACCATGCAGATAGGTGTTCCCACCACATATATTAAAAATGAAAGGTATAAGAAAGTTTAAGGATGTAGTTATTCTCAGAAAATCATTTTCCATCTCTAGTAACCAGTACATAATTCTTTCAGCAGGTGTTAGGTTATCTTTCAGGATAAAGTTCAGGATAAGACCATTAAAATAATCTAAAACTGAACTTCTACATCAAAGGCATAGGAAACTGGAGAAAGGGACATGACAGGGAGATCAGGAGGGTATAGTATGAACCCACAGTTTGATAGTATCAAAGGCAGAAATGTTTCTGAGGGAGTCCACAGATTAATGCTCTCTCTCTCTGTATGTGCTGTTAAATTATATTTTGTAGAGTATCCTGAGTAGGAAGGGACCATTAGGATCATTGAGTCCAGCTCCTGGCCCTGTACCGGACGGCCTCAGAAATCATACCCTGTGTGTAAGAGAATTGTCCAAATGTTTCTTGAACTCTGCCAGGCTGGTGCTGTGACCACTTCCCTGGGGAGTCTGTTCCAGTGCCCAATCTCCATCTGGGTGAAGAACGTTTTCCTACTATCCAAAATAAACTTCCCCTGAAACAGCTTTATGCCATTCCCTTGGGTCCTGTCATTGTTCACCAGAGAGATCGGTGCCTACCTCTTCACTTCCCCGCATGAGGATGCTGTAGACAACAATCAGGCCTCCCCTCAGGCTCTTCTTTTCCAGGCTGAGGAAATAAAGTGACCTCAGCCACTCCTTGCACAACTTGCCCTCTAGGCCATTTACCATCTTCATGCCTCTTTGGACACTCTAATAGCTTTATATCTTTGTTGTGGTGCCCAGAACTTCACACAGCACCAGAATTGTTTCTTTTGCTTCAACCATATTACCATTGGCTTCATGCTCCTTTTCCTCTTTTTACACATCTTAATCTGAAACAAATAGAATTTCAATACAGCAAAATAAATAAAGATTTTAAAGTCAACATATAACAATGTGTGTTAAGCAGCTTTTTCTGCCCAAACTTCGCATTTTGCCAGCTGTCTCTCAGGGTTCAGCTCAGCTCCTCTTCATACACAGAGACACTCCCTTATTCTCTTAGAGGTGCTCAAGTTTTCCAACTCTTGTTGCCTCTTGAAAATAATAGTATATGTGCGTGTTTCAGGACCTATTTCTCCCATGTACTGATGAAGACTCCTCATGGAGCCCTCAACTTCACCCTATTTTATTTCCTTCAATTGCTAAATTTTCACTGTTGCAGAGGTTTCAACATGCACTAATAATGTGGAACAACTCTTAACTTACAGACTTTTATGTAATTCTCTTCTGCTTCTGCTATAACATTCTCAAACTCTGAATTTCCCTGAAGCAACTATTATACAAGGGTTCACAAGGGTGTGGAAAAGTAAATGCAAGAATAGAATACAGGGTGGTTTCCTGAGAAGGAAAATACCTGGCTGTTTGCCACAAAGAAAATATAGCAATGTGTAGATTTGTAGATTTGCAGATTTCAGTGATGATTCTGTCTATAATGTTGTCTGGCATCGTTTATATTGTAGAGGAAGAACAGAGAATATATATCTCATGATACAGTGTTCAGATAAGCAGAAATGTATTTTTGAATTGTAGAAATTCTAGGAAATTCTTGGAATGGGGAGGAATAGAAAGTATTGTTGTGGTGAGAATTGAATAGCATTCTTTGATAGTCTAGGCAGAAAGGAGTTCAGGAAGTCCCTGGCTAAAAACAGGGTCAGCCATGATATCAGATATTCCTCAGCATTTCATCCAGTCTGAATACTCAGTTGCAGTTGTGTGCTATTTTAACAGCTGCTGAGATCAAATAGAGTCATTCCCAAATGAATCTTGCTAAATGATGTTTTTCATCTAATGAAGTTATTGAAAAATATAATTTGTAAAGTTTAATACTTAATTACAATTAGCTATAAACTAGTTGGGCATAGCTGTGTATCTGAGCTACACAACTGTCAGAAACACCTCCTGAACTGCATTTATTTAATTTAGTTCTGTAGGGACTCAATCTTATATCTTGCACAACCATGGGGAAGTGGTTTGTAATAAGTGGCTGAGCTGTCCCAGTGCTTTTGTGTTTTAAAGATTGATGCTTTATTGCCTGTTTTTTACGTGTTATTCTCCTTTTCTCTGAGTGTCAGTGCATCTGAGAAATAAATCCATTCAAACTGAAAACCATTTACTACCTCAATAATAGCCAGCTTTTCATCTGTAAACAGGAAAATATGTAATTTATTGTTTCATTACTTTTGAAATACCTTTGCTTTTTCTGATGTCTTAATGTGCTTCTCTGGTCAAAAATCCAAGGGCCCACAATAATGTTATGTAAAGTTTAGTTCAGAAACAAAATCAGACTGCTTTCTCTTAAGATGTTTAATGTCCAAAGTATATTAATTAAGGTAGTTAGTGCTTTACTCTCAAAATACAATGTATCAAAACTCATCCTTTGCATTTCAACGTATGTAAATAAAAGAATAGTAAGTATAAGGAAGTCTAGACAAAAATCACAATATTTCTTTGACTGACTATTGGAGCTCCATATGCAAGATTTTTCTGTCATTTGTATTGAAACAAAGTGTAACATCTTTTTGCAAACATATGCATAAAGTGGGATTAACCGTAATAACTTTAGACTTCTGCTGTCTAGATACCTGTATAAAGTAATCATCTAGACTTTCTTAAGAATTAAATAGAAATTTTCAGGATGTACTTGACTTGGCCTATCTTAAACTTCTACCTCTAGAGTGAAAAAGATGCTGTCTGGAAAAAGTCTTGAATCTGGACTCGTGACAGAACAAGAATGGTGCCCATAGTTGCTATGTTTGGAATACATTTACACACACACACAGAGCCATGTCCCAGCAAAAGCACAACAAAACACAGGACTAAACAAGCTTTGGTGTTTTTTTTTAAATTTGGTTCGTTTGTTTGTTGTTTTGTTTGTGGTTTTTTTGGGGGGAAGCTGATGTCCCCTACCTTGTGTGTAACTACCATTTATATGTATTTTTTAAAAATATCTGTGACTTCTAAAAATTTTATTATCAATAATGTTAAAGAACTCTGCTGACAGAATTATCAATAGAAAGGTCCATACATTTACAAATTTCTCACGATTTTTATTTGTAGTATAAAAACAGTTCAGGTCCACCAAAAGTATCAATTCAATACACACTCCATAGAAAATACAATGCTTCAAATAGATAAAATCTAAATAGAAAATTTCTGTCATATATTAGATACAGTGATTGTACACTGGAACACAGAAAAGCTTTCTTCAATTGTTCTTTTTTTTCCTTTAAGTAGTATTTTCATCATCATGACTCAATAATTTCCAAACAAATCATCTGATGTGCTACATTGTTAACACTCATTAAAGTAGCTTTTTAAAGTCATACTTTAGTATAAAATTTGTTAAATTTGTATAAAATTTGTTAAAATTTTGCTCAGAAATGAACTAGAACATAATTCAACTAGGTGTTCATTTCATGTTATCTAACCCAGAAGCTCCAGAAAATAAGCACCTCAGGCTCAAAAACAAAATGGTTGTCAATAGAGAAAAAGATGCACTTCCAAGGCACCAGTGATCCCATCCAAAGCTCTGGTATGGAATGTGTATGCTTCCTTCCATCTCTTTTATTGGAGGCATACTCAGTTTATGATAACAGCTTGTCTCTCAGGTATCTAATGTTAGATAAAGCCAAGGGTAAGTGAATTGCTCTGAACAACACATCAGGTTTAGGCAGTTTCATCTTCAACTCATTTCACTGCCTACTTGCTTGTGACTGTTTACAAGTTGCTCCCTCCTCAAGGAAGCTTACCACACTATTTCAGAAGGCCAGCAGTCTGCCTCTCATTGGATTTGAGTTTAGGTGGCTTCCCACCAGATTAATTGTCCATGCAGGGTAATACTGATGTTTTTTTAACGAATCCTCATTCATAAATCACAGTCCAGCTGTTTCCCACAGTAGAATGCCATATGACGGAAGAGCAGTTACCAGCCTGGCACCTGCCCTCGTCACTTTACATCTTACAAAGTTATTTTGATTACAGTTACTTTCATTTACTTTGAAGGAGCTTACAGGCAGAAATGATATGCAGATGACCAGAAAGGTATTCAGAATACACAAATAAGTTCTATACTTATTATGTAGGCCAATAAATTATATATATATATATATATATATATATGTATACACATAAAGGTCTTTATGAATTCTCAAAAGTTTTTTTTTTTTTTTTAACTACAGGAAATAATCAGCAGAACAGACCAAAAAAGGTAAATGGATTAATTAGTCAAAAAGCTCATTAATATAAGCATTCATATATTTCTAATAATTGACAAACAGCTGGTTCACCTGACCATAGTTACATCATCTTGAGCAACTTACTTTCCTAATTTTTTTAAGTGCATATTTTCAAAAAATTAAAGACTTTTTTCTTTCTAATGTCTTCTCATCTTAATAGTTTACATAGCAGAAAAAATAATCTGAGGGGTTTTCTGAATTCTAACAATTATCTTCATCATTCATAAGACGATTGTTTTCATGTACACACAAAAAGGACTGAAGTTATTCCAAATAATATTAGAAAATCAACCTTTACATTTCTTGTGTATGCAGTGGAGAGAGACATAGGGCATCTCTAGTTGATTCAGAACTTCAGAACACTTAATAACTCTCTGGATTTACATCAGCTAGAAAAGAACACTAGCTTGGTGCTGAATTTTAGACAAAGTGAACCTGAGCCTAAATGTTTGCAAATCTGCATCTAGGCTACAGGACATGTGAGATTCATTCCCCCAATGTGAGATTTGTTCTCCTAACCCAGGTAGATCAGAACAGATCAAATGAGACACCATTTGGATCCCTCCCCAGCTGAGCACCAAGCTTTCCTTACAAGACTCACCTAAGAGAGGAAGGAAGAAACTGCAAACTTTGAGTTGACAAACAGTCAGGTTGCAGTATCCTGTCAGCATAGGATACATGGATGAAAGAGTTGCATAGTTGGACTGTTTGTAAAACCAACTTTTTTGCAAGTAAGAAGCAAGGTCATGTTATTTTTCTATAAATCCTTGGAAATAAGCAGGTTTTTTGAGAAATTATGTGCTCAACACAATTCTAAAAAGAATCTTAAAATTCTTGCAGCCTGTATTCATACATTTGTAAACACTTTAAGTGCTTAGTTTTACAGTGGAATTATCTCAATCAGTAGAGTTTTGTTTAACTTCACAGTGAACAGGAAATTGCAGGATGACTTTTTATTATTATTTTGTGTAATTTAGACAATAATTGCACTAACTCATTTCCCACTGTTATTTTCTTTCAGTTTAGAAGGAAAATAGTTTGACCTACAATACAGATTCTCTTGGTATTTTGTCAAATTTATTTTACGCCAGCAGCAGTCACTGATTTTAATTGAATGGAAACAACAGCTCTCATCCTGTGTGTCACATTGCTGGATTTTGTATCATTGAATTTCAATCTGGTTTCACTGGGACCTGCCAGTGTGGCTTACGCCAACCTCTGAGTCTCCTTGCTAGACTCTTTTCCAGGACAGCATTGTTTGTCTTTTGTCTGTTCTCTGATTAAATTGACACCATTTTACCTTTTGTGACTCCCGTGTCATTTTCTGTTGACAGCATCTAGCAATGGTAACAAACCGATGTCCTTGTGGAAGGGGCAGAAACCATTGATTGTCTGGGTGTGTTAATGCAGAACCTTTAAAAGTCCTGCCGACGTGGCTTTGTGCTAACTGGCAGCTGAATGGGGGCTAGCAAAAGATGCTATTAACCACAGATAACAGTCAGCACCTTCTATTCAACAGCAGTGTCACTTTGTACCATTTGAGGGACAGTTGGTAGTGAAATTTGTTAAAGCAATTCTCACCCTCCCTGTACACATCCTAGACTGATACTATTTAAGGCAGAAGAGTGGAAATAGTTTTCTGATTAGAGTGATGTTGGTAGGATGCTCATATAATTTCCAGGGAGCTGAAACACTTAATTCAATCCATCTTCACTTCACAGCTAAAATCTCTTTAGATCAACAAGATAGGCCCTGCTGACATGAGAGGTTAAATGTTTACCATGGATAGGGAATTTATAATTGCCTTTTTAGAAATGAATGATTAAAAGTGGTTACAAGAAGCACCTGGCTATATAAGTCTTATCCATAAAACACAGGGGAGAGGTAATAATTATGTCAAGTCCTTACACTATGATCTTTTGAAATGGGATAGGAAAATAAAAATAACAAAGTCCTGAAAGTGTGAACTTTACAAAACATCTGCATTTAGAAATAAAATGTCTGAGAAGTGCAGAATGGTCCTTTTTCAAGCTTACATGCTGAATATGAAACACTTAATCAGCCCCTCTTCTGTTCACCAACAAAATCAGACACACTTTTGTCATATTTGAAAACACTTTCACTGTGTTTTCTAGATTAGGGATTTGTCCAAGTGTTAAAGTAGAAACTAGGGTGGGAACTTTGTCTTCCTTCTGCTCAGTTAACATTATCATGAACAGCATAAATCAACCAATGTATTTTGAATTTTTACCAACATGATAAAAACATAACTGTCCTCATATTTCCCTCAGAAACCAAATATTTCATCCTGATTCTAAGTGACTCTGTGAACAAACTATTGATGGCACATAAACATATCAGATTCAAAGTTATACTGTATAGTAGGATATACTAGCTCACGCACAGGGCCGCATCAAACTGGCTTCCTCACCACAGCTGGCTCACATAGCTACTTCTAAGCACTATTGGAATAAATTCCACCTATCTGCATTCACCCATTTAAACATTTACTAATTATTGCAAGATATTGTAGAAGCTGAAGGCAAGTGCAAATCCCCACTGATTCTTGGAATAAAGTAGGAACTTAGTATACATAAGCAGAACCTACAAATATCTGCTGTCATGTACAAGATGGTATGTGTTGTATATTATTTTGGGGATAATTAAAATAGCACGTGCTGTGACATTATACATTACTATCCCATAAACTCAGTAGAATGATATTTACTTTATTGAGTGCTTCTTTTCACAACAGTTATTGTTTTGTTCCACTGTGGTACAGAGATGCTGGCAGAGGTTATTACTCACTACCTATGGTTTTGAATAGATACATCCCATTATAAAACATGCAATTAGCTTTTCTTCTTTTTCTCTCTTTTTTCTTTTTTATAATTTTACATTTAAGCAGAAAACAGAGAGTTTATTTTTTAAAGAAAACATCAAAACAAAGGGAGTATTTGTATTCATAATCAACATAAGAAGATTAATTCCAGTCTTGACAAAGCATTTAGCTCTATATTAGAAAAAATACATGGCAATATGCTGCAATTCTGTGTACATGACCATAGATTACTACTGGAATGTTATTGCAGAAAAGCTCCTCTGTTGAGATGCAGTATCTCAGCAGTGGGGATGCTCTAAGGAGAATTCAGTGGTGTGTGTGTTTCCACATATGCACCAAAAAGCAAGCACTCAAAACATAATTTGAAGTAAGCTCAAACATTAATTAGGCCTTTGAATATTGATAATTTTTGCTGCTGTACTTGAAGTACACCACTGGATATCTAAATATAGACATCCATCCATAGTAAGGATATTGCAATATTTTTTTGATGTTTGGGTGACATAAATGAAAGAACATCTTGCTGCAATCATAACTGATATAGATCTGTCAAACTAGTTCCTGATGGATATTTTTGTTGCTGTTTATCCAGCTCTGAGAGAGCAGTGATGTCTATGATAGTCAAAGGTTGCTGTAATTAAACTCTCAATCCATCTGTGCATAGGAGTTGATAGTATTTTCAAGAATAGAATGTTTTCAGCTATTGTACATGTTTATTTTGGCTTGTTGAGGGACACATTATCCTGTGCAACTTTCAAGAACAGTTTGTACGGAAGTTTCCTTCAGTATGTTTCACTGAAACAGAAGGCAGAAACTATCTAAAGCACTTAAAGGTTAACTCAGATATTTTTCCTCTACCAACTGTAAGATGCTTCTTTTGTAAGAGTTAGTGACAGTACCAGAACATAAATTGGGACAAAAGGTGTTTGTTGCTGTGTTTTTTTTCCTTTTCTTCACTGGCTTTAAATATTTTACAGCTATCAAATGTGTAGGTAATGAAACTACACTGGGACCAGAGGCCAAACAATTGTAAAGGCAGAGAAAAAATACAAGGGAAAAAGAAATTTACTCATTCTGTAGGCAGTTGCATTTCAGGGTTGTTTGTTTTTTTTTTATGAGTAACCATTTCAAGAAAGTTCTATTACTGATTTCAACACCTGTAGCAAAACATACTTAACAATCATGAGCTCATGAGCTGGCAGATATATATAAAGTACTCAGAATGATTGAAAACACTTATGGAACTCAAATACGGGTGTATGTATTCAATAAAAGCTTCAATGGGCCTTTAAAGGAAAAGTAAAAAATCGAGAGAGAAATAAATATCAAAATGGCACCAGAAAGTAGTGCTGATTAGACAACTACAATTTCATCTTCAGAGAAACTTCAAAACAAAACAAGACAAAACCAAAACAAAACCAAAAAAAATCCCAAACCAAACAAAGAAAAAACAACAAGAAATCAACAAAAAACATCACAAAACCAAAAACAAACCAACCCAATATTTCTGTCAGAAAATGAAATGCATAGAATTCTAGCATCAGTATTCAACACTATCAGTACAAGACACTGTGTTAAAACATCTGCCTGAACTTCCTGTCTACATAATTGAGTTCGACCCCTTGTACTATCTCAGCTGTGCTTTCACCGTTCCGGATCTATTTGAGTCATGCAGAGTATAGATGAAATGCTAGTTTTTGTCGTTTTTGAAAAGAGGGATGTTCTTGGTTTTGAAACCATTAGATTTCTGACAGGTATTCCTGGTTCAGAAATATATTTCATCAAATATATTCTAAATTCTTCCATTAATAAAAGAATAATTAAAGGTAGTGTGTTATTTTTCTTGTAGCATAATAGATTCAGGGAAAACAGACAAAAATATTTCTCTTTTCATTCAAAAAGAAACAGTTGAAAAATGTGAAAACATGAGTAAAACATGATGGACAGGGATCTTTTTAAAAATATTCACAAATCCATTTTATCAATTCTAAACACTTTGGCAACTTGGTAACGCATGCCTGAAAATAAATGTTTACAATTCATTATTATATAGTCTTTTCAATTCTGGATTATTTGGAGGCCCATGAGTGTGTTTGCTTACCTCATTACCCAACTGTCCTCACTTATGTGTGCTCAGTGATACTCCAGACTTTGGCTGCTTCAGCTGTTTTTGAGTTCCATATAAACTGCAGGTGCTGGTGTCATTATTTGCCTGCCACCAGCTCTTGCTTGTTTGTGTAGCTGGCCACTTCTATCATAAGATTCAATAAAAGGAAGGAGGAAGTAAATGGGAAGAAAATTATTATCTAAAGATTGGGAGTGACAGCCATTGCTGAGTTTTCATTCTGTATTTTATCTACAAAGCAAAAAGCCATACAGCTAACGAGAAAACAGAATTTATGGTATGATTCAGTATGCTGAATCAACTACTAGGTGGAAAACATGTCCCTAATATTTAAATATTTAAATAAAATTTAAATATTTAAATTAAAAATAAGTGGGTTGGGGGGAAAAGAATGTTCATAAGCAGTCCACACCAAGAATTTTCAACATCTGTTTCTATCAACTAATTCAAACTTCTATTTTTTCAAGTTTATTATATTGCAAAAAAAACAGTAGAAACTGAGAGAAAAAAAAAATAAATCAACAAATGCAAACCAGTTTCAGTTTGGTCCTCAGGATACTTTTGATTTATTAAACTGCATCTCAACATGCCTAGAGGTGAGAGAGCAAGTTAAAAGAACAGCACAGATGACAAAAAGTATTGGGGAGCAAAAAATAATTTAAGCTACCTATGGTATTCATAAAAATATAAGCTGACACTTTGCAAAAGGCCACTGTACTTCATAAATCATAAGTTTAGAAGGGACCCTGAAAGATAAGGTATTCAATCAAATAGATGTAGTCACTACTAACACATTTTGGTCTGCTCTTCAGATAAAGAGTTTCCATTTTCTGAACGCTTTCCTCTTTTGTTCAAGATCATGCAGTTTAGCCAGGTTTATCAGAAAACATTCAGTTTAAGCAGGTTTATCACTCATAACCCTTCATGTGTTCCTTCACAGGGCTCACAGTTCCTGGCAAATCTTTTCATACAAATTCATGTTTCTCTTGAAATTTTCATTTCTGCTATCCAGTTTTGAAGATTATAAATGTCGGCATTTCATACTTAGTCTTTCTAGGTAGGCCCCACGTCCATGTTCCCAATCAATTCTCAATTATGTAGAATAAAATCTTTTAATTTAAATCACATCCTCAAGATGTTTTCTACATCTTCTGTACAACTAAATTATTATTAATACCTTCCAAAAATTTGTGGATCAGTATGGCCAGGCCATTCGTCTTATCCAGCTGTTGAAATCAGCAACGCAGACATTGAAATCTGTCTGTGTCATTCAAAGATTCAATTACAGTCAGTGCAGAAATGAAGTACTTGGAGTATATCATTCACCAACTGCATACCAAGAGAGGGCTGCAGGACTGCATGCTCAATTGATCATGTCAATCAATTGAGAAAATAGTGTTGATTGAGGGAATAGTTTTGGTCCACTCAACAGTTGGGCCTTATAAGAACTACAGCTGCTCTCATCATAGAATGTGTGAAATTTCTCTTGGCTTTATAAGGAATCACAGAATATTCTGAACTGGAAGGGACCCAGAAGGCTCATCAGGTCCAGTTCTTAAATGAATGGCTCTTACAGGGATCAAACCCATAACCTTGACACTATTAACACAATGCTCTAATCAGCTGAGCTAAATATCTGTATAATGCTCACTGGAAAGCAGTGAAGCAATTTAGGTTTTCTTCCTACTGTATCACATAACAAGTTTAACTTACCTGATTTCTGTGTAGGTGTCATTGTACTGAGACACTGATAAGCAACTTAGTTTATATTTATGCATCCACCTAAAATATTAAAAGTGATGGTTACTGTTATCGTTCTTCTGGTTCTCTTCTATGATACATGTGAAAGTTAAAGATATTCTAGTTGCAAAATTTCAGGAAATTGTTTACTTGGTTTATAAATAGCTCAACATTTCTGTTGTCTTAAAAGTCTATGTTGGAAAAGAGTGCTTGGTTTTGATTTGAGAAAATGCCAACTGTGAAAGCAAACAACATGAGCAATTAACCAAGTGGGTTTTGCCTTTTATTTTTAACTGCTTGTCAATGAATTTACCACCCACAGCCTTCTCTGTGGGTGTATATGCATGTACAGGGTATCTTTCAGAGCTGCTCAAATACTACTATGAAGATAGTATGGGAATTGTGTTTTTAATTTGCTTATTGTTTTATTCCTCTGATCTGTGCACTAGAAGCTCTTAACACAAACAAGAAATACACTTTATGCTGGGATTAGAAATTCTAAAATGGTATGGTAACTGAACTACTGTTTTTATTAAATGAAGACTTATTCAGCCTGCAGCTGGGGACAGCTTATTTTAATTGTATCAGAAATTACGTGTATTCTGTAACTTTGGCAGATCTTCTGTCAAAAGCAGTGGATCTGCACTCCTTAGCCTTTACAAATTTATGGTATATGTTTGATCTATTAGAAAATGTTACCATCTCTTACCTCACTGTACTACATAATCTACTCTTTTAAAACAGTGAATTAGAGCAGCTAAATGTGACTCTGGTATTTCCAGTTCCACAGTACTGTTAAAAGTGCATGTATTTTTACAGGTTGACATTTTTAATGATAGGTTAAATCAGGCACTGATATCTGGATTGGTGGGAATGAGATAACAAAATTTCTAATTTTTTGCTTGCCACATTACCAGAGACTACAAGAAATAGCAGAGTTGCAAGCAACATAGAGGCAGCTATCTCCATGACATCAAGGAGCTAATCACCCAAGAATAATAAAGAGACAGTGACACATGAGGTTTAAAAGGAACAATTTAAAAAATTTTCAAAACTCACCAGCTCATATTTATTTTTAACTAAAATAAAAGCTAGACTGCAAACAAGATGTCCAGTAATAGATCTAAATCAGAAAAAGTAATGACAGGATTTCTAGACTAATGACTAATTGCAGAAGTCACTGAATAAGATGCTATTGCCCATGTTGCACAAGAGGTCAGGCTAAACGACCATAACATTTTCGGAATCTACAAAAGTAGGTGTTCGTGTTTTAACAGAGGGAGCTTCCTAAAAATACTTTTTTATACCACAGTTTGGGTCTGAGGTTGCACTGAAAGATCTTTCTCTTCAGACCTTGAGAAAGTGACCGAAACTTTTTCATTTTACCTTCTATCTTTGTTATACCATTACTTTTAAACAAGAAAAAGGCAGCATGCAAATTCTCACACTGGGTTACTGATTAGAGACCCTGTTTCATCATCATGGTGATCTTAGCCATCTTCCTGACCCTTACTCAGCTGCTCTCTTCCTCTCTGCTGCACAACATTACAAGGGAAGAAAGTAAACTGAAAAAGCTGATGGGTTGAGATAAAAGAAGGGACATGACTTGCCAGTTGCTCTAACAGGACTCAACTCAAGGAATATTGATTTCATTTATTATTAATTTGAATCAGAGTAGAATGATGAAACAAAATCAAAAAAATATAAATCACCTCCTCTCACACACACATTCTTGAGAAGGTTCAGATTTACTCCTTTATTGCTGAATCCTATACCTCCCCCTTCTGAGTAACACAGAGGAGACAGGGAGTGGGGGGCTGTGGGTAACAGGTTTTGTTGCTCTTAATGCTTTTGCTGTGCTCCAGAATAGGTCTATCCTACAGGCTACAGCTTCTTTTGGGGCCTGCTCAGCTGCTGCAGTGTGGGGTCACCCACGGGCTACAATGGGGATATCTGCTTCCAGTGGTTCTTCATGGGCTGCAAGGGAATCACTGCCTTGCTGTCTGGAGCACCTGTTCCCTCCCTCACCACCTTCTTGTGTCACCTTGCTGTCTGCAGGACTGTTCTCACTTTTCACTCTTCACTGCCTGTTCCTTAAATGTGTTATCACTGAGATACCACCACCTGGGTTTATGGGCTTAGCCACACCCTAGAGCATGCAGGGCAGTCCCAGCCTCTCTTCACAGAACCCACACCTGAAGTTCCCTGCTGACAAAACATTGCCAGCTACACTCAGTAGAGTCCTTAATGTCTTCCCTGAATGTTTTTGATTGTTTGGGGTTTGTTTATATTGTTTTTGTTTTTCTAGAATGACTCAGCTGTAAAGCGAGATGACACTGGGGATGCAGCTTGTACTCACAGACACCATTCCTTGATCCTCTTTTATTTAACAGTGTTGTCAAGTATCATTCTTCCAGCATCACAGTTTCTTCCACTTTGTTCTTATGGCCAATTGCAGGAGGTCTTGTGTCATCCTTGTACACCATCCTTGTTTTTACATAATTTGAGTAAATGGAAATGAACTGTGATGGACTGACTAATACAGGATTATACTGCCTTTATCCATCCTGAACCATAGCCATAATTTGAAACACAAATCACTATGGACAGGTAATAATGCTGTCATCTCAGAAACGTGTTGCAAGTAAAGAAATGTCAATAAAAAATCTTCATGAATTTTAGTTTTACACAACAACTTCATGTTTTTCCATTTTTCAGTTTGAAGATTTTTGGACTTGTAGCAAAATTAACTGCAATCTGTGTCTCCGTATAGGAAAAAGAAGTAAAATGTAAAATACAAAGAAATCTATCTAAATTAATCTAGAGAGTGAATCTCCTCAGAAAAGTAGCTGGCTTGTTTTCTGTTATCTGATGAGTCAAAAACTCTACATAGAAATGTAGCTTCTCCTCTCCTCTCCTCTCCTCTCCTCTCCTCGAGTCGAGTATAGTCGAGTCGAGTCGAGTCGAGTCGAGTCTCCTCTTTTGTCTCTTTGATCTTTTGATCTTTTTTCTTTCTCAAATTTAGTAATATAAACAGCATTGACATAATTTTGAAGCAATATTTCATCTATTCAAGTACAAATTCTAAGGTGACTGTCTCCCAATGGGACACAACTCAATTATGCATCAGTTTTATTTGTAGTTCCCACATTACTTGTAGCTCTTAATTGTCTATTTTACTTGTAATTATTAAGTTTCTGTTTCAATATACCTGCAAGCTAGAAAATACTTTTCTTCTTTTGTCTGAGTAGATATTTATTCTCATGTGCTTTTTTTTATTATTTTAAACTGCATATTTTTATCATACACCAGGATTTGGAGAATGTTACACCCCCAACACCCCAGCAAGTGATAGTGGATGTAAAGCATGAGGGTAATACTGCAGAGGAAGAGAAGCTTTTACCAGACTATAAAAAGCCACAAGATGTCAGTTGGCTCACTGTTTTAGAGCCCAGAGTTTCTTAGTATAATCTTCTAGGTGAAAGAATGTAAAATATCTTGGGCAAGAATGGCTGTCATTGGTACAGCCATCATCATCTTCATCATGGAATCACAACTCAAACAGTGACACCTTTCTTCCAGCCTTCTAGCACATGGATATTCCCTTGCATTCCACAAGATTTTGTATTTTAAGTATTAAAACCAATAAAATAAAACTTGTTTGAAGTGAATCATTTAACCATACATTTAGATCTTTTATTTTTCCTTTTTACAATTAAGAAGTAAAAACAATCCTGAAGGATGAAACTCTAATCTGACTCCAGCCATGTGACACTGAAGAGCCTAGAATAAAATAACCACCTTACAAATGGATGTTGAGCATTAGAGGACAGTTCTACCCACCATACCTGCAAATGACTGCGTTTTCCTACTGTAAAAAGAATTTATATATAAAAATGTGTAAGCTACATATTTTAACTTTAGACTGGAACTTGATGTGAAAAATATAGTTTGCTGTCTTAAAATGCCTACAGTAGCAATACAAGCTTCTTTATTACTGACTCAGAAATATTCTGCAACTGGGTTGTTACAGCCATCACCTGCAAGGACCTTTTTCTGGGTCCTCTGAAATCCATAGTAATGGATTTTCAGATTTAGAGAATATATTTTTACCAAGTAGTCCAATCTTTCAGATACTTCCTGAACTTCTCTCTCCATTACCAATATTGTTTCTTTATCATATACTTGGATCAATTTTATTTCTTTTTCCCCCAGTGGAATAAAAAGAAAATACTATCAGCTAGTTATAGTGGGGCTATTTTGTCTTGCTTTTTTCTGTCTATCAGTGGGATTTGTCTCTATACTATAACCTTAAGAAATCTGTTCATCTTCTTTGCTTTTCCCTTCCATTTCCCTTCATTCCTCTGGAAGTCAGATTGTAACTCATAGCACTTTAAACAGCACTGTAGTTCTTTGATCTGGTGCTTAGCCAGTGAATTTGCTCTGCATGGTGAACTGAAGCAAACTGCCAACAATCTCCTTAAGCAAGTAAAATCCCAGGAGAGCTCTATTCTCCCTTTAGGCTGAGCTTGTTGTTTAATGGGAAAACAACATCTATTTTATAACTATTTTAGGAAGTTTAATAAGATGCTCACTATAAAAGAAATAGATCTGAAAGTATGAACATATCTGAACTGAAAGTACTCACCAGAAACTGATTCTTATTTTCTGTATGGAATTGGTATTTCTTTCAGTAGTTCTCTCTATTGTGATCCTCTCACAGGATTTTTACTTTTCTTGGATCATAAATCCATATGATTGCACAGATCATCTGGGTGCCTTGACAAGTGTGATACTGCAAAAATTGGGTTGGCCTGCATTTCTTAGGCTGTTATGAAATGTATGTGAAATCTACAGACATCTTTTAGGAGATAGCCATGAGCAGTTCCAATATCACAAGCTTACAATCAGTTACTCAGTTTAGGGTTACTTTTAAAGGTCCTTTGGATACAATTTTTGTTGATAGACTTTTTCTTATTTTTCGTATATCAGCTTGTCAGTAGTTCACAATAAAATAAGAAGCTTTGGAAATGCAGTCCCTGAACTCAGATATAAGATTATTACTCTGAGATTGAAAGCAAAACATGACATTTTCTTTGATAACAAAGGAAAAAATCATACGTTATTGGACAAATCTTGTCACAATGTCCTGTGTTAAACAGGAGTTCAGAAATAAATTTTTATTTTTGTAGGGCATCATCAATGTGTTGAAATTGTAGCTATTGAAGCACTTACTTTTCAGCGACAATCACAGCCAGTTTTATTTACTATTTATGAATGTCAGTAGAATTATTCACTGAAATTAAATTAAAATAAAGCATTATTCCTATGAATCTCAGTATATGCTTCTGTACAAAGTGTAGCGGACCTAATTACTTAAAAAAGAGGACTGTGAAAACATCTCACTATTTTTCCAGAAAACTGAAGGACATCCTAATAATTCTAGTCATTATATGTTTCCATGGATGCTCAATACTCCCAAGCATATATTCATTTCATTTTCAGACAGGTTGTCCCATAGATGGGTAATATAAAAAGGACATTATTAAAATTTCTGTATTATAGTAGACTATTTAAGAGATACAGAAGAAACATACAAAGTCTCAAAATTAAAGAATTTATGAAAAACCTCTGAAAAGCAGAAGAGCTATGAAGTTTGCAGTATTATCTACTGGACTGTATGTCATTTTACTATGTCTGTTTGTTGTTACTTGTTCTAATATTCTAGGCAGACAGACTGAATTGTCTTTCCATCTGAATTTCTTCTCAAGAATTTCAGATTCGTTTCTATAAAAAACTCTTGTAACAAAAATCAATATATTTTTCTGTCTTTAAATTATAGTTTTATTTCTCATGGGTATCTGTATTTAATTTTATGTGAGAATTGCATGTGGTGTTTATAAATGCATGTTTTTTATATGCAAACCTGACCTTGTGTGAATGTATTCTAGTAGCTGGTCTTCAATTGATGAGCTTCCTCAGATTTTAAGCTATCAAAAACAAATTAAATTCCCAAGTTTGGTTTCTATGCTACAGTCACCTTTAGCAGTTACTGAGACTTTAAGTTATGGCATAATGTTTTAGAGTCAAAATGACAGGATTAGCACAGGACTAAGCAACAGCTTGTGGGCAGAAACACAAACTCCCTTTAGCTTAATAGGCATCTAACAGAACAAGCCAAAACCAAGTAAACCAGAATGTATTTGGATCCTGTGCAAATTTTGAACAAAGTTGATTGTTCTACTTAAGGAAAAAAAACCAAAAAATGCAGGGGTGGGGGGAATGCTACAAGAATCATCCTTCAAACTAAGATATCTAACTTAAATACTGGGCAGGGAGTGAGAGGTCCATCAGATGCTAGAGAGAAAATGACAGCTCTCTGAATTACATACCAATGAAAGAAATTTGAGACACAGAATAAATCCAGATTCCTCAAAAATTATTTAGTGCAAGCTTAAACAGTAAAAATAGTCAGTGCAAACTATGGTTCACAGACCACGATATTTTCTAGAAAACATAGGAATAATGTGCTGAAAAGTTCTCCTCTGAAGTAGAGTTTTCTATGACTTCCATTTGCTCTTAACTTTGAGCTTCACTCAATTCTCTGAACAGTCAATTAAATTAAAACCTACCTCTGCATACTTCTTTAAAGTGTATCACTTTCAAACAGCCTCAGAGATTTTAATTTAGAAACATGTCAGATATAGACACACATGTATATATATATATAATGCAACAAGATAAGCTATGCTTGCTTTTGCTGTTCAATTCTGTCTAAACACACCTGCTTCAAAACACAGAGCTTATATTTAAAATTTTCTTTCAGAATTATTGAATATCTTGTCATTCTTTCATTGTGTGATATACCATCAAGATTAATGAACCATCATGGTTCTTTTTATGTCACCCATCACCTCCATTTTATTTTTGATGAATTATTTAAGCACAGTACCCTAAAAATATGATTTTTTTTTTCCAGGTTAAAACTCTTATTGTCCTATTTTTTTTTCAATTAAAAATACATCTGCAAGTCAAAGATGCTTGATTACAGTTTCTAACCAAGGAATCAGGATACTATTCTACTGTTAGTATAAGGCATTTATAAGAAAACAATGAACTTGTCAAACATGGTTTATGAACATTTCCAAATAAGAATATATGATCTGTTGGGGAGAAATGATGCTAAGAATTCCAACCAGATAGCCAGAATATAAATTAAAATTTTGATTTATAGATTTTTTTCAATATCAAATATTGTTTCATAACTTCCAGTTGAAATCTAGATTATTTCCAAATCTGATAAGATGACAATAAATCTGAAGATACACATTCAAGAAGAAAATAGATAAAACCAGAAAACGGTGGGGGCATTTATGTTAAAAATACAAAAATCTTTGTTCCACATACATAAGAAAATTGAAGTGTATCAAATTTTTAGAATCAAGTAAGAACACAACTAAAATCAATAAGCACTACACAGGTAAAAAGAGAGAAGTGGGAACAACCATTGGATTAAGTGATAGGACTGGAACAAGTCCTCCAGAATGTTGCTTTTAGGTGACCAAGTTTAATTTCAGCTTCATTAAGTATTTGAATTCTTCTGTGGTTCTATGTGTCCATAAAAAAATTTTGAAATATAATTATTTAATTTTATTGCAAAATTGTTGCAGAGTTAATCAGAAGTGAGTTATAAGTGGCAGGATTACAATATAGGTTAATATAAGTAAAGAACTAGAATTTTATACCTTTCAAATGTTCCCTGATTTCCAGCAGTGGCCCCCTGAAGGCACAAAAAATCAAGCTATTAGCTTTCAACATTTCTCTGTAAAGAACATGTTTTTTCTTCTTCCATTGTATCCAAGCAATCATTTTAGTATTCCAAGAAGTGAGTTTGGGATCATCTTTAGCAGAAATACGAAGGCAGAGACACTCGTATATGTAGCAGATGGAAGATTTACGGTCTTGTAAACCACACCTGGTATCCCTGTTAGTGGTATAATTTCAGAAAAGTCTTGGAGATTTTACCATTTTATTGCATAGTAAATCAAGTGAAAAAAATACTTGTTATTACTAAGAATTATGTAAAAAAAAAAAAAAAGAAAGAGGTTGCTTAAATAGTGATATTTTGTATACTTCTAAATAGGTTGGTTGATACACATCATTTTACCTTTCTATGCTTCTTTCCTTATATTGCTAACCATGAAGCACACAATAAACAAGTCTATTCTTGTTATATAAGGTTCACAGTACATAATTACATATATATTAGCAAAAAACCATATCAATACAGTATTCACTTGGGTCATTCTCCTAGTCTTCTCTATATACTTTATCATTTTACGTGGAGGTGGAATTCAGATTCATCCACATTATGCAGGATTGAGTTCAGCTGCCTACACACAGAACACTCATACCTTTTTGGTGTTGGGTGTTTGGTTTTTTTTTGTCTGTCCTACAGTTTCTGTTTCAGAACTACAAAGACCTTCGGAAAGCATTGTGGTCTAACTACCATAACATAAGAAGAACAGTAAGAAGATTTGTGTATTCTAGAGCAAGCAAATTTGCAGTAGGTGCCTACATTTAAGTAAACTGATAAAATTTATTGTCAATATACTGACTGAGACTCAAACAATTTGCTTAAATGTGTTCACCTCATGTCATTTTCCAAATACTCCAGCTGACACTGAGGGTGACATATGTCTGCTTTATCTCCCACCTGTCACTTCTGTGTGTATGTTTTGGATATCCCAGCATACCGTAATTAGCTCCAGGAGCCCATATTTGGGGCAAATTAACTAAGCCTATGCAGACTAAAATTTAACCTGTTCAGCTGACTAAATTTGCAAGTCTCTTAAAGGCTGAACTAATTAATTCGACTTCCTCAATTCAACTATGATACAGATTTGATTCATTTTTTCAAAATAGGTGCACAACCCATTTGAAATGCTTTTTCATGTCATGTTAGACGTCTAGTGCCAGTACAGAACTACACATCTCCTATGCATGTCTTTTGTTTCTGGAAGGTCCACATAGATACTTTGTTAAAGAGGTCACTGTTAAAGATCTCATCGCGCACTGAACACACATAAGTGCAAGTAAACAAATTTCCAGATGCCCACAGACTATAATGGCAGTGTAGACAGATCAATGTGTGTGTGTGAACTACTTAAATATTATAGTAAATTACCTAAGAGGAAGAACAGCTTTACTTTTTGGGCTGATTTGATGGAGACAAATACTGGAGGGCTTCTAACTGAGTCTAACATTTTCCTCTGTAAAATGTTGTGGGAGCAAAAGGGTGTTTCAAAACATGATTATGTACTACTTGATGTAGCCCAGTACTCTCCAGACACACAGCATAGTGCAATATCATCAAAATGGGTGCATGCTGCCATACTTTATGATCTATACCTCAGAATTCTCAGCAGGACTAAAGGTGGTATTTTAGACCATGCAGTAAAAACTAATACCTTGTAGGATTTCTGAATCTGTTTCATTTTGAGCTATGGTACACTGTGTCCTTTGGGGTCCTTAACTTGAAATTCTCATAGCTTCAATTTAAAGAAAACAATGGTCAGGTCCTGGTGATGGTCCAATGAATGGTCCTGCTGACTCAGAAATTTACTTTCCTAGTTGATATCCTGCTTGAGCCTGAATACCTTAACATTCACATTTGCTGTTAAGCATGTCATTAGAATCTGATGTACGATCTTTGGAGTAATTCTTAGGGCAGGAAGAGTAGTGAAGGAAGTGATATTGAGTATTTTAATATGAATAATAACATTATCTAACAGTGCTCAAAGCGTGAACATGGCTTAGGAGAATAAGAAATTACTTTAAGTACAATTGCTCACATTTATGAGTTCACACTTCATTGTCTAGGCATATTCACTAATACTTGCTAAGAATATGATATTTCAACACAAATTACAGAGAGTAGATTCATCAATGGAATACTTATGTACAAGAAATAAAGAAGCATATATTTTTTTCAAATTTCAAACCACTTCTTTATTCAGGATTATCTGAAGTATTTGTTTAGGTTTAGTGTTCTGGTTTGTTTGGTTTTTTTTTCCCCTAGCAACAAAAATACCATACTGGTTCTTCACATTCAGTGCATTTTTTTCTCTAAACTTTAGGGCCAGTTCTAATCCATCTTCTATTATTGAAAAAGCCTTTTGAGATGCGACAGTTTTTAGAAGTTATAAAACATGAGTTCCAGAAATTCTTCAATTCATTCTCATTTGTAAATACCTATGAAAGAGCTTTTATTTTCTGAATGGATTTGAGGCTTAACTGGAGCATCAATAATGCATAATGCATCTATCTTAACTAAAATCATCTTCTGTTTCATGTAGATTTAGACAACTTCCCATGATTTTTAAGTATATATGGTCTGATTCAGTATAAATAGTCGAGTTTCCCAAAACTTTTGGGGGTGCACAGAAGATATACAAAGGAAGTGCTATGGGCAGGTGACACAAGGATGAGATGAGTCACAGACATTCACTTCTGAATTTCAGATATCTAAACACAGGAATTTACAGCTATCTGAGATATCATATCTTGTGCCAACTTAACTTTTTTCTCCTGTCATGTTACCATACACTATTCAGTGTCGGTGTCTTTTTACCATTAAACTGTTGTGCAGCTTTACCATGGATCCAATCTATCTAAACTTTAGGTTCCCAGTTATTCTAAACAAGTCTGATGGCTTTTAGAAATTGGCAGGGAAAGGCAATATGCTTTTGATGGATGCCAGAAACAGGGGTTGTCCTCCTAAGTTTAGTTTGAGTGGATGAGATTTTCTTTCTCTGAATCTGAAAATGAACCACATTTTTCTTTATTGGATGTACATCCATTACATGACATTTTCACAGCATGACACATTCACACACAAAGCTTCTAAAATTCTATAAAATTGTCCCAGGGCAACTGCCATGAGAGTACTATATGTACCCTGGAGTACTACACCAGGGTGCAAAGATCTACAGAGGGGCTGGGAAGAGGCAGTGAAACTTGTGACTTCCCTCAGGCCCTGTCAAGTGCAGCCCAATCTATGCTAATCTTCAACAACACATACAGAAAATACACCAGCGTGGTATTCATTCCAAATTGATTTCATCAGTTTTAAATGAAGCCTTAACAAAAGGGATCTTCTTGGAAAAAAGAAAAAGTTTAAAGATATGTAAATGAAGGTATGTGTTTGTCATATGAGGAAGTTATTCTTAATAGGAGGTAAATAAGAAAAGAAAAATTGTGAAATAGCTAGACGCTCCTGTCTTTGAGAATGTTTTCCCACATCTTAACTTTGGAAATAAAAACCATGACTCATGAATATGAAAGATTTCCTAAATCCATTTACCAGTTTATCTGATTTTACATGTGGAATAGTGCAGTTTTACTTACATTCTTTAGAGTGCTTCCTTTACCAGGCGATTTCTCAAAAAATGTCCCAAATGGCACAACAAATATCAATGTCACAGTGAATATCAATGGCACAATGAAGCCAATATAACTTTCTGTATCCTGAAGAGAAAACCTCTCTTGTTCTTTTCCTACAGTCAATATTTATGTCTTCTATCTTCAACCCAGAGTTTTAATAACTTTTTAGTACACAGGTTACTTGTAAAGTTCTGTAGCACAGTACCAAGCTTAATGCCAATGCATTTTAAAAGTATACAATTTCTTCTGACAAACAAAAAGGAACATTAAGAATGTAATGTCCAATACTATAACATAATTGCATTTCTCAAAATTCTTATGAAAGAATGATCTTAGAGACATATGACAAATTTGGAATATGAAACCACATACAAAGAAATGTTTCACTAAATATTTTTACTTCTTTAAAAATAGAAATTTCCTTCTTTATTATTAAAATATCTCAGAAATTACAGAAATAATGAAATACTGAAACAGCTGCAGGTTTCAGAAGACTTTGGGGGCAACCCTTTCTAAATCTTTTGTGTTTTCATTATAGTAGTATAATTAGGCATATGAAGCTAAACAAGTAAAACTAAATGAGACATGCATTTGACACTAAGCTGTAAAGCTGCCAGGAATAAAGGAGTGCCTATGTTTATTAATCAAACTTCTGACAACTGAAGAGTGAAATGGGTCTTAAAATTATGAGAGTAATTTTAGATAGAAGTAACTATGATCTGATGAAGTACATATTCACTGACAGCAAACGATCCTGCTTCACATCTGCCCAACACTGCTGTCCTGGAAAAAGTAAGAGAACCAATGTGGACTTCATCCAGCATTCAATCTACCAGAAGATAAATATAACCCTTGTTTAATATTAGAACTTTCATATAACTTCAGCAAAAAACCCCCAAAAAAACATACTTTGAGACATTAGCAGTTATAACTGGTCTTTTTCCAATGTCACAAAAGATCAATTAAGCCTTTTCTAAGAGAGAAAACAAAAACTTAAATGCTTATATTATGGTATAAATCTTTGGAAACATAATATTTAATTGGATAAATATATAAACTGAAAATAACCCATACTGATCAGAGAGACATGTTGACTTGTGAAAACAAAATCATTGGCGAAGTAATATGTTTTTTGTTTTTTTGTGGTAGGTTTTTGTTTTTTTTTACTGTGGGGAATGTTTGATTGGTAGATTTTCTTTTTAATTCCAAGGAGAATGATGGATGTTGGGACAAGGGATTTCGGGGTGGTGGTTTTATATAAGCCCTTCCTTTTTCTTTCACTGGACAGTGTTAGTGTGTAAGGACTAGAAATCAGTCAGTTATATCTTTACTTAAAATGCTGAGCTGGCCAGGGTGCAAGACCAAACTATTCAACAGTTCTCATAGGTTTGGTCCAGATAAAGCAGTGCTTTCCTGTTAAAACCTTAGGTACTCCTAAGACTAAGAACAAGAATACACTGTCATTAAAATGATTGCTCCTTTCACTTTCAACAGAGCAAATCTTTTTATCAGAGTCAGGGATTAGAGCTGTATGGATTAAATAATTTCCATGTTCTTTGTCCTCAGGAACAACAAACCATGTTCTTAATTTTCTAGGATAGACAGACCTCATCCCTCCAAAGCCACAAACCACCAAATTGGCCTCTGGCCTTTTTTAAATCTAATGCTCAATATTTTGCAGAGAGATATATGTCAGCACATGAGTAGGATGTGTTTTCCTTCCACTAGTCAGTTAGCAGAGAACTGATTCTGCTGAGTAACTAATTCTAGTAAAAAGAAACATAAGAGCTGTAATTTTACCTTGTTTTCTATATTCTATTGTTGCATGCACTGTTCCTATATAATTTGTGACTTGCGGTTGAGAATACAGTATTGGAGCTGGTTTCACAAATAAAAGTCTGTGTCAGGAAAACAATAATAAAAAAAATTGGCATCTGAACAATATGACAAGTAATGATATATGGAGAATTTAGATAAGTGTTGACATTTTAGATAAGCGTTGAAAAGTACAGATGTGTAACTAAAGTCTTATACAAAATATCTGGCTGCTAGGCCAAATTTTCCAGCTCTGTATAATGTAGTTCTGCAGTCAATTGCAGACAAAATATATATTCAATGAGAATTAAAAGAATATTCAATATGATACCAAACTGCTCAATTTGGAGTCTTATGTACTGTTATCAATTGTGCCTTAAAGCAAACTGTAGACCTAAGAGTAAATGTCAAGTTGTTCCCCTCACTGCATGTAAGGGAACTCAAAAATGCTTCCCAACTTCTTTCTTCTTTTCCCTCTTTCACACCTCAGTGGAAGGAGTTTTCCAACACACATGACCCCTCTGCACCACATATGTGTATGTTTTCCTCAAAGTTGCTGGATAAAATGATGCAAAAAGGATCCATGGCACACAAAGATTGCCTGTATGGCCAGTATCTTGAACAATTCTCAGAAACAGCTCAGAAACCATGGACATGACCTGTGAATGCCTGTGACTGGACCGAATATCAAACGTCTGTGATTAGGGAGAGCACCAGCACTCTTGTGAGATTTGTAGTTCTCTCTTTTTGCTGTCAGACTACAAGTGACACAGAATATTTCCTCTGTGAAGTCCTGATTCCTGCCAAATTTAGATCTAGCAGTAGTATTTTACCTAAGTAAAACAGTTTTTATCAGTATGTATCTGACCTTTCAAAAAAGAGTTTGTAGCAAGTTTGATTGCAAAGTATGCCTGTTTGACAAATTTAGAAATAGAGCAGTCTGTTATATACACCTCTTTCTACACAATTTATCACTTAAAATTAATAACAGGAAGGATAATATAATCATTCTATGATTTAATTTGAATTTATCTTAATTGCAGTAGAATTCATTCTCCTTTTGCTTGAAACATTTAGAGTTTGCAAAAATTAGATCACTAGAGTTTGTTGTGAACGTGTATCTGCTGTTATTCTTAAATGAGATGGCATTTTCTAGATTCCTTAAAATAGTGGGGTTTTCTGAGCTTTTTCTTTTTTTTAATTTTTTTTATTTTTGTTGGCATACTGTGCCTCACAAGCTGTACAGGATACAATTCAAAATTTGATAGATATGGTAGCTCACCTTAGCACCAACAGAATGCCAGGAAGTTAGGTTACATATAAAACTCAAAAAATTAAAGGAAGAATTGTGTCTGTATTTTCAGAAAGAAAATGTTTGATGACTGGATAAAAGTAATTTTGTAATGTAATCCAAACACATTCAGGCACCTTTAAATATTCATACAAAGCTAACCATAGCTGAAGCACTCAATATCTCACCAATCTCTTAAACAGTCCCATTGTCGTAGTATTATTATTAAAGTTATTTCATAATGATTTTGTAATGATGCATTCCTTTCAAACACAATTTTCTTATTAATATCCTTTATTAATATCAGTATCTTCAAAAAAAAGTAGAAGGATTCATCTTTTGTGATAAACTGCCTTAAACTTCTAATATGAGAGCCTCTTCTATTCTGTGTAACTTCAAAGTTTCCTTTTTATTCTGTGAAGCTTTTATAACATTCCCAGGAAAGCAATTCAGTTTCTCCATCCCCTATTAATTCGATCAGGCATAATTCAATTAGCATTATTTGTTATACATGCAATGTATAATAAATTAGTACATAGATACATCAAATCTGTAATCATAAGTTATGAATGGCAATAACAAATATTTGTGTTTCCCATTCGAGTTTAAGAAGAGATATATTGTTTAATCTTTAACTGGCTTCTTTAATTTCTCCTTTTTTTAGTAGTCATTAGACATTACTCTAATGACAGCCCTTTTATATCCCTACATTTCTATCATAAGCATTCTCCAGAGTCTTGTAGCCCATTTGTTTACCTTACAGCTGAAGTTTATCTCCACTAAACTTAATTGAAAACAGTCTGACCTCCTTTAAAACTGGAAACATACAAATTCAGATCTTAAAAAACACCACCAGACTTTGAATTTCCAAGTATTTTCTAGAAAAAAAAAAAATTCTTTAAAATTTTCCTTTCCAAAGTGATCTAGAAGACTGAATGACATTGGTACAGATTAAAAATGGATATTTCCTCTTCTCCTGTTGTTGAAGTTCAGTTATGAATTGTTAATATAACTTGTATTAGTTCTTCATGGAATTTCATTGTTTGCATTTATGAGGCAAATGAACAATCAGTTGGGAACAGCTGAGCACAACTAGATAACTGGTAAGATACACAAATATTTTTCCACCTTTAGTGGAGAGTCCCCTTATATGTTTCACTCTAGTATATTTACGTATGTGGGTCATGGTAAACACACACAACTGTGTGTGAGTCCGTGCACACACACTCTCTTTGTCTTCATGTGTGAATGGCAGGGGGGTGGGACACAAACAAAATATCCTAGCAGTTGAATTGTTCCCAGGAAATTAGTTTGCTAGATGTTACTCCACCTTTTTTTTTTTGTTTCAATCTGATGTGTGTAGATTTACAGATGAAATCAAAGTGGTTTTTTAGTTATATTAGCAAATGACAAGTGTACCCTTCCTTGTTTCTCTGTAATTAATTCTTTAGTAGGTGTTCACAGCACACATAAAAGAGAAATGAAACAATATTATTTTTGCAGTAGTTCTCTGTGTTCAAACCTGACATATGAAAGAACTTATTTAAGGAAATGCATAAACCACAATTATATCCTTTTTAGTTCACCTACTTCCACATTCTGGATAAATTGTGGAATAATTTGTTTGCCCCTTTTCCTCTTTCCCTATGATGTAATCTATTATTATTTTTATATTTCATCCTGCAACTTGTCTAAGTTGTTTCTATATTAATATTCTTGAAACTAAATGACTACCTTACAGCTTCTATTCAATTACTTTAATTCTGTGTTATTCATCTATTAGAGAAACGCAATCTAGAAAATATTATTTCATAGAACATTAAATGTCTTAAAAGCCTCTATAAAAAGAAGAGAAAAAAGAAATTATTTCACTTAATTTCATTTTGTTTTGTCCTTGAAGGAGATTTCTTTTTTGAAAATGTCTACCTGAAATTAGGTGGTTTGTCATTTTCAAATGATTTTTACATCCCAGGATACATTAAAAAAAAAGCCCCAATCTAGCACTGGAAAACAAAAAACAAGAAGTTACAAGAAACTACAATGATGTGCATGACTTAAATTATTACGCTCAAAAAAAAACATGCCTATCATCTTTTAAAAATATACATCAAGGAGAAAAATCATTGTGGTGGCATTTCACGCATCATTATAAAGGATCTTACTTTTGACAGGCTGTCTGAGGCAAAATTTTTCTTTCATTAAAACAGAAATTCTTCTTAAATTAATAAAAAACAAAACTACACTGATCTGCTCTTTGAGGTTTATTCATTCTCAAGGGCAAATAATTTCAATCTTTTTTTTTTTTTAATCTTCAGAAAGAGTTTCTGCATTGAATATTGTTGTTGTTTTGTTTTTGTTTTTTTTTTAATACTGTCCTTGAAAATAGCCTAGAATTGTCTCTTAGAATGTAGACTTATTAAGCATGAATAATTTGACTCATAAAATGGTTTAGGATATTGTTGAGGTCTGAAAAGTGAACTTGAAACATATCCTTTGAATATTTCTGTCAGGGGTCACACAAAAATACAGACTGTAGAGAGGGGCAAGAGCTGTGTTAAGAGAAGACTGCAGTTTCAGCTACTACAGATCTTTACAGTAATTTATACTGCTTCCTGCCTGTAGGCAGGCGAATAACCCAATAAAAGGTAAAGCGCTTGAAGTAAAAGACCAATGAACAAAACCCAGGCTACTCTAACTCCCAGCAGACTTTCTTAAATGTAGTACGGTAGAGACACCAAATATTCTGATCTTCTGCCATAAGAAAAAGTGCCCACTTACAGAATTTGAAAGGAGTAATAACTAAGTTCCCTCATGTATTTCTAGCGAGTCCAAAGTCTGGGTGTGAACTGCAAATGAAGGTCTAAATATCTACAAAAATGTGTGCTATATAGTCTGTTTCAATGTTCTACTGCAGGACAACAAAGGTGTGATGGGAGACATAGTGATTTGGGAGCTTTGGAAGACAATACATGAAATCTAATTCCAGTTGATCACAGAATCACAGAATGGCTTGGGTTGGAAGGGACCTTAAAAAAAAAATCTATATTTTTTAATTATTTGTTTTGTGGTGTAGCAGAAGATCATATAAATCAAATACTATGCTGCTTTTATAATTCTAGGAATGAGAAATACAGGAGATAAAAATAAAACTTGCATATTTAATGGAATTAGATTTTACCTACTTCCCAAATAAGTCATTAAGTCAATATAATTTTGGTTAACTCAAACCCTTTAAAAGTTAGTGTTTTTCTAACACAGGCAATTTTGTTTGAACTGTGTTAGGAAGTGATTACACAAGCAGATCACAGGGCAGATCTGAGGAAGGGGTGATGTCTGGTGGGTGGAGAATAGGAGATGAGCAGCTGCTCTTGAAACATTAGCTGACTGTCACCACTGTTTATGCTAAACAACTCCGGATATTTTGCATTTAGTATCATACAGAAGGAAGGACCGAGGAGAGGAATGAAAGGATATAGGTGAACAGGATGACATTCTCAGTTACACATTCAAGAAGTTGATTTGAGACAGAGGGACAACATACCGTGGAGCTTATTTCAAATGTGTGTTAATGAAAGGTATCAGAGAAAGTAGACATCTTGAAAAACATTGATGACCACTTCATCCAGTGATTATTCAGTGTATCACGTGGAACTGGGCACAACCGAAGTCTGGAGAGCAGGTTTCTCACCTGTAATTTCTTAAGTCTTTATCAAATACAAATCCACACTAAAGTACCAGCTCAGAGAGAGGACAGGGAAAGAGTGAGGTAAGACAATACAAAATCAAGGTGCCAGTGTTTGTGCCCTAATGAAACAACTCTTTCTTCTCAACATGGCAAGGGTGAATGTTTCCACACTGAACTGTCTTCATATGAACACTTCATTATTTTCAACATATTTTTCACTCACTTCTTCACCACTGCAAACACACATTGCTGTGACTGACTTATCTTAAGTGAGAAATTAAAATATAAACCTCTAAAATATCAATACAGCTGGCATAAAATCTTTTTGGTTGTGTAAGACAGAAGGTAGAAAGACTGTGGCCTCAAGGCAATATATTGTGCCAAAAGGCTCATAGAGTTGCATTAAGTATTATTACACTCTGTCTATTGACATTATGCCCTCAGGATTTTCAAAGGACTCTGAGCATGATCTCTAGATTGCTCACAATTTAGCTAGTGCACGTTAATATACTACTGCTATAATACTCATGGGTAGGCCACAACTGAGTCTTTTCTTGCATTGGCTAGTAAGAGTGTCAAATTACCAGACTAAACCAAGTGAAAGGGAATGTTAATTAAAAGGGTAGGATGTGTTCCATTTGTTCTAATCAAAGAGTGCTTAATCCCTTCATAAGCTGGCCAGCTTTGTTGGATGAAATTCTGAACAACCTTGTTACTTTTGATAACTGTAAGCCACTGACTCATGGCCCCTTGACAGCTAGCTGAGCATGTAATAACATTTCTCTTTATTTGGGGGCTGGCTTAGCTAGCTTTATAATAGATTATCGTGGATGTTAAAGTGAAATGTTAGTCTTTTCTAAAGCGCTATATTCCCTGGTAATTAAGGATATAAAAAGGGCACTGAACACAATGCAGCTTCAAGGTCACCCGATGTCTTCGGTTTGTGTAAATAAGGTATTAACCATAGGTTTATTCTGCAGTGCTAATAGCAGAAAGACAGCTCTTCTATTACCAGTACATGAGAAATTCACTGAAAGATATTTTTAAGTGCAAACAAACACCTTTTGCTTCAATTAGAAGACCCATTAAATTGTAAGTACTTTTATAAGAAGACAGAAAAGGTGGAAATACATTGTGGAAAAAAAAGGCAAAACAAAAAAGAAAAAAAAACCAAACTCAAGTAAGCAGAACAGTACTGGACAAAATACAATCAAATGACATTGCACAACTATCTCTGCATAGGAACAGATTGCTTGGTGTAACAAGAACCTTAGCGAAATCCCAGCTCTAGGCATAGTGAGTCTAGAGGGACTGAAAACCAAGATTCATTTCAACATTCAGGGCACTGATGCTTTTTTGTAGTGTCTGTTCTGTCATCTGTCTATTCCACTGTAAATGTAAAAGTTTGAAGAAAGGAGTTTCCTGTGTATTATGTATTAATTTCCTAACAGGTAGGGGAATAGGAAACAAGAACTACCTAAACTAAGAATGTAAAACCCTTTACAAAATAGTTTAAAAAAAATAAAAAGTTTAAACTTTTCATTTTTTTACATTTTACATTTGAGTGAAAAATTATATGGGGATGAGAAAGGCAAAATAATATTTAAATGTAACCATTTATACAACCAGTATAAAGGCAGTCTGTGATGTCTCTGTACATCTGCATTTATTAGAAGACTATAGCTTTGTTTTTGACAAAGCCAGCATAAGTAGGCCCTTTATTGCATTGTGCCCTGATCAAGAAACTGGTGCTACCTTTCAGGTCTGCTAATTCAGTAGTTTGCTTGACAGTACTCAAAGACAAATGTGTGAAGTTACTTAAAGGAAAGCAATTCCAAGCATACCTATACCGATATATGATACACACATGATAATACATGATAAGCACAATGTGAAGTGCAATTGCCACAAACTAAACCAAGTAAGGATAGATTTTCTGGAAGGACAATTTTTCATAAGGAAATCAGTGAATCAATTGAGTAGTTTGTCCAGGGAGACTGGGAGTTTCAAGACCTGACTGTCTAAAGACTTGAGGAACTTAATCTGCCCAAAGTCTGACGCTGCTTTGCTAGGCTGGGCCATAACTCTACTGAGATTCCTCCCACAACTTAAATATTTACTCATAGTAGAACTGCTTCTGCAAGAATGCAAGCAATTTCTAAATCTTAGATCATTGATACAAGTATTGCCTAGGTACTAAGTTTTAAGCCAAGCAGGTTAACTCAAACAACATTCAGACAAAGCACTTGACTCCTGTTTCTTTCCTATGAGTTTAAAGAGAGAGAAGAAATAAAAAATTAACTATAAAAATGAAATATATAACACTTGAACCTAGACAAAGAAGAGTGCTGTGATAGAAAGCTATCTAAATCTTAACTGTTTTTCCAATTAAGAAAAAAATTGCATGCATAGCAGATAAAATGAAAGATACAGTAGATACAAAATTTGATTAAAATGTTCATAACGAAGACAAATAATCATGATTGCAACTTAAAAACACAGAGTCCCAACATCATGTAATCATCCAAATTTATGTTCAGTTATTAAGAGTACCCACTTTCTCCATACAGAAGAAAATGCTATCTCATTCCTGAAATGTGTGTAGAAGACCTGATTCTGCTCTTGATGACTTCAAACACAGAAATTAAGCTCTAGAAAGACAAATTATTTTTATGCAGACTAGAACAGATGTAGTTGCTCAGAGAATTGCTATGAGAGCTCAAACCAGTAAGAACATAAAAAGCAAGCAACTCTTTTTGGAACGCTTCAAAAGGGAAGATACTGCTGCATGTTGTGAAGCACTCAGTCTTCCTCGTAGGCAGACTGAGTCCTTCTGAGAACCTGGAGTGAACCAAATTTCAAAATTCTGAGCCTAGAAGACAGGCAAGCAAGCTGCTCTGCTGGGTACAAATGTTTTGCCAAATTATAGAAGCAGGATACAGTAGAAGATTAAACCACCTGAATTCTGGTGTCTCCATATGTGCTGCACATATGCACATATGCATATTCTGTACTTTCCATTCACTGCTCTATCCCAAGCATCAGAGCATTCTTCTGTTTCCTCTGAAGCAGTTCAGCTTATTCAAATACAGTGATCAGGTAAAGACAAACAGTTTGTTGCTTTCTCCACCTATCATCATCATAAATATTCTAATCAAGTATTCAGCACATAGATACTTAAATGGTAACCTATGAAAATTTATTGTAAATATAAAGTACATTAAAAAGTGAGAGAGCTATCTTCATCAATCAGTTTTCATGCATCTAGGATTTTCCATCGAGTAGAATAAAGGAACACTTTTTGAAGGAAGAAAAATCAGCAAAATGTGTTTTTCTACCTCAGCTGAAGTTACTATACATTCCAAAATTTTCATCCATTGTATAGTTCTAATTATAGTTGTGCTTTTCTAAGCTCTCTCATTGTAAACTACATTTCCCATTTTGAACTGAAATAAAGAAAAATACTGGTCTGATTGCTCACATAAGGCTATCGATGTACCAGGCTTGTAGAAATTTACAAATGCAGTATCAGGTAGGGTCCAAAATTAAATACATTTTCTCTGTTATAAGGAGAAAAGCCCTCAACTGCTATAAAAAGATATTTCACCACTGATTTTGTTAAATGAAAATCAGTCTATAAGAATAAGAATTTGGCCAGAATTCTGTGAAAACTATTAACACATGTTTTGATTTATGCAACTGTTGCTGTTTGTTTAAAAATTATATTAGAAGTATAAGGATAAAATTAAATTTACTAATAAAACAAGAATTTGGTAGGATAATAGAATATTCACTCTAAGGAGTTAATGAATTAAATTATTAACATTGTGCTCAAAAGTGATCTACAGAATCTTTATAATTTATATTTATGTCCCAGGTATTCATTAGTCAGTTAATACGAATTTTTTCCCTGTGGGAAATTCATCAAGAAATAAAGAGACAAGCATGAAATACTAATGAAAAGTTTCAACAGATTTAAGGTTTCCTAAAGGCAAGAGCAGGATAATCATTATTTTACTTACTCACCTTTTTTACTTTATTTACCTTGACTTCTGTGAATTTGTACCTAGAAGATTAGAAAAACAGAAAAAGAGGTCAGGAATTCTAAGAAATAGACATTTTTTGAGAATTCTGCTTAGCCACGCTCTTTTTAGGCATATACTTGCATATGTACATATAAAACTATACCCTTTACTGTCTCTTTACTAGACTGAGGCCGAATGCCTGCATTCTGGGTGAATTACTTTTACAAAATTTCTTGATTTTATTCTTTCCTCTTATTGCTAATAGAGTATGTATTCTTCTCTAGAATTATCGCTGCAATTTCTTGGACTCATGTCAACAAAAATGATAACACTAAACATTTAGATTTTCTTTGTGGTGGGATTTTACAGATGGTTACAACACTATTCCATTTAACTACATAATTGTAGAATGTCTGGCAACGTTTTTGTTCTGCATCAAAACGTGACACAGATGGGAAGTAAGGATTATATAAACTTAATGTGTAAGGCAATATTATTAGAATCACATTTTACATCTTCTTGAGCCAACAGTATTCATATTGTCAGTTCTAAAAGGCAAAATACAAGCATGAAGAATTCTACTTTTCCCTTGCATATTAAACCTGAGCTCTGAGCTTTAACACAGAAACTTGCTGATTACACACCATTATGCCAGTCATGACAATCTGTTAGTTCATCTGAACTAATTAAACAGATCTGATATCACTATATAACAATAAGTGTATAAACATATGTGTAAATATTTATATGAAACTCAGATTTTACTAATTATTCTTTTTTAAACCAATCACCAAATAAGGTCTGACAAAGCAAATCACCTAAAGAGTTCTGAGTCCTGAGAAATTAATAAGCAAATGATGAATCTCAGGAGCATGTTACTGTAACGTAAAAGAATGCAGAGCTTCTAGCTCAACCCCCAAGGCACTCATTTCTCCTCTCTGAGGGGCACGAGCCTGATCTCTCTCAAGTAGTGCCTTAATACTGGGTCTCAGCTGACACTTCTCAGGCAAGCACAGAGTCCAGCTGTAGGAACAAAAACCTCCTTCCCACCATTCCTGCAGGGTAGTGGGAAGCAACACACCTTCATAACCAAGCCAAATGGTTGCTGCTTTCTAGGAAAGGAGGAAAGAGGTGCACTTTGTCAGTACAGTTCCATATTCATCTAAGAACTTATTAAGGAAGTTTTGACCATCCAGGTGCCACTCTGGCAGTCACAACCACACAGCTTGAGTGGAACTGCAGCCTCTTCACAGTGGGCTTCACATCTCTCCAGTGAAACAGCAGGTTCTCCTTTTAACTCCCCATACACCCCATTCCCACTGTCCATACCATCTCCTCCCTAGGTTACCCATACCCATCAGGCATCTTGATACTTAAAATAATTTAATCCTGGTGCAATAGCTAAATAACAAAATAATAGCCAGAGCTGGGTGCCTTTGGAAAGGAGCACTGAATAAAGGAAACCCAGGGATTTTATATTCTTCCTGTCTAAGTGTGAAAATGTCTGGGATCCTCAGCTCCACTGTGCGTCTGAGTGTCTGATCACCCGGCTGTTGCCACAGGCCCCTGTGTTGCCATGCCACTCAGAGCCCAATATTTTCTGAAGATCATCTGGCCTAAAGTTTAAACTTACTGTATTTATAAATTTTGTGTTGGCCCAGAAGCCAACGAGGCTGGTTTTCTGTAACATTAGAAACTGCATTAATTTTCTGAAAGAATGACATTCATTTCTGAATTAATTTTCTGAAAGAATGACATCCTGCCAGCCAACACCCTAAACCCTACACTTTGCATCCCACATTCTCTATTCCTTTCTTCCCCTTACATTCTTAATGTAACATTCTTAACCCTCTACGTTCTCATTCCCCCCATTACATGCTTTTCATATTCTCCTACCTATTTTTTTCTTAAATGCTAACCAATTTCAAGGAATAGTTCTTGTTCTGGTTCTCTCTTTTAATTGTATGGGGTACCCATTGTCACAGAATAAAACAGACCTGATTCCCTTTCATTCTCAGAATGCTCTTTGGTTTCTCAGATATTTTGGGAAATTATTTCCAATTACACTGCTGTGCAGCGTAACAAAGCCTAGAGTAACTCTATTTTGTATGACAACCTAATCCAATAGGTGCATGCTAAGTAAGCCACTGCCAGAATGCTTCACAGACTGAACACTTTAGGGAGTACAGGTATTTTCTCCATATATTTTCTGGAAACCAACAGGGTTTAGGCATATGGCTGCTCAGAATGGGGCAAATTTGGACATGTGAAGAGGTACAATTCCAAGTGCTTGTATTTGTGGTGTTTATCTATGCAGTCATCTTGTGCATATATTTTGGGGAAGAAACTAAGAAACATTTGGACAATATCTTTAAATGAAAGGTTTAACTCTTACATCCCTCATTAAAAACTAATATAGCAGTTGGATATTTGCTATAATCACTCCCAAACTCTGTCTTGAATTCTCTGTGAGAATTTATTTAAAGTACTGCCAATCCTGCTGGAATCAAAATAACTTTAGAAGTAGCATGCTATTAAGATGAGAGCTTCCTTTAATCTGATTTACAAATAGATTACTCAAATAAAATGTCTGTGTAAACACCGGACAATAAAGAATCTGTGAGTGTTTCTGGCATTACCTACAGCTAAAACAGCTTGCTATCTTCAATCTTATGATATCATTATAGCGAAGAAAGTGGAAAGTCTTACTTCCTTACAGAGTAGCATAAATGAATGTAGTTATTAACACAAAAAAAAAAAAAATGATACCCTTGAGTGAAGAAGGGGTAATCAAGTAAAAAAGGATAGTTATTATATAACAATCATGTTATCATCAAATGATGACTGCTTGATCATGATGGATTAAACAATTGCAACATTTTATTACTTCATATCCCTCCTGCAGTAACATTAGAGCAGAAATCATGTCATTTTTTCCCCTGTAAATTTGGCACCTGCTGACTTAAAGTCATTTATAGGATGTTGTTAACTTGGTTTCTTAATGCAGGTACTAAGTTACCATTAACACACTTAATGACCATGAGGAATATGAAATTGGATCAATTAAAAGAGGGGGTTAGACCTCCCACAGTTTCTAATCACATGTGGACACCCACTAATGAATTGGAGCTCTCTTGGGTATCTATTCTGAAAATCAAATCTTCTAGACAGTTAATCAATTGAGATAGATATCAGTTGAGCTTATGCTCCACTGAATTCTACTGCATCACTGTTACTTAGAGAAAAAAACAAAAACAAAAACAGAACAAAAGTAAGGAGGAGCAGTGGAGGAAATTAAGTTTACAGGGGTTTACCTGCAGTTATACAGAGTAAATAATTGTGCTGCTTGTTATTCCTGAAATGCAATGGCTGTTTGAGTAGAGGGGCTTTTCAGACTTTCTGTCTGCTGATATTTTCCTTGCAAAAAATAACAAAAAAGGTCTACAAGCAAGTAAAAAACTATATTCCATTGCTTTCAGATCTTGGACACTAATACTGCCATGAAATAGCTGTAGGCTAAACATCTTTTTCTGGCACAGACACAGTAAACATTCCTTTTTGCTTCCAAAATATCTACTACCCCATATTGTCACATGTATAGGATTTTATGAATGCCAGGACTACAGCAATGATTTATTTCCAGACTTAATCACACATCACAAAAAGGAGTATGTCGTGATTCAAGGAAAGTAAGAAGAAAAACACAAACCCCTCATAAACTCCCTAAACTAACTGACATTAAGAATATTTTCATGCATTATCTTAGAATGCTAATTAGAGCTGCCAAGCTGAAGATTTGTTATTTGCATACTACTTTATCCACTAGTCTGAAAATAAGTGTTTTGCCAGTATGTTGCCTCAACATAAGTATTTTCTAAAAGTGTGTATTTTCTAAAAGTATGTATTTAAGCAATGTCACATGCATAGACAACTAGAAAGAGCGGTGACTGCTTGCACTGCATGTTCAGCCTATCTCAAATCTCAGATCTATTGCACCAGTTTCCAAAACCAGCTATGGCTCCAGTTTCATTCAGTTTATTTTTCTTATCAGTTTATATGAAATACCAACCAAAAACTCTGAAAAAGAAAAAATGGTGGATTAACTGGCTATGCAGAGGTGATATACCCAGACCATTCGATATGAAAAGCTGTCCAGTCTCTGTGGAGATTTGCCTCTGCAAATCCCCATTTTTGGAAGATTGACTCGCATTGAAAATTACTTGGTGATGGGAAGCTCAAGAGTACATAAATAAGCTATCCCAAAAAGAACATATGACTTTGCTTCTTAGCCAAGAGAGTGCTGCTCAGCAAAAAGTGTGAATACAGCTCCAGATGGCAGCTTTTCAAATTTGAAAGATAAAGATATTTCTCAAACATCTTGCAGGAGCTGCCTACTATCTAACAGAATAGATCTTCAGGCTTTCAGCACGACTGTTTCTGGTTGATCAATGATACAATGAGTGTTTAATAATTTAAGTTATTAAATAACAAAATGGATACCTTTCTGACTTATTCCAAATGCCATAAATAATTAAAGATGTTAATAAGTTCAATGGATTCTTCCTTCATTACTAAAGATACTGAAGATGCGGCCTTTGTTTTTCTGAGCTGTGTACCTGGGAAAAAAACACTGAGATCTAGAAGTATTAGTGCCACCAGTCCTTCTATCTCTTACCTTTCAAAAATCCAGAATTGAATTACTCTCATTTCATCCATATCTGAGGAAAAACTATATATAAGAATTGTAGAAAACAGCAACTTATATATACATTTTTGCTTACTGCTTACAATTTGTGATGTTGAAGGCAACACATACATACCTATTTTCAAAAGTATATTTTTAAAGCAATAATTTTACCTTTTGACTGGTCCAGTAAAATTAATGTTATCAAAGTATTTGTATTTCTCTCCTCAAAATGTTTGTATTTCTCCCTTTGAATATATGTAATCAGTGTATCTTTTTGTTTAATACATTACAATGATAACAGCTGTGTACTCTGCTGATCTTTGTTACATGTACAGATATCTGTCTGAAGAAGGGTTTTTATATTCCAATGGATGAGACAGTTGATACTCTCATACTCTGGGCTAATGTGGACATGGAACATAGATCATGCTGTTTAAATGTCATAATGTCTTCAGTGGGTTTTTTTCAACATAGACAGAATATTTTATGTCTTTGATGGAAATTAATTTACCAAATGTGTCCTAAACAGGCATTTATCTCTCTAAGGTCAATGACAAAGAGTATATGTTATATTGATATGGTGCAAAAGTACATGCATTCATGCTCATGCCTTTACTAGGTAAAAATAAGGGGCAACATCATTATATTTCTAGAATAATTTTTCTTCTTTCCCATCTCCAGTTTCCTCACTAAGGCTTAGCATTTGTTTGCTTTATAAGATTTTCACCTGGCTCTTTTTAATGGGTAGTCATCCACAATCATTATAATCACATATTTTCTTGTTCTCTTTCTAGTATATGCTTCAGCTAATTAGGGTTCACAGCTAATGCACTAGTTCATGTGCTCAAATAACCTGAAGAATGTCCTGCAGCCCAGCCTTATCAATGTCTAGTAAAATCCAGCTCTGTGAGGCAGTCACTACTGAAAGGTCATTTTTGCCCATCATTTTACGTTTTCCATCCTTTCTAATCCCTTTCTCTGACAAGATCCTCTTATCATATCCAGATGCAAGATAAGAGACACAGAGAGAAATTAGCCATCTAGTCCTTTAGAAACAGCTATTGCAGAGAGCAGCACACAGGAAGGCGGTAAGGACAGGGGTCAGTGGGGTGGTACAGTAAGAGAAACAAATACTCTACTGATGGCATTCCTTCCCTGCCCTCTTTATCACCATTTAGAGACCTTGATGAATCTAAAACAAACATGCTGAAAGTAAAAATCATATTATCTCAGTATCTCCTTCCAAAATGTTTGAAGGTCACAGATGAGATAATGAACAAGGAATGTCTAAAGAGTCAAACTGAAAAACTCTCATTAAAAACTCTAAATTACAATATTGAGGTCTAAAGGGTTTTCCCCTTAAGCATTTAAACACCACGAAAAAAGAGCATGATATCTTAAAATATTTTAAATACTAAATCATGGTTACAAAGAACAAAGAGAATTCAAGGAGTTTAAACTTTCATTATTCAAACAGCAAAATGGCAATCTACATTCTTCAATGGCAATTAACTGTGGTTAGTGATATCCTGAATGAAATTAATTTCTAATATATGCAGTACTTTAAAATATACTGCTATTGTCTTTATTATTTATATTGAAGAGCAATAGTTCGTGTTCTTCAAAATTAATTGCCAATTCACAGAAACAAAGTGATTGATATCCTTAAAAGGCAAAAACATAATTTGTATTAGAGGAAACAAGCAACCACAGTCCTCAGAGCTGGAATTCAGCAGGCTAAATGTGTTGGTTCCTGGACATCTGTCCTGTCATCTCAGTGTCATTGAAACTATATTAGTACTTTCCTTTTATTACTGATGCTTACCTCACTATTTAAGCTGCACCTTTGTATACATTTCAGATTTATGAGCCTGGATAGATCAAAACCTGGTATCATTCAGAACCTACAAATTGCACATCAAGACTGGACAAAATGAAGATTATATCAGTGTTTACAATCATCAAAACTTAGGACATGCTCCCTGTGAGCAGAATTTAATACAGGTCATAGCTCCCTTCAGAGAAGGTAAGAATTGCCTTTTGGTCTCCCTTCCCCAGAGCAGTTCCAGACTGTCAGTTCCAAGTGGCAGTCTTGTTGGCAACAACTTAGGAAGAGATACACCTCTGCCTCTAGATTTGCTTTCCTGAATGTTGGTTCCTACATTCCATTTTGACTCTCCTGGCTGTCCTGACATTCTACATAAGAATTTAGGTACCTAAATCAGAGATTTTGTGTCCTGTTTTGGTATAATGTTAGATACTTCAAAAGAGAGTTTTCAGAATCTTCATATCCTTTATTAGGCAAAGCCATTGATATTTATGGAGCGATATACTCATTAGACCTATTTATTAGTAGTATAAATAATAGATTGCAATTTTAATGAAAAATATCTGTCTAAGACAATTTCCATGTTATAAATGCTACAATTTGCAATATCAGCCATGCTGAATTTCCTTCAAAGATCTTTAAATAACAACAATTAATATTCTATGATGGGTAAAAAGAAAATATATGGACTTTTTTGAAATTACAAGTGTTATCCTCCAGTTGAGTGGAGGTGAATAGTATGTAAAATATGATAGAATAACATATAGTGGGCTAAAAATGAAAATATTAGGACAAAATGGGTGACATAGGATAAAATATTTTAAATATTTTAGATGCATGTGTCATTACCTTCCCTAACATTTGGATATTCACCAGCAGAAATGTACTTGCAAAATAACTGCTAGATTAAGGATTGCATTTTTACCATCCACATTCCTAAAGCAGTTCTTAATTGTAAGAAATTAACTTCTCTTTGACTACATGTCTTTTGGAATCTGAGTCTCATTTAATGTGAGAAATGCTGTCCTGTATTCGTAGGCAGGGCACCTCTACCTATATATATATATGTTTTCATTTAAATTGAACCATTTGTCTGACAGAGCAATTGCTTAAAGTAACAAATCACAGTCCTACAAAATTCTCCATTATAAGCATACAATTAGAAATTTGCTAGGGTATCTCTCACTGTCCACCAAGGAATTAGTAATTTATAAAGGCTGAGCAATAGATGAACAATATGAACAATAGATGGGTGGGTATGGAAGATGGAAGAGTGGTTAATTTTTAAATTGTTCAAAACTAAAATAATTACAATAGTATTGGCAGCGTTGTAAAAATTTATTCTTTCAAGGTTATTGTATACATTCGTCTTTGTACCAAGCAACAAAAAACACCCTAATCTATTTGGTAACAAAGCAGATAGGTGAAATCAACTGTATTTTTTTTCCAAATGCATTTTAGTTCATTCTCTTGCTTGATGGAAATCTATCATCAAACACAAAACAAAGACAATTCCCTACTCCTTTTTTATCTTCATTTTCTTTTCTCCTAAGTTTTCGCCTGATTCACTCTCTAGCATCAGCCAGTGAGGCATCAGCAAAGTAGAATAGTAATGCCATATTCCTTTCCTAAGGAGAGATTAAAAAACCCTCAAGAACCAGAAGGAATAATTGTCTTAATCTATTCAGATTTTTTCTACAACCAAGCCCATTGGAATTTCACCTGAAAGTTCTTCTGTCAAGTTCACAGCTTTACAGTGAAACATTTAATTTTCAGTGAAATACCATCTTTCTTGGGTTAAAGACCTCATGAGAGAGAATGCTGCATATCCAATAATGATTAAAACTCAAAATTATTAAGCAACTGCATTTTAGTTCTATTCTATATTCTAAATTTATCTGGATTTATTTCTTGCCACTGAATCTTAGAAATATTTTCCTCATGTTTTCTAATGTTACATATTAATAGGGTATAATCTGCCAGTCTTTTAAGGCTTAAAATCTTTGTCATCTTGATTCATTTGCTTTAAATCAGTTCTTAAAATCTCATTAATTTTTCTGCTCTTATTTCAAATCTTTCACTTTTTAATTGAGAAATAATTTATTAATTAGATTTTAGAATGGTGCAAAGTATTATAAAAAATATTGTGACACAGTCACCTCTTTTCAGTTATTCACAAATGTGGAGTTAATTGAATTGCTACTTCTGTCATGAATTTCCTTAAAGTTTGTGGTCAAATTTTCTTTCTAGGTACAGGGATATGCCACATGCATTTCCATAGCTACATTCCAATAAAATTTGCCTTCAACAGCTGAAAAACATACTAAAAGAAAGATAAACATATATATATATATATATATACACACATATATATATATAGCTCCAGTATCAACAGGAACAGAAAGTGATTAAAGAAATATTAATATTAATATTATTAATGATGATGATAATAATAGAATAATAAACAGATAAAGCTTTATGATTATATCCTTTTTTGAACTTATTTGAAAAAATAATTTTAATATAAGCATATGCATCTCTTTAATACTTACATCTCGCTATTTCTCTGCTAACACACAAATATATATATATATATATGGATACACACATACAGACAGACAAATATACACATATATATATATCTATCTTGTACCTGAAAATTTCTTCATGCTATGAAACCTTATACTATTATTTAACATGAATTATGCTAATAAATTTTGAAGCTTATAGAGAAAGACATATCTCAAAAGTTCAATGAATCATTCAATTTCCAGATGTACTTCTTCCATGTATCAGTAGATTCCTAATGTCATGCTGTCAGACTGTGGAAGGTTGTGTTAGAATTAAGCACTCCAACACAGGATTTAACACTGGATGGAAAGCTTATCTAATCTGACAGTACTCTAGAAATTATCATTCTGACTTGTCAAAGATGGTACATGCCAGGATACTTACATTATTTAGAAATGTAGGAAATTTAATAAAAAAATAAAAAGGGAGGGAAAGAAGGGGAAAAAAGTGAAATCTTATAAAGCCCTGTGGTCAAATATGAACTGTGGCAGAGAGAGACATAAAACCAAGAAACAAAAGAATTCCTTGAATCTCATCATATATATAATTTATTACTCATAATCTAGCCTTAACCTTTAGCTAACTCTAGAATACTATTCAGATTGAAGGATTAAATTAGAAAGAAAGATGATACATGACAACAGTACTTTCCAGGGAGAGGCACTTTATCAGCCATTAATAGGTTGTACCTGCCTTTGCAGAAACAGCCTACAGTTGACTACGAATGTCTTAAATACTTTTTGAAGTTAAAAAACTTGGTTTATTTTATAATTCATAATGTATCTAGTGAAAAATGTCATATGACTATTAAAACAAGTGTCCTCTTTTCATGACAGCGGCAACTCCTGGTCTAACATTCTTATAAAGGTTTAAAAAAAATAAATCAAATCTAAACCAAAACAAACCTTCAATATTATTTTCTTCCAAAGATCTCTTATTCTGACCAGTCCTTTCCTGTTTTAAATATATGGTGGTTTTGGAACAAACAGGGCGAAAGCTGTGCCACAGAAACAGATTTCCACTTTTAGATGGGAGACAACTTACTCGAAAGCATTTAGTTCTTTTGCAAGGTTCTGTTTGTTCTTCAAACAGCAAAATGCTCAGACGTGCGCTAGGTGTATATGCAATCATGTTGACTTTGTGCTTTATCAAGTGCTTCAGTTTGCTGGATAAATTTTTTTAATTCTATGTACTCAACTAAGTAATTTAGATGACAAACCCCTTCTGAATTTAACTAATCTTAGCTAACCATAACCTGGGTCAAAACAGTGAATCTTTGATCCAATTTTTCTTAAGCACTGAAAGTTGCACAGTACCTGGTCTTGTGCTTTTTAAAGTTAAAATTAAAAAATATAAATGTAATCATATTTATATAAATACATATAGATTGATTTAGATGCCTGAAAATGGTCATTGAGTGGCTTTTAAGACATGGTAGGGTATATATGGTAAGATATAGGGTATGTTTAAATACCCCATATATATATATGTTTATATGTTTACAGCTATGATATTTGACATAGGATGTGCAAGAGGGCTGTGCTCTTCTGAAACAGAAGCTAAAGACACACAAAAATAACCTAGGACTTCCAAATTAATGTTAGACAATTAAATTAATGCAACTAAATGTCACCTCTGGTGTCTGCATTTAGATGATTCTGTTTTTTAAGCTTTGTTGCCTGTATTGGCTGACTATAATAGAAACTTAGATACCTATGTTGTTGTATAAGGGTCCCTCTACTGTAGATGCCTGCATTTGTGAATCTGAAGCAGTCTCCCATCTATTTGGAAATTGCTGGATTTTATATACATGTATATATACATATACATACAATTTATTTTAGTATTTTATCTCCTTTCAGTCTTACTGGCTGCTTTAGAATAGAAGGCTTTTTCTTGAGCCACACTCCTACCTAGAAGTCCAGCTGCTTGCTTCTTAGAATACCTAAATGTCATGTAGAGACTCTCTTACAACCCCTACAATTGCATTCTCCCTGTTCCCCACTATGAAAGATAGATTGATACCCACTCCTGGTTTGCCTTTGTGTAGTTTCAATTTTTGAAAAAAGGTCAAAGAAAGACCTAGAAAGAATAGATGTCCCTGGAAAAATTCCATATGATTTGCATTCAGTCTAATACAATGTTAATATAGGCCAAAGTAAGTTCATTCAAATATCACCCAAAAAGAAAAAAAAAAAAAAGTATGGAGAAAGAGCAGGTGGAGTGACACATGTCAAGACCATAAAACAGGAGAAATAAGAATCAGTACTGAGGCAGGCAGGCAGGCATGACAAGACCTCTGACTGGACAAATAATATTGGTCTTGCTTGATAAGTAGCGGATTGAAGACAGGAAAATGAAAAAGAAAGAAGGCCTTGACCTAACAACAGGTAGAAACAAGACAATAAAAAACAAGCTTTGCTTATTCATAATACATGTAGGATAAGTGCAATTAATGTGGACTCATATTAGTTCATTTGGTGCTATGGTGTGTTGTTCTGCATCTGCTTGAGACTGCCACAGTAAACTACAGTGGCTTTTCACAGTTCCTTACAGTAATCTACAGCGGCTTTTCACAGTTCCGTATAAGCCCTGACTGGTGAGCTCACTGGGTGTTCCTTGGTCAGCTAATCCATTAACAGGTGCTGAGTGTCCCTTCAGCCCACAGGTGTGGAGTTGGGGTAACCTGAAAATAGTGTGGAACTTGCACGTGTAACATCAAAACCAAGATTGCTGTTGGTGGAATTGAGGGCAAGGTGGACAATGATTCACTCCAGTGTTATTCTGGATATATAAGGGTAGTTTTAAGCCTGCTGGGCATCTGGTTGGTTTTTTTAAAAATACTCTTCTCATAATGTCCTTTAAATATGGTTTGCAAAAATCATTAAAAAGTGCATTGCAATCAGAAAATTGGTGTCATATGCAAATATGCCATTTATGGTGCCTAAGAAATGACAGTCAGAACTAAAGATTAGGATTGTCTTTAAAAATCTTAAATTACATTTATTTTTATTTTAAAGAAGATTATTTTACATCACAGATGGTATCTTGAGGATTTTAAAGATCTGGAATGAGTCACACAGACTTATTGGTGGTTTTTAAGTGTACTAAATGGAATAAAAAATGTCCAGTCAAGCTAATATTTGCAAATTGAACTCTTACTTCTGTTTACAGCTTGTTTATCAAGGGTTCATAATTTTTTATTTATCTAATGGTTTTTTGCATATATAAAGTGCCTAATCTCTGTGAATGTCTCTGTGTGAGAGAAATTTTGGTGTTAAATTTACAGGAAACATAAAAAAAAATCTGAATAATTTTAAAACTAATGCAATATTTATTTGTTTTGATGTGTATGTTGACCTGCAGCAAACTCTCATAATTCTGCAAGGTGTGAGAAGGTTTGTTTCTAGACCTCATTCAGATCTTGTGTCCTTTGGGACTTCCTTTTGAAATTTCTTTTTGCAATAGCAGTAAAAAAAGGCCCATTAATTGTTTAGCCTGACCAGTATGGGTGCAATATCACACACTTGACAAAAAAAGACACATATGACAAGAGCAGCTTTACAAAGTAGAAGAGGCTGACAAATATCTCTAATTTAATTGAACAGAATAGGCATAAACATGCATTCCATCCACTCTTGGATAAAACATGTTTTTCAGCCCATAATTATTGAAAATAAAATCTTTATGCAACTGTATCACTGTAGTGTCTGGGCAGTGGTGTTCTTTATCCTGCCACTCTCTTCTAAAGGAGCCTTGTTTTGGAAGTCTTACATTTTCTACAGTTACTAAAGATTCATCCTTAAAATGGAGCCAGAGTAGTTAAATTAGTCCTCCTTGACTCTTAACGTAGTCTGAGTAACACAGTTTCTAAACGGGGAAACTAACATAGAATCCTCTTCATATTTTAGTACCTCAACACAGAGACACTGCATAGGACACACAAAGCTGTTTCTTCTACACGGGAAGTGATCCAGCAGTATAGGTCTAATGTCCTTTCCAATGTCAGAGGTCTGGTCTCAGATGCTGATCCAGATAAATTTAAGTTTTTCACAGGCTCATGCCTAATTTCCAGGTTGCTGTTGAAGTTTTAGATAACTTAAAGCATTTAAACTGGCACCTGAATAGCTGTTTTCTGTACCAATTTGCAAGTTCTTTGGGTTACCAAGTTACATTTTTCATTTTTTTCTATGTTATTTAGCACTGATACACATACTAAACATTAGAATTAGGAAGAAAAGAAGAAATATTGGTATAAGCAGTATGATTTCTCTGCATATATGTGAGAAAAAAAGATAATGCTATAGTCAAAGTACAATACATTGGATAGCAATAGCCCATATAATATATGATAAAAAGAAATTACATTAAAGTTTTGTTGGCTCTGAATCAGACCAGTATCTCTTGATCTATTATCTCAATCAGAGTCACTACATTAATCAAAGAAAATTTCCATGACTTCAGGCCGTTCTGAATGAAGGCAGCACTGCAGGATAGAACCTAGTATTCCAGTTAGGTTAGCTTTCATCATCTCCTGCTCTCTTTGTTACACATTGGAAAAGAACTGGATAAAAAAAGACAAAATTTAAGAAAAATGTAGATATAGGATAATCTTCTTTTAATTCAATAATTTTTAGTTGAAGACATCAACACAGTAATGCTGAAGTCTGCACTAAGAATGCACAGTAGTTCAAATTTCAGCCCTCGGGGAAGGTTCTGACAGAAATCTTACCTAGGGCATACCAGGTGCATGTGAAGTCTAGCTAAGCAGCATTTATAGATTGCAGTCCTGAATTTAGGCTTAAAAATCATGTTTCAGGCTGTGTAAATCATCTGCTATTAGAATTAAAATGCTGTTCTTGTGTTATGAATTCATCTAAGTCCTAGCAGGTACAAACATAAGCACATTAAAATTCCTGCTTCAGAAATTTTGTTTCTGAACCACAAAGTTTATAATGATTATATAGAGGCATTTGCTCCAAAATGCAGTTAATTTGGAATTAAAAATCTCATCCTGTAATTATGTTATCATGCATCCAGAATAGGGAGCCAGAAGTACAGCACTCAAAGTCTGTTCCTTTCAAAAATCCTGCCAAGATGAGAAGTGGTAGAGTCCAGATTTTCCAAAAAAACCTTCCAACTAGTTGTGTTTAACTTGTGCAATACTTGTGTCAAGTCTTTGTTCCAAACATGTTCCCAAATACTTCCAGAGCCTGGGGCACTTTGTTTAGCCTTAGTGTGTTGGGACACGGAACCAAACTGAAAAAACACAAAAAAATATAATGATAAGAGGGAAAAAAGTCTTCAACGGGAATTTCAAGAAAAATTTAGTGGCAATTTGCTATTTAGTGTCACATGGAAAAGCTATGTGCTACTTGGTGCTACTTTCCAATGTTCAACATGTGTAATGATTTTTTCTTGTGTTGATGACTTTTATTTCTTCTTCTTTTCTTTTGTCTTCTCTCAAGACATTTGTTTATTGTGAATTCATTCTTTGTCCCCAAGAATTACATGGGCATCTGAGAGGTTCTCAGGTGTCAGTTTGAAAGGACTACAAAAAAGTGAAGGAAGACAGTCCCATAAATGTTCACAGAAACAAAGAGCTGTCTTGGAATATAGCTAAAAAAGAAATAAAAAAATTAAAGCGCAGTGTACACTGTTTGACTGCTAAATCAATCTCTGTCTAACAAAAAACACCAGCATTTAATCACATGACTTGGAGTACAGACCAGAAAGGTTCTGGCAATGGTTGTCTATGGTTGTCAATATCTTATCTGTGTAGAATTGTTGTCACAGGCACTTGTCTTTGCCGGAGTGTTACTTAACTCAAGGTCGTTAGAACCTAGATCTAGTATCTATTAGATTAATAAAATAAAATAAAATATACACCCTTGCAGAAAATGATCTAGCAAATGAGTTCCTTCAAACTCTAGTCTCAGGAGAAATATTTCACTCCAAGGCATAACTAAATAAACACCTGTTAACAGACTGCTGCTAATGCTAATAATCTAAAATTCACTGATAGCAGCCCTAAACAGTGCTCAGAGAATTGAGATGAAACAGATTTAAAAAAAAAAGAAAAGGAATGGAATGGAACTCTCACAGCACAACTGAACTGATTAATTGCAGCTTTAGAGTTCTATAATAAGTATAGCTGAAATTTCATGTGACCAAATATGCTACTGTATAAGGTTACTAAATCAGTGTAAGCTTCTCATCATATCAGACCTTGGAACAGAACTTAGAATGAAATAATGTTCCCTGCATTAGCACTTCTTACACCATTACCATCTGCCTACACAGTACAAGATTAACTATCACTCTTTTTCCTGTTTTAAACAGGAATTTGTGCTTTGCACCTTGATTAGGCCATTTAATATTTTTTGTCACTGCCAAACATTTTCGTTATTTTCATTATTTTTCTTAATCTACCCCCTAGGAAATATTTCATTGTTAATTACTCAGGGATATATATATTTATTTTTTTTTTTCCCAAAGGACATTCATTACTCGTTGTAATTTTTATTGTGATGGCCTTTTAATAAATGGTCTATTTTTCTCCATCAACCCAGGGAATCTAATTATCCAAGTAATTGAAGCCTCTGTTCACTATTTTTGTTTTATGACGATAAGTTAGCTAAGGACAGGAAAAGTGAAAGTTTCTATTTCTGGATGTTTTTCCTTTTATTTTTATTCCTATAGAGGATATCCTAAAGAGGATACTCTTTTCTTCCTGGTTTATGAACTTTTATTATATATCATTTCCATATTTCATCATTAACTGTAACTACCACCCATATTATTGAATATAACTTTTAATATTACAGAATTTTACCCCTATAAGTAGGTTTAAAATGTAAAGCAATTTAATTTTAGTTAAACTGGTTTTCTGAAAGATAAGACAGAGATTATTGCTGTTTATACAAATGTATACAACACATTGAAGGAATACAATGGAGGTAAAACATGAAACACTTAAATTTCTTAAAAGTAAACCTAATTAAATACTGTCATAATAATGCACACAGCTCCTCAGAAAATCTATAAATGTAGATTAAATGCAACCTTAACACATTAAAAATGTTCATATTTTTTATTTAAAATAAAAATGTGTATGGAAAGTTTGTGTTTTCATATACTATAAAAATACTTTAAAAATACATTACTACATGGTTCTTAAGGTAAAAATTATATAGACTGTAATTGTTTGATGCTGATAGGAATGTGTATGTGTTAGTGTATGGGCAGCAATTTTTAAAAAAATCTGTTTGGCATTATCTAGCCTACCATGCTTAATTTCAAAATCTGACATTTTCATAATGTAAATTGTTTTTTCAGTTCTGTTTTATATTGTATGAATTCATATTCAACATAAAAATTAATTCAGTTGCAATCATACTTGCAACATGGTGGCAATTCAGAACATTGTTCTCAGTTGCAACGTCATCCTTTTATTTACTTTTCTGTCATTAAAATAGGGGCACTTTCAGAGCCTTCCTGAGGTTATGAGAAGAAAAGACCATACTTAGTGGTATCCATTCAGCCCAGCATATGAAGGAAAATGAAAAATCCAATACCCATAATCAGAATTAAGAAATTCCAGAAAATCAACTAAACCATAGAATGAAAAATTACTAAAAATTTACTATATTGCATATTTTACATAAAGTTACCTAAGGAGGCATATATTTTATAAAGACCTGATAATAAGATGAACAGAATTAAAGGTTATTTTTACACTATCATTCAATATCTGAAATGTAATTTAATCAGGACTAATTCATGAATGAGGGGAAATCTGTGTGAAACCCATTTCAGACCAAACTTACATGATGCTGATGAGCTCACTAAAACACCTGGAAATTATTGCAGAAATTATAGTTTCTGAATAAGTGAATAATCCCATTCTCATTTAAGACTTACTCCAGATCTCATGAGCTTGTGGATGGCCACACTTTAATAAAGTCAGCTCTTCTTGGCCTCATGTCTGAGAGGTGTCATTATGTCTGACAGAATGGCCACACCTGATTACAGTTAAGAAAGCAAAACAAGTAATGTACACCAGGTTGTTTGTTGCAAGGATTCTCTGCTTTAGGACATATGAAAGCAGTGCTCTGAGAAGCGTAGCAGAAGCTAGATACATTTGTCTGTGTAGGCACTGAACTAGGAATTGTTCTTACTGAAGGCTCCTTTCAATATTAGTGAAGACCAATTTCCTTTCAAGAGACAAAGTAGATCTTAGTAATTTTTACTCTTTGGATGTTTTCAGCTGGATATCCTTAGGTTGAGCACTACCTTGTGCTGCACTGACTTCTATGTCACATAAGACACTGGAGAGTCCAAAATTATTAGAGATAGACTCAAAACTGTTGATCTGTTAACCTCTGAAGTTAAAGGATTAAGTGAATGTCATTAGGTGGGGTGAGCCTGGGACTTGGCTAATTTAAGTCTACCCATTCTCTTTAACATCTGTCTTACCTTTTCTGAGGAGCAGTTTTTTAGTAAAGTAGTGATTTTTCAACACATAGAAATACCTGATTAGAAACTCTTAATTAAAAGAAAGAACTAGTGAGAATCAAAGAAAAACCTCTCAGTGCAGCTGCGAAAACTGCTACCATATTTGCTCTGAAGCAGAACATTAGGGAATGAATTTTTCTCTCACAAAAAAACAAACAAACAACAACAACAAAATCCCAAGCAAGAAGAAAATTGACCATCTTAGATTTAAAGAGTTTAGAGTGATTTGAGATCCAGTAGAGTATTCCCATTGGCATCCAGTCACCATTCAGAGCTTTTGCACATCCTACAATGACCTGTGCCATGTATTTTAAATCCTACGCAGATGTCCCAGACACTGTCAATCGTATAAAATTATTTTAGATGAGAATGGTCAGACTATTAAATGTAACCTCTAGTGTTGATTTGAGCATAAACATCCAGGTACTCTTTATTGCCATTAATTTTTACTTTTATTAAAAATTTCTAAATCAGCATGGAAAGCTGACTTATTTTGACTGGTTTCTTTAAAATGGAACTTAAAGATTATGAGCTAGGGCTGCCAAATTTAGTGAACTACAGATTCAGCCAAAAGCACTGGGTCTTTAATGACTGAGGTTTTGCCAAGACCAGATTAATTCTTTCTTATTTCTGCAATACATAAGAAAATGCAAAAATCTAAAAGAACACGTCAAACAATTCCTGAAGGTTGTGTGTTGTATCATCATATTAACAGATTTCTTAGTTCTTGTATCCGCTTATTCAGAAAATTTTCATTACTAGAGAAATAGAAACTGATACTTTAAAATAAAAATATTCACCAGACTCAGAATTTTACTGAAAATCTAATTTCTCTTAAAAATTAATGCCATATAAATAAAGGAAATGCTGGGGGAAATGGCTCTTTGCTTCTCTGATGTCAGAGAAAAGACTTTTTTAAGGTCAATGTAAACTAGTTCATCTAATTCCATGATTGATGCATGACTGTCCTTTAATGGTTTTGCTGTTTTCAAAACAGCTCATCTTGTGAAAGATGACACAAAGCCTCCCTTATTAGGAGTCTTCAGAATCAGTTTAATGAAGGTGAAAGTATGTGTGTGTTGCAGTCAGACAAGTTTTTTTATATTGCTGCCAAGAAGACAGAAAAACCTGAAAATTCTGTGTCAGTCTTTCAAAACAATAGTCACAGCTACAAGAAAATCAACATCTGTTGTGTGTTTTTCCTTTGTTTCTTCTAATCGATCCAGCAAATCTTTGCCAAACATTTGCACAGTGTGCCATAGAAATGTCACTTGAGGGTGAAAAAGACTGTCACTTTATAAGTAAATGTCATTTTGCAAGTAAATACCATTGAGTAGGGAAAGAAAAATGACAGTAAGGAAAGAAGCTCAATGGCTAAATGGCTGATGATACAAACAAGAAACAGAGCATGTAATGAAGATTAATTTGTACCCCATATGTCCGATGTCTTGATAACAGTAGATAGTAAAGGAAGTGTTAGTCCTGGGTTTCCAAATAATCTCCACACTGGAGCTCTATCATTCAACAAAAATTTGTAGCAAGCAACATTTCCACCTTAGCTAACCATGCCAATTGAAATTATTCTCTTTTTCAATTCCTTCTTCTCTTATCAAGTCTCAGTTTTCAAGTAATCTTTGCCTCTCTAATAATTGTACAATAATACGATTATATTAGAATCATATAATCATAAAATGTTTTGGCTTGAAAGAGACCTTCAAGAATATCTAGTTCTAACCCCCCTGCCCACTAGACCAGATAGCTAAATAGCCTGTCCAACCTGGCCTTGAACATTTCCAGGGGAGGGGCATTCACAGCTTCTCTGTTCCAGTGCCTCACTGCACTCACAATAACAAATTTCTTCTTAATATCTACCACAAATTTCACAGAATCACAGATTATGCAGAGTATGCTGAGCTGGAAGAGAGCCACAAAGGTTATCAAGTCCAACTCCTGACCTGCATAGGGTTATCCCCTACAGTGGCAAGCAGCACCTCTGTTTTCTTTCCATGTCACCTGACCTTACTTCGACTGGACATACATTATTCTTTTTTGACTTTTTTCCAAGAGAAGATTCCTGTTCAGCCAAACTGGCCTTCTGCACACCTGCTTGACTTTCAGTATTGGGGAATTGCCTGCTCCTGTGTCTATAGGTCTGGCATCAGGTGGGATTAAACCTAAACAGATAACAGGGAAATAAAATGTATCACTAGAAATGAAGTAGTTATCACATATACTGAGCATGCACAGGTGAGAAATGGGAATGTATCAGCAGAGCCTGCAGAGAAAACTTGACCCTAACTCTTTTATGCTATAGTTCAGTTCCTCAAAGCACACACACAAAAAAATAATTTTTACCATTACACTGTGTAACCTTTGTTTACTGCCAAATCAAGGATATCACCTGAAAACAATTCAAATTGATTCAAATTCAGTGTACATGCATACAAAACAGAAAATTATTCTTGTCTTCAATTTCAGCCCTAAGCTCACACAGCACTTGAAGTATGTCACTATGCCAGTTTAAGATTGAAATCTACCCATATGGCTTCATCTATTTGCACAGGATAAATTGTTTATTGAAGAATAGTGACATATAAAATTAAAGGGAAGAAAAAGCCCATATCATTATCTTCTTCTGATAGTAACATAATGGTAAATAAACACTGTCAGAAAACAAATTTAATATCATTATTTATGATGGAAAAATTCTGAAGACAATCAGAAAACCAGAATTTAATATTGCAAATTTTCTTAAACTATAACTGTACTTTTTTAAATAATTAAAAAGCTGGAAACTGGGCTTCAATCTACAAAATTAATATTATCAAGGAGTTTTCATTGAGATTTTGAGTTTCTGCTCAGGCCAGGAATACACTTCTAAACAAATATTAATGTCGTTCCTTATTTTTCTATGTTTTTATAGCTTTAAATAGACTGGCAGGAAATTCATTCTATCTGCAGATTACTTTGGATATCATGTATAGGTGAAGAACTTGCCAATATATAGTATTGGTCATCCAAGTTTTTCTCTGTCTTTTAGTGTAAAATCTGCATTTAGTAAATAGTGCTACCATATTGTAGTAAACTAACTCTTATTCAGAATGTCTTTCTGACACACAGCACAAAGATCATTTGACATGTTATCTTCATAGAGGAAGCTCATGTAATTCATAAAGTTATCTTATTAGTAAATGTGTTGAATAATTTAGACTGTGCAAAAAACAACCAAACCAAATCAAGCCAAACCAGCAAAAAATAAAAAACAAAAAAATACAAACCACAAAAAAACCCCAAATAAACAAATAAAAA
>NC_031768.1:53116358-53127843 GCF_001522545.3 Parus major | reverse complement strand
AAAACAAAACAAACCCCCCCCCTCCCCAAAAAAAAAACCCCAAAAAAACAAATCCAAACAAAACCAAACAAAACCAAAAATACCCAATCAAGTATTCATGCAGTAGTGGAAAAAACTCTATGTAAAGCAACTAAGCCAGAACCTAAAGTGAAGCTAATTGGTCAGGATAGATTCTTTTTCATGATATTGATCAGGCTGTGTCAAAGTCTTAGAATACTGTTGCAGAACTCAAGTTGACCTTTGGACATATCTGATACCAATATTTCATTATCATATTCATCAATATATCATTCATTTGAACAGAATTTCAAGTGACATACCAGCACATTTTTTCCTTCAGTGACTGCCCTGTGTTGTTAATGGAAATGATGCTTCAGCACCAATCTGCAGTTATCTGTTCAAAATTTCTTTGGTAAGCAACTAGTTCAGCTTTTCCAATAAAGTTTCCAACTTGATTCAAAACTGAATTTTATAGTGCTGTCATTGTTTCATGCATGTGTGTGCATGCATGTGTGCTTCTGTGCACACCTTAAGGCCTGGAATATATTCCTCTAAGGAATATGTAGCTTTCTAAAGAGGGTAAATATGGAGTTGTATAATTTTTTTTAAAATTTATTTATTTTTCTTACAAAGACAGCTTTTATTAGCATACTAATTCTGTAAAAAGGGCAAAATATTTTCATTCAATACTTGTCACTTTATCTCTGTTGTGTATGCAATGAAAATAAAGTAAGACTAAATTGGCTTGTAGGTGCAAACACATATTCAGTAGGTAAGCCAAACTTTAATAAGATCTCCACCACAGAAATCACTGAAAAGCAGGTCATGCATCAGAATTTAGGAATGGGTGTGGCTTAACCCTGGTAGGCACCTAAGCCCCTCAGAGCTGCACACTCAGTTCTTTGCATTGGGTCGGCAAAAAGAATTGGAAGTGCAAAAGCAAGGACACTCATGTGACAAGATAAAAATGGTTTAATGAATGAAGCAAAACCATCTGTGCAAGCAAAGGAATATAAGGATTTCAGTCATCACTTCCCATGGTCAGGCAGATGTTCAGTCATCTCTAGGAAAGCAGGGCTTCATCACATGCAGCAGTGACATGTTACGACAAATGTCATAAATCTGAATGCCCTCCCTTCCAATTCCTTTCCCCAGGTTTCATTACAACAGCAAATGGCATTGGATATCAATCACCTGGGGTGAACTGTCCCAGTTGTGTCTCTACACATTCTGTTTTCCACCCCTGCCTAGTTACTGGTGGGGAAGTTTGAGATAGAAAGAGCTTTGGTGCTGAGTAAGCACTGCCTGGAAATACCTAAAACATATCTGGATTTTTCAATCCTGTTTTTATCCCAGATTCAAAACCTAGCTCCATAATATGTGAAAAATTAGGATGACCACAAAGAAAACAGAGGCTAAAGTTAGTTGTCTGGATTTATTTCTGGTTTACCAGTTTCTGACTAATTTTTTTATGTAAAACATTGGTATAAATCCCCAGCACTCAGCATTAGAAACCAAGTTAAATGCCTTCTTGGTAGAAAATGAGTAGTTCTGCAGGTTTTATTCTGTGAACAGAGGGAAAAATAGACAGAAAAGTAAAAGATAATCACTCTATCGAAACAGTTGAGAACTTTCTAACTTCCTTGCTGTAGCGGACAGAGGAAAACAATCATGAGGGTGATTCATGCTGTCATCAGAGAAGTGTCATAGAGGATGAATCATCTGGCTTGAGTTCTGTTCATAATCAGTAGGGGGATAAAAAGAAGCATCTATAAACAATTTATCATTGTACCTTAATGTAAGTACCTGAGATAGCTGAGGACTTTTACTCTGACAGAAATTATATCTCTGCATTGTTTATTAGTGCAGTTAAAACAATGAGGTAAGTTGTAGACATCTGAGACATGCTGAAGCAACAAATCCCACTAATTGCTTTTATTACCAAGAACACCATACTGTTTTAACAGTTACAAAATTACAGAATCACAGAATCACAGAATGAACTAGGTGTGAAAAGACCTTTGAGATCATCAAGTCTAAACTATGGCCTAACCGAACACCTCCTCATCAACTAAACCGTGGTACTGAGTGCCACATCATCCAGGACTGGTGACTCCATCACCTCCCTGGGCAGATTATTCCAGTGCCTAATCACTCTTTCAGTGAATATTTTTTTTCTGATGTCTAACCTAAACTTTGGCACAACTTAAGAGTGTGTCCTCTCATTTTGTCAGCTGCTGCCTGAACAAAGAGACCGACCCCCACCTGACTACAGGCAACTTTCAGAGAGTTGTAGAGAGTGATAAGGTCACCCCTGATCCTCCTTTTTTCCAGGCTAAACAACCCCAGCTCCCTCCTCACAGGGTTTGTGTTCCAAGCCCCTCACCAGCCTTGTTGCCTCCTCTGGACACACTCAAGCGTCTCAACGTCCTTCCTGAACTGAGGGCCCAGAACTGGACACAGAACTCCAGGTGTGTCCTCACCAGTGCTGAGCACAGTGGGAGAATGACCTCCCTGCTCCTGCTGGCCACACTATTCCTGATCCAGGCTAGGATGCCCTTAGCCTTCTTGGCCACCAGGGCACACTGCTGGCTCATGTCCAGCTGGCTGTCACCAGCACCCCCAGCTCCTTTTCAGCCTGATCACTGCCCAGCCACACACCGTCCCCAGCCTGTGGCGCTGCAGGGAGTCATTGTGGCCTAAGTGCAGTACTTGGCACTTGGACTTGTTAATCTTCATGTTGCTGGACTTGGCCCATCTGTACAGCCTGTCCAGGTCCTTTTGCAGAGCCCTACTACCCTCCAACAGATTTACAAATGCTCCCAGCTAGGTGTTGTCTGCAAATTTACTGATGATGGATTCAATCCCCTTGTCCAGGTCATCAGTGAAGATATTTAACAGGATTAGCCCCAACATAGATCCTTGGGGGTCACCACTAGTGACTGGCTGCCAATTGGATGCAACATCATTTGCCATCAAAATATAATCTATTTTAAAATATATTAAAGTATAATACTTTGTAATATCTATTTCTTTGTCTTTATTTGTTTATTTGTTTTATTTATCTATGGTTCATATAATAAAAATCTGTGTTCAGAGGGTATATTTTCTTTGTATGCTTACCTGGAGGAGGATCACCTTTATCTCAGTTCTGGTACTGTCTTGTCCTGGGGAATATCTTAATTCCTGAGTGATTATTATGTTACTGCAATCCTTTCAATTCTTACCTCTATGAGACTACAGTTCATATCCCACTGCTTTCTGTACTATAATGCTTCATTTCACTCTCCACATTGTATCAAACACAAATCTGTCTTCAGAAGACAGCTGTAAAAGCTTATTCACAAGTATAAGTGTTATCCTGAAAATTCACCAGTGTCCAGCTTGCAGTGGTAAATGCATTCTCACAACACCATGGGATCTGCTATTTGGTAAAGAACAGCCTGCCGCTGGAAGGCTCTCCTCTGCAGGCCAGGCATACCAGAAGTCCCCTGAAGTCTGTGGTACCTAGTCAAGTGGGAAGGCTCAGTCAATATAAAGGAACATAAAATTATCGAAGAAAAAAACAATGGCTTGAATAGTGACCTCATCTATTTTACTGGAAAAAGCATTCCCATTCTTATTGTCCCATATTATTTTATGCACATACAGTCATTTAAATGATTCCTTTAAAAGATTTCACTTGTCTTTACTTACTGTATCTAGATCCTTTGTAAATGAAGACGTTTATATCTTTGCTACTTATTTCACTAATACCAGATAAAAGATTTGCTGTTCATGTATTTGTACAGAGCTTGTCATTTTATATTATGACATAACATGACATTTTGCCTCTGTGGTACTTTTTGATAATGTCAAATAAAAGTACAGAAGACTGGAATTTGTAGTTAGACCTTTTTTTCTCTCTCACCCTAAAGGCATTAAACCATTCAAACACGTATTTTGTGAGAAAATATATTAAATAGGGTTAATTGACATCTACAAACAGTAAAACTACAAAAGATACATTTCTTCAAAGAGAAGCAGAGGGTTTACCTTTTGCTTACAGTCTTTGCATGATGATGTTGTGTTATCTTGTCATCTTGATCATCAGAAGCTAAGCTATGCTTGCAAAAGAAGCCAATCAGTAAAAAACTCGAATTTTATCAAATTAATTATTCACTAAAAGCAGAATGCTGAACAGAATACCTTTTATAGTAATATATATATAAAGAGAACACACTGTCTTTGTACTAAACCAAAACATGAAAAATACTACAAAGAAGACTCTTTAACAAAACCTAATTGAGGATAAACCTGTCACATTAAAGCATGTTCTTGGCAAGAAGGTTATGCACAAAACCTTTCTATGATTAATCTAAAAGTTTAAGCTCAAGAACTACCGTATAATTGCTTATTATGATGAGCTTCTTATAAAATCTTAAGGGAGAATATAATTTGCACAAACATATGCTCGTTTTTAGATTGCTTAATATTTCTTACGGGAAAATGGTTAGAACATTAATGAATAATACCAACAGATAATTTCATTATAGTTAACACAGTCATAAGCTTTTTTTTTTGTTGTTGGTATCTGAAATGTTAATTGCCACAGTATATGAAAGGAAATTATTTAGAAATGCTTTTGTCTCACATGTTTTATTGAATCTAGAAAAAAATATACACTGTGAATCATCAGATTGATTTCTGCCTTTTAAAGATTTTTTTTAAAATTCACATTTATTCAGGGAAAATAAATGTTTTTTTATAATGATAAAATCATTGAATGTCATATGGTTTTCCTATTAACATAAATTAATAAAATGTATTATATAAAGCTTAAAGTTTTGCACCATTTAATAAATTGTAAATATTAAGAGGTATAAGACAAGAGATAGAAAGTAGCATTCCTTAAGTTACAAGAACAAGAAATGTAGGCGTAATACTTGTGTTAGCTGGAAAAATTCCTTCTCCTACCTGATTGTATTTTCTACCTTTTTCCAGTTAGTAAAACTAAGAAAGAAAACACTTGAAAACAATCTCTTGAAGCAGGTCATGTCAGACTGCATCATCAACATATATTTCTATATTGTCTTATGGTAAAAAGTAACCTATAAACCATTTGATACCTGACACATGGGATCATTTGTTTTTTTCTTTAATGTGGCAGCTTCTGTCATCAATCAAATGATGGTACTCAAATGTTTGTCAAAGGACAAGACACCAATACAATGGTCAACCCTTTTTCTAATCTTTTACTTAGCAATAGCAGGGAATATATTTTATTTTAAAAATTCTTTCCTTTTCATAGATTTAAAAGGTATTGTCAGCACAAATACATTTTCAATCAGTTAGAGACTGGATTGACTCATTCTAGTTTTGACATTTCTTCTAAGCCTGAATAATTTATATTCATAAGAGTGAGAACTGACCAAAGCTCCAAAGGTATTAGTAGGATTTACAAGAAAACTAGGTTTTCACTCCCTTGAAGGTCTAGGTTCTTTGGAATGTTGTCTTACATGCCTTTGCTTAGAAATTTCCCTTGGGATGTGAGACAGAGGATTATTTGCCTTGTTGTTATCAGGTTTGTGGTTGTTGCTATTATTATTATTACTACTATTATTATTATTGTAGGAAACTGTCACTGTTGAACTTATATTCTCTCTTTATTTTTTGAGAAGGTATTACATTTTGTAAATATTACTGTTTCCAGAATATTTTTCATTGAAAAAGATGCAAAGTCTTTAAAAGTGTTGAATCAACTTCTTTTCTTCTTGAAATGCATATCAAAATACTCTTGACAAACTTCAATATTTAGATGCTCTAGTACTAAGACTTGTACACCAGAAAGAGAAAAACCCCATAATATAGTGCTATAAATTCTCCAAAAATTCTGTGGGAGATCAAGGCAATCAATGTCCTTGTATGAGCATGAGTACCAAAATGACAACCATATTTTCTTTTAATCTAGTTGCCAATCATCTTCTTTACTCACTTAAACTGGTTTCTAAATCATGAAATTCATGACACTTTTCTGCATCATAGCCTTAAGTTTCAGGAAACTTGTAAGCAGTTAACATGACTCAGTAAATATTCCAAAGTTTCTGCACTCTTTCATCAGACTACTTTTCAACAAAATCATAAAACAATACTAAAGCTTCAGAGTAAGAGCTTTATTTTTAATCTTTTTTTTTTTTTTTTATAATAGTATGTTTCAGCTAAAAATATCAGATGAACTGCATGGACCATGATATTCATATTACAAGTGGGAGATGTATATGCCACTATGGACTTGTGTGAGGGTCACAACAGGTGAATAGGTAACAGTGGTCTGGCATCACTTCCATTCATATCCATTTATGTTGTGCATGGTAGATGGAACACACTAACTAGGGATGAAATTGTTTACATGGTTTAAGAAGTCATGTGCATCAAATGCATTTTAGAATTGTAAATATGTTACAGCCCTTTTAAATCAATGAATTTTTGCCATTTTTTAAGTGCCAAAACTATAATTTATTTGTTCCAAAATATCATCAAGTAACTAATTTTATATTAAAATTTATTCTGTCTTTGGTCATAAAACTTATGGCTCCAAAATCTACTATTTGCACTATTCATTGCTGTTGTCTTCTTAGTCCATTTTTGCAATTTTTTTTTTGGTGTACATTCCATTTCTCTATAAAATAACATTTTTCTAAAAATGTATCAAAATATGGCTATGGACTGTGGACACCTGACTTTATTGTCTTCTATCATTTCAATAATTTATCACTGTTGCCTTATTCATTGGTTAAAATTCAATCTAGATCAGACAAAAACCCTTTATATATATATATATATATATATAAAATATATATAAATTTATATATATATTATAAAGGGTATATATATATATTTATATATATATATATATATACCCTTTAGGGCTGTTAACACAGTATTTTAGGAAAATAATAATTTACTAAATCCAAAATTTTTTAACTTTGTCTTCATTTTACAAGCCACAAAGAATTCCCAGTTAATACTACAGCTGTTGAAACAGGATGATATCATATAGTACAGAAGTATAATCTTGCTAAACTTTATTTTTTCTCCTTATATCTTCATACAAGTTTTTATTTATTTCTCTTTTGTCTCGTTGGAGGTTCACTGTACAGTGTACCTGTCATATTATCATTTCAAGGTTCCTATGCCTAAGATACCTTATTTCCCAAAGATGACAATTCATTTCTTCATGTGCTTAATTTTTCCTAACTTGTAAGAGTACAGTAAAATTCCCAATATTTATTGGAAAACTTTCTGCCATAAGAGAACTATAGAGTATAAGGTGATTACATAGGGTTTAGATTTTTTTCCCCAACTGCCTTCAGAATGATCTAAGAAATCACATGGTAAAATTATTAGCTTTTAGATTAGATTCAAATACTTATTTTTGTTTTTCTAGGCACTGATACTTGTTTTCCATCCTGCCGAATCTTCATGCTGCCACTCAGTGCTCAGAATGCATGCCTTAGTGTAGACCAGAGAAGGCAATTTCTCCTAAGGGTCTTCAACTTGTGAACTGAACAGAGATCTAAACCCACAGAAGCTCACAAATACAACTGCCTTGAGCACTCCTAAAACAAAAAAAACCCCGACTTTCAAATGTAATGCTTCTATTTTGCAGGTGATTTAAGGGTGACTGGGTGTTCTGTTTGCTTTTCCTTTTTTTTTCCCTGTATAGATGATAACACTTGCCAACAGATAAGCCAGTGTTACAAAAGTTTTTAGTTAAATAGCATTTTGATAAAAAAATTGATAGCTAGTTTTGATCTCTAATGCAATACATTATGAGACAGGCACACACAGAAAAAAGATTGAGTTCAGATATTCTTTGTCACTATTCCATCAGAAAACTACAGCTATTTCTATATCTTTGCTTAGTACCTGAGGACTCGTTTTCCTTTATAGCTCCTCTGAGAATGCCAGTTTGTTACCTTCCCAGATACAGTAAATGAAGCACAGCTCAAAATGAATTAGAGTAGGAACAAACTACAGAGAAAAGAGACTTTGCCTATAATCCTCCAGCTATCTCACAGAATGATAGAATACCAGATTGGAAGGGACCTCAATGATCCTCTGTTCCAACCATCTTTTTTTCTGACCTCTCTTTATTTTCAATCACCTTAAAATTGCAAATGAAAAGGGCCAAAATCCTGCCTCTGCATTATATGCACTTCTCACTGTAATTTATCTGAAGGCAGAACTAAGGCCCAACTTTCTTACAGTAGAATCTATTAACATTTAATGTAGGACATCTCCCTTTTTCCTCAGGTCTTACTTCTCAAATTTAATCAAAATCAGTTTTTTAAAAATGTCTAATCTTATTTTCTATCTTTTCACATGAATGCCCTGGCTCTGGTATTTTTTCCCTATCTGAAGATGAATACCCCTAAAACAAAAAAACTGACTTTCAAATTTAATACTTCTATTTTGCAGGTGATTTGAGGGAGTGGAGGGTTCTGTTTGTTTCCTTTTTGTTTTTCCATGTGTAGATGATAATACTTGCAAACAGATTTCAATTCATTGTCCATTTAAATTTCATTGAAATGGACAATTTAATTTGATTTCATTGACCATTTCTAACTTTTTTGTACATGGTCATCCTTTCTTTCACTTTCTAGTCTGTTTTGCTAGCCTTTCTTGTTTTCTTTTCAGCTGTCCTAGAAGCCCCCAGTACAACTGCAAAATCTCCTTCTGGTATCCAAAGTGTCTAAATTTCCCTCATATTTACTTGTTGATTTTAATTGACAAAGTTTTAGCTGCCTAGGACAGAAAAACTTACTAAGCAGTCCTGCTTGGGTGTTCAAGCACTTACATTATGTTGGCTTTTTCCTAAGTCTAATTATATAATGAAGTTATTCTGTGTATGTTGAAAAAAGTAACCGAACAAAACACATTTTTAATAGTATATGCTTTAAAGAGTGGACTAAAGTGAAAATTTAAAAACATGTATTCCTTTATATTTGTACATCCTCAGCTCTTACAGAATCACTAATCACTCTACAATAAGAAATGAGTCAATACCTTTTACATTCCACAAAAGTAATGCTCATATATCATGCCATATTTATTTTTTAAGGCATTAAATTTTTCTTATATGTGTGTATATACATAATTTTCTGCTGCAAACAAGCTTTTCTATCTATCTGGAGAAAGCAGTTAAGGAAGTCTCAGATTTCTGAGGTTTCTGGTACAGTAATTTCAGAGATGCATTTCTTCTGTCAGTAGACACCAGCAATTGCTGCAACTGATGTTTCATCCATTACACCAGCTTGATTTTTCAGACAATGGACAATTAGCTAGACTTTTCTGCTGGATGATTACTTCTATCTTTTGAGGAATCTCATGCTATAATGGACAAAATGTCATGAATAATGAGGTATTATGTTGGTGAAAGCTACATCACTAAAAAGTATATTGTTCTTTGAAGAAGGAAAGTCTTTTATGCATTAGTGGTTTCAGTTCTGTTTCATCTCTTGCTTTAGAGAGAATGTTAACACTATCTAGAAAATTAAAAACTGAAGATAAATCTATATAAAGCTCATCCTATATCTGAAGAAGCTAAAATAAAAGAACTGCTGCAATTTTAAAAATCCTCAGTGTGCTCAGATGAAGTTTGTTATTCAATCATGCATGAAGATTTTTTTCCTCTGAAATGGCTTCTTATAATATTATAATTGTATTAGGTGACTCACATTTATGAAATTACTTTAGGATATTGCATTATATTTCCAAGGATGTATTTTTACTAAGTGCTGCCTATTGAGTTTATTCACATTATCCCACAGATACGATGAAGCTCTTTTATTGTCTATGTGAGATGTTTAAAATACAGAAGCAGACTCTTCCACCATGTGCTCTGTATCAAGTACACTGCACAGCATCCCCTGGATCACTCTACGTTTTACACAGAGAACAGAAAAGGTGGAATACTCTCAGTTTCTTCTGAACTAGCAAAACAACAGCAATATATTTGTATATTTGCTGCTTGCACAGAGATTGAGCAAGCAGCAAATGAAGCCAAGTCAACAGCAATTACTAGGTTTTCACTCTGTTACAAGAGTTCTTGTCACCATGTGACAAGAGCTGCTTGCAACCTTGAAGACTCAGGGGAAAGACAGAGTGAGAGAAAGTTTTAGCACTGGAAATACGTGGCACTGTGTCCTGGTTTCCAAGACACACTGAAAACTTCTTTTGACTTTCTTATCATTCCTTAAAAATTTGTGTTCATTTTGATGCACTTCAGCACTTATAAGGATTACAGATATTCTGTAAGGGAGTTCATGTGGGATTGTGCTGGCTTTGGTTGAGGCAGACTTAATATGCTTCACAGTGGCTGTTAGGGGCTGTGTTTTGGATTTGTGCTGAACACAGGGTTGCTAACACAGAGATGTTTTTGTTATGGCTGAGCAGTGCTTGTACAGAACGAAGGCCTTTTCTGCTTTTAGTACTCCCACACTGGTGAGGAGTCTGGGCTGCATGGAAAGTTGGGAGGAGACATAGCCAGGACAGCTAATTCCAACTGACCAAAGGGATATTCCAGATTATATGACATCATGTTCATCTGTAAAGTGTGAGGGGAGAAGAAGCAAGGGCAAGACGTTTGGAATTATGTCATTTGTCTTCCCAAGTCACCATTACATGTGATGGTGCCCTGCTTTCTTGGAGATGGCTGAACACCTGCCTGCTCATGGAAAGCATTGAAGAAATTCCTTGTTTTGATTCACTTGTGTGTGACTTCTGCTTTCCCTAGTCAACTGTCTTCAACACAGAAGTTTTTCTGTCTTTTGCCTTTCTGATTCTCTCCCTGATCCTGTTGGAGGGTGAGTGAATCAGCAGCTGTATGGGGCTTGACTGCTGCCTGGGGTTAAACTGTGGCAGTGACATACAGTAGTATTTTAGTAGGTAGTGAGATCCTCTCTAATAATACAGGTCCTAGATATATTTTGAACAGGTTCTATGTTCATAAGGGTTTCAAAGAAGATGAGGAAAAAATAATTTAATTTCTGACTACATCTTGATAACTGACCAACTTTGGCTGACTATTCTACAGGAGCATAGGTGCACCCACAGGATGACCCTCTTAGGAGTAATTTCCTAAATTAAATGAAAGATGCCAAAACTGTGAGTGGTAGTTCACTGCTGGATAATATCCCAAGATAACCCATACACAAACCTGGACTATTTCAAGGTGAATATTGTCAGGATGCTCTGCTGGCAGGAGCAGGTCAGACAGGGAGCACTAGGGATAGTCCCAGCATCAGACATCTTCTGGGAGTGGGGCCAGGCCATGGGCCCACAGGTGGTTCTGGCTTAGTGGGGTCTGTGACCAGGCAGGGCAGAGCTATGGGGAACTGGATCAGTCCTGCTGCAGTGTTGCTGGGGCAGGGCCTGATGGCCCTGGGCAGCTGAAAAAGGGTCCTGGGCCTTAGCCAGGGTGGGGGAACCATCAAGTGGGGGG
>NC_031768.1:53061496-53116323 GCF_001522545.3 Parus major | reverse complement strand
TGAGTGGTGGGCAGGGAGAAGAAAGCACTCAGGATAATGTCAAAATTGTGGACCCAGAGCTATCTTGCCAAAATGGAAAAGGTTTCAGTGTTCAGCAAATTTTGTCAAGTAAGACATCACTAATATATTGGCAAAATTACCTAAATAAAAGTGCAAACTAGTGGAAGAAGCGTGATGTCAATAAAGCAGCAAGATACTTGGTGTTTAGCCCAGTGATGATGGAGAAAAACTGCACCTCAGCTGGCGTGATTCTTCTTTTACACCATGAACAGAAGTGTTGTCGTTGCTTATGGGTGCCAAACAGACAGGTGGCCAAAAAGTTATTTACTACAACCCATGATATGAATGTAAATTATGAAGAAAGTTTGTATATGGTAATGTCTCAAATTAAAGAAATTATAGTGTCTGAGACTCACTCCAGTATCCTTCTTTCATGCTGTAAATGTTCAGGTTACCACATGCCTGCCTTCTTTCTTCTGTCTTTTCACAGTTCTTCTTTACATGTCCAGCCCCAAAATATCTTTTAATATAGTATACCAGAGTTAAGAGTTTAAGCATGTGTTATACAGAAGCAAGATCCCTGAAGTAGTGACATACCACAGAGATTACTCCAAAAGAGCAAGGTATTTATTTTCTCTAAGCTTCCTGTATTCACAAATGCTTGACTATCATTATTTCTTTATCTTAGATTTATTGTCCCATTTAATGATTAGCAAATAAATTTTTTATTTCAGTGAAAAAGAGAATTAAGAAGTACTCTGATGCCACAGCTGAGATATTTAATAATGTATGAGTATTTTGTAGCCTAATGCTTCTAACGTAACTCTTGTATTGGTTCCAGGCTTTCATTCTTTAGTCTTCATGTCTTATATACACATAAAGTGAAGAACATCCTTTGCTGAGTACTTTCTTTTCCAAGCAATGTCTTCAGATGGTGTTCAGTAAAAACATGCTGTCTTAGTCATGTTTAGTGATTATAACCTTTGGGGAAAAAATAAAAAAATAATAAAAAAATATAGAGGTTATATCCTTGTGATTATTTCGTAATTTTTCATTATTTTATATATCTAATTCTTTGGATTCCAGATGGATAAAAAAAGATATATGGAAAGCTGAAAGGTAGCCTCAGATTTTTTTCTGACTGGAGATTAAAAGTAATGTCCAGAACATGAAAGAATCTTTTTCTTTTATTTCTGTTTTCTTTTTTCCTCTCTCTCTTTTTTTTTTTTTTTTTTTAATATGTTTTTGATGATCATTTTCTTTCTTGGTATTTTCCTTCCTAATTTGAAAACAACTGTGCACTTTCAGGACATTCCACATTACCCTAGAACCTGCGAATTGTGTATGATGCTTTTGTAAATAACTAGCAGTGCAGATTCAAAACTTAAGTGTACAGTGAAGCATTCACTTTGCAGCTCAGCAAGCTGAGCAACTGAATACTGAGCAAACTTAACAATAAAGCCTCTTTCTGTAGCCACTGAACATTTTTATTTTGTTTCTTGCTCATTAATTTTCAAAATGGGAAACAAATATTTTAGTAATTCATTACCCATTGACTTTAATAAGAATAACATTGCCAAAATTCATTGCATAGGTTAAAAGCATAGCTCTTGTTGGAAGGTATTGTATGGCAAATAATTGAACAAAATTCAGATTGCATACAATGTAACTCTACATAATTGCAAATAAGTAGAAAATTTTCAGATAAAAATTGAGACAAGTAATTAATATGATAACAGAGAACAAAAGTATTTAAAAAATGCATTTTCATTCAGTGAAAAATATTTTACTAACTTCAGCAGATCTGGGACAAATTAAAGGATATGACCCATAGATTTATATTTCTGGAGACCCTTCTTATTCACTAAAACTATGCCTTTGTAAATGTCTAATGGGTTTATTATGTAGGTCTATTCGCTAATTTTTTAAAGTTAAGTTCATTAATTTTTTGAATAATAAGATACATGTGTATAACTGACTTTTCTATTAATGTCTGGTACTTTATTTTTTAGCTAGCTAAGCATTATACCTTACAAAATAAGCAACATTAACAAGCATAACAAGTACTTGCATATGCAGTACTGTTAGTGGTCTATCCAACACCATTGTTGTTCATGTAAAATTTATTTAACTTTGTAAATATATGTTTGTTATATTTGTCTCCACTTTATATTGGTTATTATATTTTCTACCCTTTTTGAGTTATTGTCAATTTTCTTCCTTTTTATATTTTTTCCTCTTTCTTGAGGTAATTAAATTACAGATATGAAATATTACAAATTATTCTTTCATGGTCTTCAGAGAATAAACATTGCAGAGCATAAAGATGTGTGGAAGTGTGCACATTAAATAACAGAAATACAGAAAATCTCAAAGATTATTTTAATGATATATGAAAGTTTTATGCTCAGGCAACTGTCCCTGTTTCTTCTGATCATATCCACGTTTACCTGAACTGGCAAACCCTAGGAGCTTAAAAGCTAAGAAGACCTGGCTTTATGCATAACTACATTGTCTTTTCAGGTAAGTTGAATTCAGAATAAGTTCATTCTGCCTGAAGTTTCTGTCTGTTTTTTTCTTCAGGAAATGCCAAGGAAGAATTCAGATGGTCTCTGTCTCCCAACACCATCTATGTTACTCTGTCACAAGGACAATTGGCACAGGCAAGCTGCCAAATCAGAAAGGGAGCAGTGGGACACATCTACAGTACGTGGGGGAAATCTGTAATAATATAATTAAAGCAACAAAGAATTGGCTGGTCAAATGCAAATGTCCACTTTAGGCTGAGATTAATTGTTCTCTGAAGTCCGCTGGCTGTACTGAGGAGTTGAAACCAGCTGACAGGCAAGCCCAGGCAAATGTTGAGACCCTGAATAGTCAGGTCAGTGCAAGGTCTACAACACTCTAATACAAATACCCAAATTATGTTTACCAGGATGCACCAATATTTATGTCCTTAATAACAAAAATATTCAATCCAAGATGAGAGCAGTGACCAAGTCAGCAGAAAGATTTGAATTATGCATTACACTTTAGGCTATCTACTATTAATCTAAGTTGCTTTGAAAACATGGTCAGTGCTGGAGACTCCAAATTTTAGGTAGCAATTAAAAATTTGGTCACTCCAATGACCTTGTAGTGGACACACAATCTGATGTGTCCACCATCAGAATGTAATGGCAACAGATATGCTGTAATTTTAATAAATTTATCTTTTATGTAAGCCTTTACATAACTCAATAATTTATTCTTTTTTCTTCATTTGTTTTACTAAGTAAGTGTAGACCATTTTAGTAACATGACATTTTTCCGTAACATTATTTGGAATTAATATTTCTTTGGCTCCTCTGTATGCTGTATGCTGTTTTAATAGACATTTCACTATGAGGCCTAAGATAGCTATTGTTGGTAAAGAAAAAGTTGATAAATAGCAGTAGCTCCCATTCTTAAAAGTATTGATTGCATCTTATGTGTCCAATTAACTTTGTTTTCAGAGTATTACTCAGTAACATAAATTGCCAGTTCCTCTTGAAAGTTAGTCTTGGCTGATTTTGTTAAAATTTCATACCTGTCCTTGCAGATCACAAGCCAAGTTAAAATCACCAAGACATTCAGCATATCACTTAATCCAACCCAAAAATATATCTATAGATAGAAACATTAAGCTTTTCTACCATTACCATTTGAGACCTTAAACAGACTGAATTATAATCATATTCTAGTCCGTTTTTAAATTCTTATCATGTGATCACTGAGAGGAAGAATTTGAAACACTTTAGACATAAAAGTGGCATGTACATACTGTTTATATTTTTGATTAAAGGTTGCATTGATTTTTCTGTTGATAGAAAATTAATGAGCTGCTTGCTTGTCTCTTTAACAAAAAAAACAAAAAAAAAGGCAAAACATATGTGCTACATTTTGTCATCTTGGAGTTTTGCAGTTATTTATGCCCTCCTTTTGTCTTTGATTTTCCTTTCCTAACTGTCATTAAAGGTAGTTTAAATATTATTCAGTGTATTTTTCAGAACTATTTGTTTTTTGGACAGATGTATGATCATTCATTACTTCGAGGAATAGGAAGGGTGTCTGTGGGAATATCCTCATGTTTACAGATTCGGCTGTGCATTTGTTTGTTTTTCAAATACAACATCTAGAATTAATTTCCTGGAGTCATAATATATATGTTTATGATTATCAAGTATTCCTCCTGCAATTTCCCCTTTTTATTATATTACCTTTTTACTTTTAATTCAAATCTAATGTAATTTTAAGTTATGTATTTAACTTTTCAACAGAATACCAGTAAGGAATATATTTTGAGTCTAAAAAAATAATTGCAGTATATGGTTTCATATTATCTATCTTGTATAGCTATACAATATCCATAAAAAGAGGAGCAGGGAAAGAAAGGAAAAGATCAAGTAGGTTGTGTGTTTTTCTAGAACATAATCCACTCCCCATTTTTTTGTTTTAATAAGCCACTGTAATTACATATTTCGTTTATAACAGGTGGTAATTTTTCATAATCGTGGAAGAATATTTAGATCATCATAAAGCCATATGTTCTATGCAACACCCCTTAATTTATTAAGAAATGAGAAAGCAGTTAGTCAGCGTAAATGGCATTTTCTGTTATCCACCAGACTTACAAACCTTCAAGTATTTATTTGAAGATTGCATTTAGAGATGTCATCTTTATTGTTACATATCAAAGAACTTCACTAAGGGCAGAAAATATTTAATGTCTCAGTATTCTGCAAATTGCTCGAAAAATTCTACTAATGATACATCTTCTTTGACTTTATGTTGATGGAAAGATTGCCATCCTGATAATGAGTATAGATCAATTAAAGCATTGGACTAAGACTGACTTTTGGCAACAGCTGTGAGAATCTAAATTGTTCTGTGGATTGTGAAAAGTACATAAACAAGATACTTCAAGGTGCCAGTGGCCTTAATTAGTACATACAAAACGTATTTTTTGTGATTGAGCAGCCTATTTGCTTTATTATCCTTAAACTAACTGTAAAGCTTTCTTTATTTCTTTCTCTTTTGCTTTGTGATTCCTTTGGTATGTATCTCTTATTTTCCACCAGTAAAATCCTATCTAATTTGAAATAGAATATCTTTAAATTTGTGGATTTGAAGTGAACTACTTGGTTTCTTAATTTTCTTGCCGACAAGATTGACAGGTGAGCCTTTACTGAGAATTAAAAATTCTTTTCAGTATTGGACAATAAAGATAGCCTTCTGTCCCATCTTCATAGTCATAGATCATCACATTTTGGCATTTCCTTGGAATCTTGTTAATATCTGGATTGTAGTAGCAGCACCATAACAGTAAAAAGTTAAGCAAATACAGAATGTGGGCATCTCCTTATTTATAAAAATAAAATAAAATTGCCACCATCTTCTCCCAGAACATTGCTTAATATGATGACATCTGAAACAGTCATCTCATATCAGCCACCTTCAAAATTAATCTCTCTTTGTCTCTAAAGCTTAATATATCTCATGGAGTATGTCTGTCCTCATAAAGATGACTTGCATTTATAACTGTTTCCTGTTGAAGTGGGGAGATTAAAAAAAATATGTGGTACAGCATCAAAACTTTGTCTGACCAGACTAAAACAATCCTGAATTGAACACTCTTTCAATTAATATATAAAATTCTCCAAATATCACTGGAGATGGCACTCAGGAATGGGAAAGGTGCTAAAACAGAAGAAAAGATAAAAGAAGGTATCAGCTGGAGTTACAACCACAAAAGAGAAAAACATATTTTAATTGCCTTAAGCAAAGAGAAAAAAAATTACCTTGCTGGCCAGTCGTTAGAGCAGTTACTATTTTCTCAGTGACACTTAGATACTGCAGTGATATATCCTATTATAAGAACAAGAAACAGCAAGCTAGATAGAAGAAATTAAAATAATATATGACCTACCTTCGGTGGCAACAGGATTAGATCTTCAGACAGTAGGTGTCTGATTAGAATTTTTTAAGTGCTTGCTGTTTAAAATTTATGTTTTAATTTATGTTAATTGCTTTTTGTACCATTTTGTTATTTACTGATGATTGTGAATAAGGTTAGCACATTAAAATTTGTTATTAAGGGTCAGTTCATGGTCATTTTTCAGAAAAAAACCTGAGACCACTTTAAGATTTTTGATTCCAAACAGAATGCAGCATTATCAAGATAATGAGAGTAAAATCTAGTGCACATAATTTGGAAAAAAGACAATCCACTAAAGAAGCCACATAAGGAAAATTTCTAATTTTTCAATAAATACACTACAGAGCTAAAAGCATATTTTAAACCAGTAAAGTTAAGTTTGGAACATCTAAGTAAGCTGCTTACATCTTTTCACACACATATCTGAAGGCCTGGACACCAGTGGATGACAATCTAACCTTTCTTAATATAGGTTAGATGTCCTTCGTATGACTACAAGGCTATACAGATCTAGACACACAATCCATCGCAGATGGGATTACATAGACTGATTCCCACTTTGGTTTAAGAGTTCAGTGGATATGACACTAACCTAAAATGGGAGAAAAGACAAACGAGACAATATACTCAGTCGATATTCAATTATGTTTTTAATGTGTCATACTGTAAATGGAAGGCAATGAGAGACAATTACTATGGAGCACACAGTAAAATGCTTCATTTTTTTAGCACACTCAAATGAGGACTAATATTTTTCCCAGTAAATTACTCCAGAAAAAGAAAGATTTAAACACTTACATGCTCCCAAAGACAGTAAATAATTACAAAATATTCGTCTAGATTTATTGCATTGCATAAAAACAGTTTCTGATTTAAATTTGGGGCAGGTGCTGATCGCTTCTATCTGGTGACCAGTGATAGCATGATGTGGGATCGAGGGAGGTAAAGGCTGGAAATTTGGGAAAATGTTCTTCATGTCCAAATGGAGGTCAGGCACTGGTCGGGCTCCCCAGGGAAGAGAGGAGTGGGAAAGGTTAAGCATGACAAAGTTCAAAACATGTTTGGACAATGCTCTCAGGCACATGGTGTGTGTGTGACTCTTGGGGATAGTCCTGTGCAGAGCCAGGAGTTGGACTGGATGATCCTTGTGGGTCCCCTCCAACCCAGGATATTCTATGATTTTAAATTTTTGTGGAAGATGTCATTGTTGAAAGAGTCGTGTTTATCTGCTAAGATAGGTGGGGTGTAGTAAAGAACGATTTTGTGCAATTTTTTTCCTAGTAAAATATTTCCAATAATGTTATGATAACGCACTCTAACATTGAGGTATTTTTTTATGGGAGGCAAACCTTGTTGCAATCATACTTCCCCTTGAAAATGGTCTCTTGCAGCTGATGGCCTCTGATCAGAGCTTTGGCCATGTTTCTGGGAGCGCCTGTTGACAGAAGCAAAGCTGTGCTCAGCAATTAATCTAATATTGGCTGAGTACAGTGGATTATCAGTGCTTGAACTTCCACCATGACTTTCTTAAAAGTATAGATGTAGGCAGTAGTTTTTATAATAAGTTTTCAGAGATCAAGCTCTGAGTGTTATTGAATAGTGATGATATTTAAGTTTTTTTTGAGAAAGGAATTGGTGCTCTGTAACCAGAAATGAAGCTTTCTATTGTAAAACATGCTCTGGTACTTGTACATACACAAAATCCCCCAGTAACACCAAGCTTCCTGTCATAACTTATCTATGTCCCAGGTGCTACCTACTTTTTCTTTTTATTTGATTTACTAAGTTTAATAGTTTAATCTCCATATTAGAATGGCCTTTGCATTTGGGAATTCACAGACTGTCTGAAATGAGGAGGTGTGGCCCCTAATTTAAGAATCTTCACTAAGAATTATTATTAGGCAGAAAGACTTCAGGCTTTTGTCTTACAGGAATCCTTCCATGCCAGGTAGTTCAACAAGAATCACTTCCAAAAGGTAATAACTGAGGCATCCTCCACAGCGCTATTGCCTCAAGAAAAGCTAAACTAAGGGTTATGAATTACGACTTTGTTCCCTTGTCCCCACCTCTTTCATCAGTATGACTGGAAATTCTGAGGACAGAATGAAAAATCTAGCTTGATGACAATAGATTAGAAGGCAAAATGTCTGCAGTGATCAAAACTTAAGGTGACTTGAAACCTACACTATATCTTTGAAATTGAACCTGTATAACCTTGCACCTTGTGCCTTTGTCGTGTACTTGTATGAGTGTAGCAGAACACAAATTACATGTTATTCAGAAGTGGATTTTCAATTGATTGGAATGAGTACAAGATCAGAACTTTATAAATGCAAACAGTCAAAGACAAAGAATTAGTTTTTTTAAAACATATTAAATTTTTTACATATTTCACTAGTAAACTGTTTTTACATTGTGAGTCATAAAAGATTCACAGTGATAAGACAGATGGCTTCACTGACTCAATGATTTAAACAGTCCTTTTATTCTCCAAATTGTGTATTAAAGTAGCATAGTATTTTTTTATTTTTGTCACAGAGAACTAAACACTGGCTTTGCAGCCATCCACAGCATTCTTCTGTCAGCTTTCACATCTCTGTTTCATCAACGGCAAATTGCAATAAGAAAAATCTTTAAAATAAACCATATTTCCTTCCAGACTGCAATAAACTAGTTTCCTAAGAGAAAGAAAGCAAAGAAGTAGGTCTGTAACTCACTCTTAGAAGTCCAGCAACTTGTACTGTGATGTATGGATTATATTAAGAAGCTCAGATGCATTTTGTTTTACAGCGTCAGCTGTCTAAGCTGTAGACAAATATGTTTATAAACAGGATTATTGGCTCACTATATCAACCAGTAATTTGAGGTTTTCCCCACTTGGACTCAGTCTAACACTTATTTCTTCTGTTAAGATTGCTCCAGTCCTTCCCATTACACATTTTTTGTTTAATGGGATCACATGAGTATCAGACAGATGTGAAATTTCTCCTTGACACACAATTTCTTTATACATAAAGAACGAGAAAAAAAAGAGGAAGGAGGGTGCAGAGGGAGGGTAGGGGAAAGGTAACACTGATAGCATTCAGATTTTTATTTCTGTAGACACTGAATAGATGGCCTATCATTTTTGCTGAATATGTTAAAAGAGAAGAGCTATTGTTAAGAATGACTTTCTGCTTGCTTTGGACTCCTGGGGGTGTACAAATAAGGTCCAATCAGCTAAATTTTCCTCCTCTAAGTACAATTTTTTCATGGTATTGAGCCAACAATCTATTCAGGATGGTGTGTAGTTTTGGCACAGGGCTTTAAATAAGTACAGAATTGGTATACTACCTTACATGTATTACAAAAAATCAGAGACTCTCATAAAGGAAATCAATGGCCATTACATTTAAGTAGGTACATAGCAAAGCCTACATACTGCTTTGGCACAGGCAGACTGTTCTTCTCATATGGCTGGCAACTTGGATAAAAGAAAGTGAAAATAACAAAGCTCACATTAAACTGCAAATCTGAAATGCCCACCAACTGCATCAGAATCACAGAAGCTTATAACAAACACATTTGAACTTTCTAGCTCCTGTCTATAATTCCCATATGTTACAGACATTTGCTAACTGAATTATAGGATTTGAGTAACCACAATCCTAATTGTGCAACTATGCCATTATTAAAGAAGCTGAATACCAGACTATTTGCCCAAATTTGTCTGTCAAAGCATACAGCCTAATTGTTGCCTAATATTCATCATATTCTATTGTTAATTTTCCTCTTTCAAAGACTACATAACATATTCCAGCATCATTAGAGAGCTTAGACTCTTATGCACTTACAAAAACTGCCAACTTAATTTTGAGAATGAATACAAAATGACTTTGTGAGGGGAAAAAGAAAGAAAAAAAAGGGAATAAAGTAATTTCCTTTAAAATATATAAAATTCTAAGATCATTTAGCTAGAACCATGGGAATATTCTTAACTACCAAGTAACAAAAAATAATGTCTTAAAGTTTGTGGTTTTTTATTTTCTGCTACCAATGTTTTTCCAGTGCTTTTTTAGAATGTAAGTTTGCAATGAGAAAGAAAATTAAAACCTCAAAAATTCATCTATTCATGGATTATCAGACCAGAAAGGATCACTAAAATATCAAGTCAAACTTTTTTTATGGCATAAGATTTTATGCAGTTACTCTTAATTTGAACGCTGCAACTTGTGCTTGTCTACTGTCTACTTTTCAGAAGTTTGTATTGGAGAATGCAGTTACAAATCTTATCTAAGAACAGAAAGTTCTTATTAGAGGCTGTACTTGTAAAGAATTTTGAATGGCTTCTTGAAGTCTCCATCTCAGTAATTGAAAATCTTTTATTCTGAATGTCTTTCATGTAATAGATCAATGTTAGAATAAGAAATCACTGTATTCTACTAAGGAACCTCTGAGAAATGCACAGCACTCTGGTAACCAGACTTAAATAAACAGAGAATTACATTATCTCTACTTACACTACTAATAAACCTACTGCTTAAAAACATGTGGTTTTGCAGTTTCTATGGCACAAGTTCTTGGGTGATTTTTTCTTTTTTAGTACATTGACTAATTGCATCAGTGTTTCACTAGAGCAAACTAATTTAGTTGTAGTTTAAACACACAAAGGTCTTTAACATATATTTCAGGTATTTTGTTCAGTACCAGTCATATCTGAATTTACCAGATAAATACTGCTGTATTTGAGAAATTGCAACTGTTTAAAGAACAAGCACAGGACCTTTTTTAAGTTGAGATGATCAACATTTTAAAGTTGAATTTTTTTGAAGAAAGTTAATTTAAAAAGTCATCAAACTGTAAATCAGATATAAAAGTTCTAATCCAAAGATTAATCTAATAGCTTTTTATGAAAATGGATGAATTTCAAGAACAGTACCAGAAACATAAGACAGTTTATGATTTAGGATTAGGTCCAAAGATTACTGGATTCTCTCTTAAATTTCTGTTTCTTCAAAGGCAAAAATCAGACTGCCATTATCCAAAATAATGAAATTTTATTCCAATATATAATAGCTTCAGGACAAGAGTAATTATTTTTGAATTTCTACACCCTGTGGTTATGATGTTGTAGCAACAATTTGCAAAACCTTGGAACATCTAAATTCTATCCTTGTTCTGGCCTTGAACACATGCTGTCTTTTAAAGAGAAACCGCATCTTAAATTCAGCTTATTGACCCGTATTTTGACACGGACTTCAGTTTGGTTGTGTGCTTTAACCACATCTGCTTAAAATTCCCAGTAAGTGTTTACTAGCGACACAGACTGTATTGAAGTATTTCCACCCCTTAAGTAAACTGTTCAGGGATATACCACAGGGATATACTCTTATTATTAAAGCATTATTAAGCACACAGACTTTACCTCTATATGTCACATAAACTTTGCAATATAGTATAGTCATATTGAAAAAAGTAAGAGCTTATACTGAATAGTAATTCATCTTTCCAGCAACATTTTTTCCTCTTTTTAGATGAAAGTCCTATTAAAACCTCAGCATAGCCTGTTGGAGCAACACTTACAAAATGGTATGGGAAGTCCTGTTAATGAGATCTTGCTGATCACCTCAAGAGGAAACAGGTGAAAGTGAAAGAATTTCACTATATTATTTTGCATTCTGCTGTCAGAACTCTCTGATAGTCCACATGCTAGTTCAAAACATTTTCCTCTGGCTTTCCTGGACCACAGGGGTTCCATTTCAAATGGTATCTGGAAAATAGATGAGCTATTTAAAACTGTAGAATGAAAAATTCCATAACACTCTGAAACAGGCACTTAGTTACTGAAAAAGAATTCAGGAAACAGATTGTGGAGAATGGCCTCCATGTACTTTAATTGACATATAATTCCCAAAAGATTGGACACATAAAAAATCTTTTAGATCTGTTTTGCTAGTTCTTATCTAAAATAGTTAATCTGTATTATTTTTCAGTAATAATGTAATTCTAGAATAAAAATTGAGGTCTTAGTCTTAAATAATAATTAAAGAACATGGAGATTTTTAGTGTACTGCAATTTTTAGGTCACAGGAATAAAAAGAAAAACGTCTGATTTAAGGAAAATTGCTATGTGCCAGCTGCAGAGCTAGCATTTTTCCATTGCACCAAAGATGTTCTTTCCAGATAATGGAAAGAATGTCTACAGAGACTACAATAGATAGCAAAAAAATCTGTGGGTGCCTTCCATGCCTTTTTGTTACAAAGAGAGGATGCGTGGAGTGAAGGTGGTCCAATTACATTCCATACATGCATACTGGTAAATTTACTGGAAGGAATTTACTAAAGGAAGTTTATAGAAGAGTATCTGTGATTGAAATTTGCAGTGCAAAGACTGAAAAAGGAGTAAGTAATTTTTCCTGTGAAAACTTCCTAGTGATTTAGCATCTGAAAACTCATCTAAACAGATGGAACTGTAAATTCTAAGTAGAATGAACACATGCACAAGTATCTACACAACACTGTTGTTCTGGCTCTATAGCATGCACAATTTGCAGTTGCATCTTTTCACAGTTAGGTTTATAATTTTAATTTTATAGTTAATGCTACTTTAAGAGAACTTAAAATATTAATCTTGTTCAAGGGAAAAGGATGAAAAATGTGCAAGAAGTATTTTGTGACTGATCATGGTATAACAGTGACAAAGCGTTAGTCTCCAACTTGACTTACTGGGCATAATATGTCACTGGCACAAAGCAGCATGCCTAAAGAGCACCTCAAAATACACTAAGGAATTTGCAATTATGAATTCTTCATTCCATCATTTAGCATAAAACTCTGCCTAAGATATCTATTTTAAAATATTGTAGGAGAAAATTTGTGTTAATTTTTCTTTCAGGTTTTCAGCAATTTTTTTCCTGTAACATCTCTTACTTGCCTCTCCCTTATGATTATTGATGGCAGGGATTGTTCTGCCTTGTTTGTTGTAAAAGAGTTTACAATATAAAGTATTTGTGCTTTTTTGATACCTTGTACTGAACATATATCTCAGCTATCCATTCTACCTTGTACTGAACATCTCAGCTATCCATTCTCTCCCTTGTTAGTTTTACATTGTTTTCTTCTGGTTCAGTCAATATCTAACTCAGTTTGAACTAAAGACAGGCTCTCACTCAAAAAACATACTGAAATCTAGCATGACTTCAATACTATCAACCTTTAAAAAAGAATATTCTTATGAAAATAATAGAAGGAAAGAAGACTCACAATGAATAAATATGTAATATTTTATTGTCTGCTCTTTTATATCTACATTTGTGATAAGTTGATTCCTGCCAGCAGTTAGGCATCTGCACAGCTGCTTGCTCACCCTCCTCTTATGCAGGATGGGTAAAAAGTGAAAGGGAAGAAGGCTCATGGACTGTGAGTGTCTGTTCAATAGGTGAAGAAAAAGCTGAGTATGCAAGAAAAAAGATCATTTATTCACTACACCCTAATGGCAGCCTTCTCATTTGTAGGGCAGAGTAGAAAAACCAAAAAAAACCCCTTGATGCTGTGCAAGAGTTGTTCAGTGACAGAAAAAATATTGATATGTTATCAGCACTGTTTTAGTCACAAATCCAAACAGCAGCACCATACAGGTTATGATAAAGGAAATTAACTCCATCCCAGCCAATCAGTACAACATATTTTATTTCTTATATTTGCACTGTGATTACATCTGTAATATCTTCCTCAAGCTAGGCAGACACACTACAGTAAATTTTCTCTGGCAGTAGGATAAGTCTATTATTGAAAGATTGGTTCTAAGGTTATAGTTTTAACCACAGAATATAGCAAGAATCTGGATAAATAGCTTTTAAATCATGAAGTTATGAAAGACTTTTTCTATCCCACCTGTTTTCCCTTTGTACCTACCCCTAGAGTTACCCCATGCAGTAAGCAATAACTTACTGTCATTATTGTTATTATCCTGAGAAATATAAATCCTGTAATTGCTGTCATCTATGTGGTTGGTCTGTCAATTTAGTCTGATGATGCTTGCAGCATCCTGTATTAAATATTTTAAAGACATATTGAACCAAATGCATCAAAATTTAAAGGTATTATCTTAATTTCTCTGTAAATGTAAACATTAAACTCCAAAGTAGGCTTTTATCAAGCATGTGTGAGTCTCATCTTCTGTTTCAATTCATGTCAGATACATCTTTATTCCTATATTTTTCTAAGAAAGTGGTTAGAAGATGTATGTGTCCTAAGACTGCTTACTTTAGAGCTGTTTGAGTAGCTCCATCCTCCAGGGAGCTGGGAAATTTTTAGGTGTTTTATATATTAGTTATATGTGCTTATTTCCAAGTCTGACTTGATCAAGTTTCATGTCACTGTTACTGAAGCTGTACAAGAACAGATCCATCACAGACTACTGCAGTATTCTGCTTCATCATTCTATGCAGTTATAAAATAATGAAACCTTATCCTTAAAAAAAACCTGTCTTTTTGTATGAGGTTTATAATCCTATGGGGTTAATATTACCTGTTATAAGAAAATGTATAGGACTAACAAACCTGGGATCCTATTTTATCCCCTGACTGAACTCTTTATCCTCTTGCATCAAGTATCCCCTTGTATTTTGCTTCTGTCCTTACTCCATCCTGATTTCATTCCATTACCCTTTCAGCTACTTCTCTTTTCCCATCCTTCTTATCTAACAAGTCAGAATGTTCCTTCTAAAATTCAGAGCTGAACACAATCCAGCCTTCCTCCCCTGAGCACCTGTGGCCTGGCATAAGGTTCAGACACTATCTTTCCTGCATGTCAGACAGATTTCTCAACTTCTTCTAGCTTGTCTGATAGGCTATGCCTATACCGCTAAAATCAGAGCCAGGGATTCCCTTTTCTCTAGGGAATTCTTAAAAATAAAACTAGTTGAGCCACGACTAAGGAAAGAAGCATCATCTCTAAGCATCCTGAGAACTATCTAGTCACTACAAACAGTACTGCCTTTCATTAGAAATAAAATATATATTAACCAGGATGCAATTTCATTTGCAAATGTACTAGAAATGGAGAGTGATTTAATAATTATACATTTCAAAAGCTTTCTAAAAAAAGTAGGTTCAATTTGTTGCACAGCGCATGAAAGCATGATCTTGAGAATTTTCCTAGTCAGGTATTAACTTACCTATCTTATAGTTCTAAATTTTTGGAGAAAAGTAGTGATGAACTTAGTTACTGAATGAAAATTTGGCACAAATGAAAAATGTTAATTTCTACCTTCTGTATCTAAAAGGCGCTATTAGATCTATTTTGGATCAATGAAGGCCTTGAAGATTTATTTTGAAGCACTGGGAAAAAATCAACAGGAATGAGATCTTCTGTGTAATATTTTTAGTGCTATCCAAAAATACCAAAGGATTAACCTCAATAACATCAATACAGTAGCTCATACGTAAGCATATTACAGTGTCCTCTGTCATATGTGGCACAGTGCTCCCCTGGTGAAAGTGTAACAAATTCTTATCTCTTCCAATTTCCTATTGGAAGGAAAATATCTTTGAAATTCCTCAAAGGAAAAGCTGAAATCATCCTGCAGAGTCCTCTATGAAGTAGTTCCAGACTTCCTACAGAAGATAGGAGCTATAAAGAACTCTAAGTGCAACACTGCCCTTTTAGCTGGAGTTACTAGATGAGATATCAGATGAAAAGCCACTGCAGTTCCTCAGAAATCCCTGGTCTAAGAATGCAAAGCTGAGAGATTACATTAGTCATAGAAAGTGTAACACTAGCAAATGTGTAAACTATTAATGGAAATAGCCTCTAAATTGCACGTAGAACAGTGTGGTTATAAAAGATATTGTTGAAATGCTATTCATTATGATTTAATATTGTAGAGCTCATAGAGATATTACAAAGACCAGTAGATTTAGGTTGATTCTGTTCCCCAGATAAAGGATTTCCACAATATATCTTATTTAATACATATATAAAATCCCCAAAAGAATAAGGCCTAAGTGTCTCAAAAGACACTTAAATGTAAACTTTCAAAATTTAAACTTTAAAATTCATTTTTTTTGCATTAACTTTGATATCTTAATGGTTTAATATCCAAACTTTACAAGCTGAAAATGTGCACTTATTTTCTTAGCATCTATTAAAGACTCCTGTATCAGAGAATCAAGTCTTTTTTCTTCAGGTAGACATCTAGAATACTGAGACTTACCAGCTCATAATGCAGTTTGCTTAATTGGTGTACAGATGTGCTTGTATGTCCAACTGAGAGTCTGTATGTCCCTCTTTGTTTTGCTTTGAACCCAAAAATCCTTGACAGTAACATATATAAATGTATAAATCTCTGCTAGTGGTTTGCTCAGTGCATGAGACACTTCCTTTTTGTTAGTAACAGGGCTCATGGATCTACTTGTTAAAGCAATCCTAGAAAACAAAATGATTTTTAAATGCAAGATTACATTCAGCGCCTTATAAATACAGTATGCTCATTAATTTATGAAACACTGTAAATGGGAATTCTTCTATACATCAGTATAGAAACATTATGTCAAAAATCAATTTGTAAACACAACATATCCAGGGACAAGGAAAAGAAAAAAGGAAAAAACCAAATACTTGTATAGATTAAAAATAACATTAGGGAAAATATGAAGTACATTTTTTTTTAATATATTTTTAATTGAAAAAAAATAGATTTCAATCTGGAATGTAGAATTGTTAAGATTCAGTAAGTGACAAATTTATGCCATTCATTGATCACACACCAGTTCCATCAATGCATCAGATGAAGGATACAACCCACAGAATTATTAAGTGATATATTTCTATGCAATCAAATGCTTTTAGCTGTCAGAGAGTTAATAATAGTAATAATAGTAATAATAATTTTTCTTTCTAAAGCCAGATGTTCTGATTCTTCTTTCCTTCAGATGAATGGAGAAGGTCATTCATACACAGCATCCCTAGTTATTAAATCAAGCATGGGCAGTCATACCTATGATTGGTTTTCTACCGAAATCACATGAGCCAGAATTTGTCAGTCCTTAGCATCACGTTTGAGGGACAGCAAGTCTTACCTGTACCTTCTGAAACTGTTGCAGAAGGAACCACTACAATTTTTATACACAGGTAATCCTGGAAGCTGAGAAGTATTTCAAATACCATGGACTTTTTCTTCCAATGTGTCATTTTTAGTCCTTATAAACACAATAAATAAAATCATCATTAGTATTTACATTAAAAATTGAACAGTTTGGGCTGGAAAGGGTCTTTAAAGATCTTCTAGTCCAAACCTTTGCAGTGATCAGGGACGTCTTCAACTAGACCAGGTTGTTCAGAGCACCATCCAACTTGGCCTTGAACACTCCCAGGCAGCCACTACTTCTTTAGCCAGCATGTTCCAGCGTCTTGCTACCCTCAGATTAAAGAATCTTTCCCTAACATCTCATCTAAGCCTTTTCTCTTCCAGTTCAAAAACATTCTTTCTTATCCTATCGCTACCTGCTCTTGTAAAAACTCCATCTCCATCTTTCTTGTAGGATCCTCTCAGGTACTGGGTGGCCACAATTAGGTCATGCCAAAGCCTACTCTTCTCCAGGCTAAACAATCCCAATTCTCTCAGTCTTTCCTCACAGGAGAGCTGTCCATCCCTCTCTCATCTTGGTGTCTCTTCTCTGGACTCACTCGCACAGGTCCACATCCTTCCTGTGCTGGCACCCCAGAGCTGATGCAGGGTTCCAGGTGGGGTCTCAGCAGAGCAGAGCAGAGCAGAGGGGCAGAATCCCCTCCCTGGCCCTGCTGCCCACGCTGCTCTAGATGCAGCCCAGGACACATTTGGCTCTCTGGGCTGGGAGTGCCCATGGCTGGGTCATGTCCAGCCTCTCACCCACAGCACCCCCAAGGCCTTCTCACAGGGCTGCTCTCCATCTGCTCTTTCCCCAGCCTGGGCTAATACCAGGGGTTGCCTTGACCCAGGTGCAGCTCCTTGTGCTTGGTCATATTAAACTGCATGAGATCCTTCCCCTTGGGCCCACTTCTCAAACTTGTCCAGTCCAACCTGGATTTTATCCTATCCTTCAGGTGAGTCAACAGAACCACTCAGCTGGGTGTCACCTTAAAATTTTCTGAGGGTGCACTCGATCCCTCTATGTTATTAGTGAAAATATTAAATAAAACTGGTCCAAATATGGATCAGCCCCTGAGGAATATTACTTGTCAGTGAAAGGATTTTTTTATTTTATTTTTGTGTAAATTAAAGGTTTAGCTTAACTTAGATCACTTTTATTCAAATTCCTATTTGCTCATTATTGTTTCTGTCTTTCTCTTGGTATAGAATATTCATGCCCCTCATTTTATTTCAGTAATTTTCCTTAGAAATTTCATTTGCATAAAAAGAAATAAAAAAATATTTTTGATCCAATATCTTGTGTTAAATTATCTGTCACGGGTTCCCTTTATTTCCTCATTTCCTTGGATTTTTTTCCCCCCAAGATTTCTTCATTATGCCTGAAGCATGTCCTTATTCCCAATGTCTGCTGTGTAGCTCTTAAGTCCCTCAACACAGTAGGACAGGCCTGGGAATCTGATGCTGTGTTTACTGCATGAACAACAACTTAATTAAGCCATGCTTTAGAAATATCATCAGAGCTTTGTTGCTACTATTGCACTTGGGCATGTATCACATTGTTCTGATAAATGTATTGGGAGAACTGCTTTGTAGTTCGTCTTGTTTCTGGAACATTACTTGCTAAGGAGCCTGGACCAAATTGTTTCTATTGCACAACTGAGGAAAATGCTCTCAGTTCCAAAAAATGAGCACAAAAGATTCAGGATAGGGACCAAAATTTTTCAAGGCAGTATATAATTTGAATCAGAATTAAACCTGCACCACTTTCACTGATATCTCATATGAATGACACAGGAGATTAAATTTCTTTTTTTTTTTTTAATCCTTGCTTTAGTAATACAGAAAACACAGCATAAAATTCCTTGTTCAGTTCCTCTTTACATGCATAGCTAGGAAAGGAAGGAAAACAGAGAATAAAATATTTTATTATGCATTCTATGAAACCTGGACAAGCAATTGTTGTTCAATTCAATTGCCTTGCACTGTGTGGTATGTTCACTTGCATCACATAGGTGTAAATGAAACCAGTTGGGCTCAGTTCTCCATCAGTTTTCAACAAGTGTAATAGTTTGTACTTCTGTGAAATAAGTCCAAGGTGAATGCAAACTAACATAAAAAACACATTTTCACAATTACTGTCCTCACATAATGTGAACAGACGACAGTGCTAGGAGGATCAAAGCTTCAGTGGCCTAGAAAAGGAAGGCTAAAACTTCTGTTGAGAGATTACTTAAATTTCACAAAAAGTTGTAATGCAATAACAGTAGTAGTATGGAAAATTCGTGGATGATGGAAATGAGGATGAACAAAAACACGTTCCTAGTGCTGTAACAAATGCTAACAGTATAGATACAAATAAAAGGTTTCATGAACTAGAGTTTAGACTAGCTTCTACCTTCAGAATTAATTTTGCACCACTCTTATCTCTTTCTATAAAATTAAATAAATTATTTCAAAAGTCTGCTTAAAATTGCTCGTGTGAAGTCTCATTATGCATTTTCTGGTTCTAAACATGTTACTGCTCTAGTTGGAATATTAGAATAACAGAATCGCACAATGTTTTAAGTAGGAAGGGCCCTTTAGAGATCTAGCCCTAGCCCTCTGCTATAAGCAGGGACACTTTTCAGTGGACCAGTTTTCTCAAAGCCACCCAAGCTGACTTTTAATATGGCCAGTGACAGGGTATGCACAACTTCCCTGTTCAGCCTATTCTAGTTTGTCATCATTCTCACTGTAAAAAGTTCCTTCCTTATATCCAATCTAAAGCTACCTACTTTCACATTGAAATTATTACCGTGTCCTGTCACTACACACGTCACTACAGCATAAAGTATCTCTTTTCCATGAACACCTATGTGTTTTCTTTTTTTCTTTCTGTCTCTGAAATCCCAGAATGTCCTCTGAAGAAAACAGGGACAGAAAAACTTATAAAAGGAGGAGTCAGGGGCAAAACAGGGCCCTTCAATGTGCCTGTCTGGCTGAGCTATGCACCTGATCTCTGCGGTCTTCCCCGCTTTATTACGTCGTTTCTTAATGACCTCTGCATAATCTCACTCTCCATCCCATACGTGCCAGTGCTTCAAGGACTCAGTGCCAGCTACTGGGGGAACCAGCATGAGGGGAATTGATGCCAGCTGCTGGACTCAGACTGGGGCTGTGAGCACCTCTGGCCTTTGATGTCTGCTTCTGGAGCAGTGGAGGCTTGGCATCAGCTAGAGGAGCCAGAAGTATCTTTAATCTCCAGCCATTGGGGTAAGGATGGTGCCAGTGCTTGGGGAAGCCACAAATGTGTGTGTTTGTGAAGCTGGGGAATGTGGTGTGTGTGCCACACTAGTGAACTCCTACCTCTGCCAGCCTAAGAGGAGGAGACATGGCGATTTGTGTGACTCCGGAATGTGTGGGCTGCTGGGGGTAGTGCCTCGTCTGTGGACATCTGTGTAGTAGCCACAGCTGTGGCTGTGTCCTTGTCGAGTGTGTCTGTTTCCATGTATGTGTATGTGTGGTGGTGCATACTCTGGCCCCATTCTTTGGACCATTTTATGATATCAGAAATTCCTGTTAATTATCGGTCTGTGTGCAATGAGTTGGGCTGTCAAGTGCCCTTTGGAAGTACCAGGAACTCTCACATGCCTAAAGTGGGGCTGTAATTGCCATACCAGAGACTTCTGCTGCCTGAAAAGGAAGGGAACGAGAAATCAACCAAGAGCTTTGGAAGATTCCTTACCTGAATTGTAGGCCAAGTGGAATAGTACCATCCTTACTGGACTTTTGAAAAATTCCAGTAGTTACTTACTAGGATTTTGGCCAGAACAGAAATTGACAACCATCTTGAGGCCCTATAAATGGTGGTCCTGAATGAGGTAGTTTGAGCTCTCCTAGACAGCATCAGGCTGTGTTCAACACAGCCTCTGAGAAGCATACAATCAAATTCTCAGGTTTGCAAGGTTTAGAGGACTATCACTCAAAAGTAATGATGTGGCCTGGGCTGATACATCTACTCCTTAGAACTCAACATCCATTCATTGAGAAATGCAAAGATATTAAATGTATTTCATTGAATTTTAGGGGAATTTTTAACATGTATACCTTGGTACTTTTATGTATCTCCATCTTTATGTGTGCCCATTGAATTAAACACCCACATATATATGCATATATGGTGGGAATGTTGCCCTTTTGGATCTTTAATTAGGTCACTGATGCAATTGTATTAAATCCTATGGAACGAGTTTGTAAATGTTAAATTAGACAACGATTAATACAGCCAGATGGAAGGGTCCTTTACCTTTGTAACCATGTTTTCATCAGCAAATTAAAGTTACACTTTGCTCATTTTTCTCCCCAGTTTCTTCTTGCCAGTTCTTCAACTTCTTGTCAGTTCTTAGGAGCAGAGACAGAGAAATGTTTTCTCAGGAGTGCTTATGAACTTACATTCAGTACAAATACCTGAGGAACAACATCTGCAATCAGCTTCAAGATAAAGCTGTTGAGGTGGGCCCCAAGCCTTTCTTACATTGTGAGAAGCTGCTAAGATTGCTACAAAAAGTACTACTTAGTTAGGAAACTAACTACAAGATTTTCTCCTCTCTGTTGATCCTACATTTCTTCTTATGCTGATGATCTACAGTCTGTAAAATTTCTATTATTTCACTGTTGATTGTGCAAAAGGATAGATGAGATTGCTGTACACAGAATATTTAACTGGTGAAAATCTGATGAGTGATGACAATAACTCTAAAGTTCTCACACTAGTATCCAAAGACAGCTGTTCTTCATTTCAGTAAGTAGAATTTTCTAGCTGTGATAGCTCCCTAGGATCCATTTAAAAAGGCTGAACCAGTTGGATAATCATGCCATTTGTCCAATGTCTCAATAGGTAAAGGTACAATAGTCCTATTACTACAGACTAATCTAAACTCTTCCTCAGGTAACAAAGAGTTAATAATTGAAATCTTGGGGGTCTTATTGTCTTGAAGATTACCCTGTCAGAAAGACATTGCAATATTGAATATATTGAATCCATTATTTGATAATAGGCATTATTCCTTAAGGTATAACATTTATATTTAAGGTTGACTATCGCTAGACTATCTTTCAAACTAACCCTTAACAAGGGAACTTGGGGACCATATAAATTATATTTCCTTTATGATTTCCATAATTTTTTCCCTGAAAAGCTTAAATATTCTTCAGCCTATCACCATAATAACAATACGTAGCCACCACAGCTACATGAGCAGAACCCATGTGTACAAAATGGTAAGGCAAAAAAAGAATTATTTTATATTAACAATTTTGGACAATTTCCCTTTGTAATATTAGTTTAACCAACAAGACATCTGGTTTTAATAGCTCAGACATTTTGCTCTAAAATGCCTGTACTAGCGAAATTATAAATTGTAGTCAAGGTCTGAACTTACTATACGCATTATGATACAGATTATTTTTAACTAAAAACATGATATAAAATATGAAAGTATTTAAGCCATGTAAAGCTAAATGATGTTATTTTTTTCCTTTTCCTCAATAGATTGTTTGCTGTAGAGACATCCACCATGTCCTTAAGAAGAACTCAATTCTTCCATGGCTTGGATTTATTTCATGTAACTTACAATATGTACACTGTAGAAGTCTCTGTGAGAGCTGGATCCCTGCCATCCTCTCATACTTAATGAAGGAAAATAGCCATGTATATGTTGCATTATGTTTGATTTGGTTCAGATCTCTAAATCAGGTATGCAATCTAAGAGTACCTATTTCTCTTTATTGACTATGATGGGAGACAACTCCACAGAGTAATTTATAATGGTGTATAAATGCTTGTATTTTTTTTATCATATGAAGTGCCTAGCTTGTAACAAACATTACATGCACCTATCCTATATTTTACAATGCCAGCTCTGTAGACAAGTGGCAATTGTCTCAATATGTGTGCCATGTAAAGTCTTGAGTTGCAGAAAATATTTTTAGGCAACATAGGTAATAATTATGTCGTTATAAGTAACACTAATACTAGAATAAATAGGTGTGTAAAAACATTCCCTCCCATAATATATACTAGAATGAAGGGTCTAGGAAAAAAAAGCCTACATATATTAAGATAACAAGTTGTCTGAAGTTCTCATTGAAGGAGTGCATAAGGTTGTTCAATGGATTTATAGAAACAGATAAATGACACACTAGAGTTAAAAAAAATATATGGTGGAGCAATCCTATTGATCATGGGGCTGGAAAACACTTGTTAGGATGTTCTGTCAAAAAATTGTATTTCTGTAACATTAAGTCTGTATTTCAAGAGACTGAATTTTATGTCAACAAGCCTACAGGACATTTCTGCGAATCAACAGACTCTAAAAAGAAATATAGTTTTGAAAACTGTGTCATTGTTTTGTCTTTCAGACTGATCCCCATTTCAGCTTTATATTTGGTCAAAAGGATGAAAATAATTCTTTCAAATTGGAGAACTGCATCCTTTGAAGCAACGTTAGGTAACTATTTTCTGGAGTTTCTTATGACCTAAGTGGTCATGTTAGATGCTTATGCTTCTTTGAAGCACAAAAGCAGAATTTTCTTAGCTTGGTTTCATACTATGCAAATAATATACAGCCATTTTTCATCATTAGTACTTATATTCATTTCACAAGTACTATAATAGCAATAGATCAAAATATTGCAGTATCAGCACTTAAAAAGTTATGTTTCAATAAAATAAATATTGAGTCATTTTGCAAAAGTAATGTTTTTATTTATAATTCCAATTTGAAGGTGCTTCTAAATATTTTATTGTCATTAAGATTTACCAGAAAACAGAGCCCCTATCAATTGTGGTATTAACCTTACGAGGGTAATTTCTCCTTTGTACGCCTCCTAATTTGTGGACCCTTAAAAATTTTCATTTCTTTCACACAGTGTATTGCTATTAGCACCATAGGGCATTTTGAAGCATTAGTTGTCACAACCCACTGTAGCAATTACTAAAATTTTGTGATTCTTCTTTTTCCTTTTTTTTTTCTTTTTTAAGCTGTCTGGACAGATCTCGTGGATGTATTCAAACATCCACCAGGGAATGTTTGCAAAGCTTTTATGGTGTGCTTTAGGCAGCTACACAATTTTTGGTTTTGAGAGAGAGCTTTGCCCTGAAGGATAAATCCTTTAGAGCTAAGAAAAAAGGGAACACAAGAACTCAGGAAAAAAAAAAAAAAAGTTTCACAAAGATAGAGAATGATTAGTATAAAGAAAGGAGGAGGAGACATCTGTTGATTAAATGATTTTTTGAGATAATTAAGTGCATTCATCCAGAAATAACAAACATTACACATTATTTGCAGGCACACATGACTTTCGTGAAAACAAGAGATAATTAAACAGAACCTAAAAAATAATCAGCAGCTTGGGGGTAGTCAAAACTCTGTCACTGACATGACCTTCCAGATTTTACAGAAGCTTTAATGAAGTAGTAGCAATCAGGTGCTGAATTCTAGATTAACGGGGTATAAAGATAGATATAGGAAGCTGAAATGAAACAAACCTTTTCCAAAATACTGATCAGCTTTTTATTTTGTAAGTAATCAATCAATATTCACCAATAATACTACATAATTTCATTTATTTCATCTCAAGAACCTCACATCTGTTTTTCAAAATGTTAGGTATATTTACAAATAATTCATCCTTCTGAGAAGCTTATGATACTTTGTTAAATATAACAGATATATGAAGAAGAATTCAAGGATGAAATACACTTTAATTCAGTGGAGTGATGTTCTGTGAACTACAGATTTAGGGCTACTATATACCTTAAAGAGCAAAGAATAAACAGAAAGACATATTTTTATTTTGACATTCATGCCACCTTAATAATTTCTACTTGAGTATTTGTGATTAGTACTACATTTGATACTTTTTTACACTGTGACAACACTTAAATTGACAAAAAATAGTTCTTCAAGAGAAAGTACTCCTGGTCAGAATGGTCTCTAGGAGTTCACGTTTCAGAGTTATCACCTGGAACCTACTTTCCAGGGACCTGAGATATTTGAAATAGTTCTTGTTGCAACCAAGTGTTACCATATAGAAAAAACACACAGAAATTTTCACCTTTTCTTTTCATTCCTGTCCCTCTGTATACTTATTTATGCTTCTCTAAGTCTTTGACTCTGGGCTTTATTTTCTGCTCCTGTTGGTTGCACAGAGAGCACAAATAAAGATCTGGAAACACATACACATAATGTACATTACCTGAACCAACAAACCCATTTCTGCATTTATATGTAGCTAAGATTTAATCTCTATACATTATAGATTTTCTATATGCAAAGCTAGTTTGGGATCAGATTCTATGAAATAAGACATTGTTTTGTTTTAAATAGAATGTATTCATGGACGTCTTTGACCAAGATACACTCTTGGGGGTGAGTTTGACCCTAGCCAAGTAGTTACTGACTTTTTCCCAACTGGTGCTCTACAAGAAAAGTGTGATAGACTAACCTTGGCTGGGACAGTGTTGTAGTTGATAGTTTGAAATGTATCTTTTCCCATCTTTTAGTTGTGATTTCCCCCCCATCCATCTTTTCTTTCCCCTAACTGTTTACCTGGTGTCAAGTTAACATGGTTACTGAAGTTTCTCTCCTTAGCCCCACGGTGAGAGGCCGGATAGAGTAAAGAGAAGACCCTGCTGGCATTTCCAGCTGCTTGAAGTTTCTTTAGCCCAGGAAAACACGGGGTTGGGAGAAGAGAACCCTTCTTTCCAACACGGAAGTTTGTAACTCTATTTTCCTGTCCCAGAATGCCTGTGAGCTATGGAAGCTGAGAGGGCATGCTTACCTTCCCTTCCCTTTCTTTCCCCCCGGTGTTGCCAGGAAACCAAGCCCCCTCTCTCTCCCCCTCTGCCCCTCTGTGGAGAATACTCCTACATCTTTGTGGGCATTTGAAGAAGTTGGTGTCTGTTATTTCTTATCTTGGTGTGTGTAACCTTGATTTGTAGAAAGTTTGTAAGATGTACTAACTGAGAAAATAATTGGTTCTTTCTCTGATGTTCCCTCCCTCCGAGAAACCCTGTTAAAAGAGACCCCCCAGACCCCAAATCCTTTGTCTCTCGTCCCTTGGATTCCCCTTCACAGAAATAAACTGTAGAATGCAAACCAGAGAGAGAGTCCCCCCCTGATTTCTTTACTTTATAGACTTGGATTCTTGAAGGAAATCAGTGAACCCTACAAACATGCTGGCTCGAAACTCGAGTGAAGAGAAACCTCATCACTGAGCTAGCCGGGCCATACTCAAGAAGATCAAGTTAGGACAGGTGCCCAACAAATAGATCTATCAATCCTACTCCATCAACAGGACAGAGAGAAAATGAGATTAAAACTTGTTGAAATAAGGACAGGGAGATCTCTGCTCTGGCACCTGGAGCACTTCCTCATCCTCTGTCTTCAGTGACTTTGCTCTCACATATTCTCACTCCTCTCTCTCAGCTGCTGGTACACAGTGCTTTTCACCATTTCTTAAATATGTTATGGCAAAGGTTCTGTAACATCAGATTTGGCCAGCTGTAGGTCCATCTTGGAGCCAGCTGGAACTGTCTCTGGAACATGGGAGCAGTATCTGGTGTCTTCTCACCAGAAACCACCCTTGTAGCCCATCCATCTGCTACCAAAACCTTACCACAAAAACAAATACAGAAAGTTAAAAATCCACAGATTGCAATGAGCAAATGAACTCATGAGACAGGTCACTCCTGACATTAGACACAACTAAGGCTTGCAGAATCAGCAGCAACCCATGCAGACACTGTTAACAAGGCCAGAGGAATTGTCATACCATAAGCAGTAAACTACAGGGAAACTTTTCTCACAGTTAGATTGGCCAGAATCATATCAGGGTTTTATTTATTTGCTTTTTCAGCTTGAACTTCTCCAAAAGTTCCTGAAAAAAAGGAGGTAAATGTAGAACTGATAAGGAAGCTGTCATTATTGCTACAAGAGGCTACAGAAAATCCAAGAAGACATTCCTGGGAATATCCCATGCATCCAAAAGACTTGAGGAGAAAGAACTGTGGTAGGAAAGTGTTGGCATTCAATACAGTACCAAGAACTCCAATAGGTTCCAGGCTTGCAGTCCCTGAGTTTCATGAGAAGACATAATATAAGCCAGATGCTAAATAGTATGAGCTGATTCTTTGACTAAACAAGTTTTAAAATGGACCAAAGGATTTTAGTATCTCTTAGCCATAAGAAATATGACTGGTTTTATTCCCAAAACCTAAACATTTCTGTGTATATACATGCACATATAATTTTACATAGTGTGGTGGATAACTTTTGTGTTCCCTTTAAACATGTACAGTGCACTGTTTTTTTTTCCTTACCTATTGAAGACAGTCAATGAAACCAGTATGTTACCATAATCTTTAGTGATTAAAAAGGATCAGAATGAGGTTACAAATAGATTAACAGAATTAACAAAAGGATCTAAAATAGGATAAACCTTTATTTTTGCAGATTTCCAGAATGAATAATTAATTTTCAAACAGGCTCTTGTATAAACTCAGTAAAAAGATGGAAAATAACTAAGAGGCTTTTATTTTATACATTCATATTCTGTTTTTCTATTACACCTGTTGTCCTGCAGTTTTTACTCACTTAATTTGTAAGGTAATTTAAGAACAGACAAAAGTCATCTTCCCTGTTTCATAGAGATGAATTTATTTTCTTTTTGACTGAATATGACCAAATTTTATATGAGATATGAAATGTGGTTGTTTTTGTGATTTTCAAGTATTGATACATGTCAATGTATGTGTCATGTATTAATACATTTTCAGGTCAGGAATGATTACAAATTTATTAATTAAATATGTGTGCATGTTCATTTACCTCAGTTTCTTCAGCTAATGAAATAATGTAGGTAGAAAATTGACCTTCTAATTTGGATGCACTTTGTAGCAAAAATTCAGATACCTGAAAGAATAGGAGTATACTTCTATTCTTAAATAAGAATACTTCCCTGCAGAAGTAGTGAAAATTATATTCTAATTTCTGAATAAGAACTGATAAGATATGATAGGTATAAACATCCTGTTCACCTGCCTGAATCAGTTTTTCTCATCATCTTCAGAGGATAAGACTTAATCAAAAGGGATTTTTCTTTCTAATAGAAAAAAAATCCCCAAAACCCCCAAATGGATCAAAACAGAAGCTGAAAGTAGCATCTGAACCTATCATTTTTTATTGTAATCTCTCTACAAATAGTTCCTTCCCTCTGTGTGAGCCCCAACTGTTGTATAAGGTCAGCTTGCATTCCTCTTAATTTCATTACAAGCCAGTCCACAACAGCACAGTGACCTGTCCTCAAAAAGTATAAGATCTCCTGTGACAACCACTCTGAGGGATATCCTCAGTAGAAGTGCTCCAGGAGATGAAAGTTCAAAGTCATTCTATCTGACACAGTCAAAAATACAGGTTCACAAATTCCTACTTCATTCTCAAGCTACATCACACCTATCAAATGAGATAGGATGTTTGCACACAAATTTTACAGTTTCAAGTACATGTAGGTTTTGGGTTTCTTGGTGGTCTTGGATCATGCATCAGAGTTATATTTGAGTCCCAATGTGAAGAGAAGTAACTTTTCCCCCAAAACAGGCACTTGTAGGCAGACATGATAAATTAAACTTTCATTGGCAAGTGAACATCCAGGCTAAGAAGAAAAGTAAGTAATGAATGTCCGGGTAAAGTAGCCCTGGAAAGGAGATAAACTCAAATGCTGTGTGGCACCAAATTGAGACTGAATTCTAATTATTGGGTATTTTTCTTGATTGAACTCCTTGACGTGAACAATCTAGTCCTCTTATTTGGAATTGCAAGACAATTTAAGCACTCCATATTTCTTACTTGATTCAACCTTTACATATACTTGGGTTTGGCTTCATTCTTCCTCCATCTCTAGTATCTACGTCATGAATTTAATAGATTAAAAGTACTTTGGTTTTAAATAGCCATTTTTCTGTGTCTTTCACATCTGCACAGAGTTGTCCCATGTATTTATGCTTTGTCCTGTTTGACTTATATATTCCCACTAATATAACATTTCCCCAACACAATTACAGTCTAATACATCAGACTGAAGACTTGGAAAATTCTTATTTTAATATCAACTTTGACTTTTAATTGTATCATGTTGTTACCCTCCTACTAATACAATTTTCCTATGATCCTTTCCATTTCTATCTCTGGTATGTACCTCTTTGAGTGATAGCCAGGGGATTATCATGCAGCTTTTTTGCTCTCTCCTAGCAAATCTGTGAATGCTAACATTCCTTTAATCTCTGCTTATCTTAAATCAAATCATCTTAATTCCCTGGCTACTTCAGTTGCTTCAGTCTTTTCAAGTCAATGTACTCCTGGTTAAGAAGTGGCCAAATATGAATGCAGACTTGAATCTTATCACTATATATTTAAAGTTGATTTGTGAGATAGGTTCTGAATCAATGAGCAAAGACTTCACAAGGAGACATCAGTCAAATGACATACTAAGAAGTTTACTTTAGCTACAACAAAAATTTTACTTTAGCTACTGAAAAAAAATTACATTTTCCTACAAAATGAGAAGAATCCACATTATACATGAACAGAAGCAGATAAATCAGACATGATATCTTCTAAAGCCTGTAACCTACAGAATTTGAGGCAGAATCTTATTTATATACTTCAAGTAGTTTAAAAAAAAATCTATGCCATACATTAGATAACAATCAAAAACCACAAAAATGGGAGAAAAACACTAGAAATTACATGAACATTGCTATAGAAGAATTTTGGAGATGTTTCTGAACCTCATCAGTTTATGAAATGGACCAATTAGATAGCTCTCTCTTGTCACCACTGCATATAATTCAAAAGATATGAGTAGGTTAGCTACTTCCCAGCTTTTAATTTCATAAAAGGACACCTCGCACCTCCAGAAATTCTAGTCCTATTTAGAAAGGAAAAATAATAGTTTAAATTTGTTTAGTTCCTAAATGAAAATATTTAAATGTGTAAACAAATTCTTCCAGAGTAAATGTGGAGCTCATATATAGCTACTGTGTTCAGTTTTCTATACCTTATCAATAACTGACATATTTGAGAAGTGCTAAAATCAGGGATTTTTTTACATTGCTTTTTCATACCTACAAACAAAGAACTCTGTTTGCAAACCAATACTTTTTTTTTCTTCAAATATCAGGCTAAACCTAGAACCCTAGTAAATGTTTTCACTATTTGGATCCCACAAATGCATGTAATGTAAATACACATAACCATGTAAACACATAGGCCATATATAAATATACATAAACTACATCTGCAACATATTTTCATGTTAGCATATAAACTATATTTTATAGGCATATCACTTACAAATTATATGCATATTTAAATAAATAGCATAAAAAGAGACATTTTTAACTTTTAAAAATGTTGTGATGCAGGGATATACCTGTGACCAGTCTTCTAATTAATTTATTCCCATAAAACCCAGGCATTAGTCATTTTAGCATAGTAAACACCTTTTTTATAATGAATATGTAATTGGTACTAAATGAACTATGCTGATGACTGTGCTTTGTTTGCTTATATATTTTTCAAAGGTGTTGAAAATAAAATCCACTCTTTATGACCTTTTTCTCTGTTTAAGCCTGCTAATCAGTAATGCAAACCAATGACAATTAGTGTATTTTATCTTGTTTATTGTCAGGATTTTATTTTCATTTTGGCTGAGACCACAGATTATTTCTGTGTCTACAACTGAATAGTCCTTACACAGTAAGAGCTTTGACTTAACACAGCCCTAGGCCAGATTGAATTCAATCACATGGAAAAGGGAAGAATTATAGACCACTCTCAGTCCAAAATTGTCAGAGTTCCAGTTTTCCAGTTACTGGTTATAAAACCAGATTATTTTACTGCCATTTCTTTAGACAAATAGAAGTGTTTTTAATCATTCAGAAAAAATGTTTATGTTTGTGAAACATTAGTGACATTTTTAATTGAATAAATTGCTTTTTTCAACCAGTTCTAGTGTTCAAATGAAGACATACTTTGTGGAACTCACCTGAAGCACAAATCAAGGAGAAAGAGCAGATACAAAATACAAAATTAATTAAACCTAAATTAATGTTCCATCATGGTAACCATTTACAAAATAATTAGAGAGCATTCATACAAGATTTTGCAAACATTTTCTCTTCCACCTAACAAGTATTTGAATATAGATCTTATTTTTCTGGTAATAAATGCTAAAAATAAGCTGTATTTCTCTTACTAATGCAGTCATGTGGTGCTTCCGTATTTGATTATGCTGTTTCACATTTAGTCTATTTCACATATTCCAACTTCCTGTGTTGTAAACAACATCATGAAGAGACATAATTAAGGATAATTGTTTTTTCAAATATATTTGCTTTCATTTTGGATAAAAAACATTTATGCACAATATCACCTACTGAATGACTACGGTAATGGAAAACAAAATTAAAAATACATTCAATTACTCTAATAAATCTGTTGTCCAAGCCACTCCCTTATTATCTAGGTTTTGGCCATGTATATCTCATACTGAGTCTCCTGGGAACATTGTGTGAGCAAAAACTGAAAAAGTAGGCTCCTATGGTAATTGAAGTCAGTGGAAATTTTTCTAGTTATTTTTATTGAATTTAGATCAGGCCTTCAAGGGAGATGACTATTAGGTATTTTATCACTTAGCTTTTATGTACAGAGATGTAAGCAGAAACTTTAGCCCAAATGAGACATTCAGTTTCACTCTGTAGAAGGTATATACTACTGTAGAGGTATTTCTCGTTGCATTATCACAAAAATAACTAACAATTCAGAGCACTTAACTGAGTGATGAAATATTTATCTTCTCAAAGTTGTCCATGACTAGAAACAAAAGCTTAATAATTAGTATCCTACGACCTAGTTAAATATTGTTAGCAAGCTCTTGGAGCTGTGTTGCAATGAATTTACTGGCTCCCATCTCATCATAGTCCTACCATGTCATCAAAATATCAAATCAATGTTGTATTCCTCCAAATATGCAATTGTAGACATTGTTCCCAGGCATATTAATACACATTTAACTTTAAGGAGGTCCTTAACCCCCATTGAATTTGATGGTACTTAAATTAAGTAATCAGTTTGAAGCAGGTGCTTATATACTTACTTGAATTAAGTAATTGTCTCATTTTCAGATTAATTTTTTAAGATTATATTACTTTTATCTCCCAAATTCAAATAAAAAATAAGTAGTCATATAATTTAGAAAAGGGATTTGGACAACAGTTAAATTAAGAGTTAAATTAACCCCACAAAATATCAAGTCCTAGAGAAATATAAATTTACTTCAGATTGAAGATTTTAGTTCCAAAATGAAAGCTTAAATACTCAAGTCAGTGGTTTTGTAAGGCATAACATTTTTAGTTGATGTGTACACTTAAAAAAATTCCCACTCAAAATTCCTAGAAAAAGAAAAATATCACAGAGAATTATAAAACAAATGATAGCAAATAACATTTTAGAGCTTATCGTGAATAGTTTTAATGGATCTCTTTAGTTTAAGAAAGGGAAAGATAAAAATGACAATGAAGCACAAGGCACCTAACACATTTCTCAATCCATCTCCTTGCCTCTATTAAAGATAAGATGAAAATGCTCTGCTGATGCAGGGATTTAATTTGAAGCAAGATGCATAAACTTTGATACCTCCTCATGGGTTTCTTAACTCTGCCACAGATCTGCTATATTCTGCATACTGTATAAACACAGTTCTGAGGGTAATTCTCACACTAAAATTAGAAAAAAGAATAGCATGCATATTTAATACCTCCCTGAAGTGTTTTACTTCAGCAATAAAGCATAGCAGTGAAGTAAGAAAAAGCTTGCAGTTTCTTTCTTGAGCTGTTTGCCTGAAAGGGATCACATTGCAGCATTTGTTTTATTATGTAGAAGTGTATTCATTTGAATAGGAATGCATTTTTCCACATCCATTTCAATTTACAAATGAGAAACAAAAAAAAGAACAAAAAATAAGTCAGACAGCTGGAAGAGGATCATAGAGCAGTCTTTGGCAATTTGGATTTAGAAACAGTAATTTTGTGGGAAAAACAATTCTACAATTTAAAGCATAGTATATGCTTTTAATAAGACTTCCTTTTCCAAAGCAAAAGTGAAAATGGGTAGGTGGTTACCTGACTGGTTGTTGTAATATTTCAGGCAATGAGATTTGCTGTAAAGTTGAAAGCAAATAAACTCACACATATTTATTAATTTATTTACTTTTTCTGGACTCATTAGCAAACTTTTGATCAAGAAAATACTAATAAGAGAAAAGTACAGTGATCTATTGATCCCTACTACCATAGTTTCATCTACCAAGCAATTGCAATTTCTTGCAATTTCTGACACAAAAGAAGAAAAATACTATGGAAGCTGTAATTTTGCAATTTTACAGTTTACTGACTTCCACAGGTGAAAACAGTGATTGCTAATTAAATTAATGCTTATCCTACTTTTACTTTAGAAGAAGATATTTCATATTATGATAGACTATGGGAGTTGTAAGAGCTGTATTTTAATTTCTTGGGGCAAATATATAATGAGGTGCAACAAAAAGAAACTGAATGACAATTGTGATTACTGTACTCTTACTAAATGTTAGTGCAGAATTTAACTGTAACTGTCTAATTTGTTGGTACTTTTTAAAAGTTGGATTATGAAATGTGATAGGCAAGTAAAAGTGAAAAGTGTACATTTTTCTTTCCTATGTATTTTGTGTCTTAGTAAACTGCGATGATAGAACTAGACTAAACTAAAATAAATGTGGCAATTAAAAAAAAAAAGTGGTAAATACTTTAACAGTCAAATTTTGGTTTGATTAGCATTATTTTATGCATCTAGAATCACAGTAGACAGCAGATTTATTCCAAGAAAGTAATTGTAAATTCTAACAAGACTGAGACAGGAAATATAATTTATATGCAGCTCTTCAAACATCCCATGCAGTAGTATCAAACCTATTTTTTAGGCTGATTTGCCATGCCATATTTGTCTTCACATGTTATGGCTCTATTTTTGCTGTGCCATTTATGCTTTTTTTTAGACTGTATTATATGTACTGTGAAGAATATATGAATACTAAAATGAATATGTGAATTAAATATGTATGTGTATATGTATATGTATATGTATATGCATATATACAGATATATATATACATATGTATATGCACTTATGTATATAAAAAATTATGTTCTATATGTATGAATGTGAATGTATGAATTACTAAAATCGGAGGGCAACAAAAATAAGCATGAGAGTGGTTTTGATGTAGCACACTGTGTTTAAATTAGAAATGAAAATTCACAACTGTCTTGAGCATTGCCAGTTAAATAATAGCCAAGACTCCACTACAAACCAATGAAGTCATCCAGTTGCTGACTACTAAGTGTGACTACTAACTCAAGCATCATCTTCAGGAATGAAGGGAAGTTTGGTCATGCATTAACTTGAAATAAGATGAGGCTTCAATTAAATCAGCTGCTAGTTAAACAAATAACTGAAATTTTGTTGGATATATTCAGCATCATGATTTTCTACTTTGAATATAAACTATGATAACATATCTGTGGTTGTTTAGTCTTGGTTTGATTTTTGGTTTGCTTTTTTTTAACTCCTGAGGATTCTTGCAGCAGTTTGTCCTCTTGAAGTATAAACTCCTCTGATCAAAATCTAAAGTCATAACTGGACCCCAAGAAAGCAATGGTAACTTCTTGGAGTACAAAAGCCTTTTTCAGTTACACATAAAAAAGGCTCTTGACTGTCAATATTCTCTCTGGGAATTCTCCAGACTTAGCTAATGAAATGTTTTAATGCTTCTGTAGTGGCAAAAAAAAATTATTCCATTTAAGACTGTTTTAGAATCCTGGAATATCAAATGAATAACTTTGGGTCTGGGTAATTCAAATCAAGTCTTTCTTTCTCTTGTATTTTCTTATGATCATCATGCCTATTTTTTTTAATTTTTTTTCTGATAACCTCAATATGGAGATATCATGTACTCTAAAGACTTCACCTTGCTGAGGCCTATAAAATACCTATATAAAGCATAACTTTATTTCTCTACATAGGAATCTATTTAGTTGAGAATAATTTAAATAATACTGAGAAGTATTCATAGCACTGAGAACACATCAAATTCTTGCAAAGTTATGCAAACATTTCATGGTGTAACCACCTCAAATCTTATTTTGAATGGTGCTTTCAGATTAATACTAAAGAATAATAAAAAAAAAAAAGATCTGCTACTAGAAACAAGTACACTTTTATCTGGATAATCACTACCTAAAACAGATACCTATAAATAGCATGCAGACACATTTCATGGAACCTGGCCAACAGCAGAATTATACTTGGATCCTTATCATAGTTTATCTTGCAACAAAAGCAAAATGCTTCTTGAAAGTAAGCTAGGCAAACTGCAGTGCATTAAAACATCACTTTTCTAAAGAAATTGCCAATTTAATTACATATTAAGTGTTTAGGACTAGCAAAAATACTTTCTTCATTCCACACATTGCAGTATTTAAACACAGTAATTAAGTCAAGCTTGAGCAAGATTTTGAAAAAAGGGATATGATTGAATCAAGCAATAGACTGAAAATACTAGGCTATTGACAGAAAAAAAGTATATATGTTGGAATGTATAATCTCTTGTTATTTTTTATTCTATTGCCTTGGACAGTGAAGATTCAGAATTGCAGCAACATATGTTAGTTTATAAATATGCCAGGCACAGGCGATGCCTTCTGATCTTGCACCAAATCAAGGGATCCCTGCTGAAGGGACAATAGCCTCAGTGCCAAGTTACAACTGTGAAGGAAGTGACAGCAGCTCACAGCAGTACTTCTGGCCCTAGCAGAGGTCAGCAAACACAATCAACATAGAGGAAGGAAGTTCAGCTTCACTTGCTTCTTGTAGTTTAAATAAATGTATCCTCAAGAGGCATGCCAAAGTAAGGTCTGTAACCAGTTCATCCTTTACCATATGGACTATAAGACTTTCTTTTCTTCATAGGAAAGAATATATGAAAATATTTGGACACATTTTGATATGGAACATGTGTTAACATTTATTTGGACTAAATTTTCTTAGGGCTGAAGGAAAAAAGTGTGTACTTTTGAAAGGACAATTATACTTTGTGCATCCAGCACAACAACAATATTGGCTATGCCTGTGTATAAGTATATAATTTTATTAGGAAAATTTCATATTCTGACTGTACCTGTGTAACTAAGCTCATATTTTTCTTTTATGGTACCAAATAAATTATTCCTCCAGCAGAACCTGACACGTGCTTTTGAAAAATAATTAAATAATGCCAGTAAAGGACTATTTTGTAAAATGTGATTGGAAGAACAGAGACAGTTGACATTGCACTTTTTTTTATTTCCTTTTTTCACTTATAGATTTTTGAGCTACACACATGTTTTTTTTAACTTCCAGAAATCTTGCCCAACTACTCAAGCCAATGTGATTGATCATTGATATCGTTGATTTTTTTCCACCATCAGAAATCGCAGTCTTTTCATTTCGGTTTTAGACCACATAGCCTTTTCTTCTTTAAAGTTTCTTCTTTTGACCATCAGTTCTCTAATAAAACAAGCAAGCAAACAAACAAACAAACAACAAAAAAACAAAATCAAAACATAACAAAACAAAAGAACCAAAAAACAGAACAAAACAGGACAAAATCACCTCAACCAAGCAAATTAAAAACTCTCAAAAAACAAAATCTCATGATAGCTGAAATTTTTATAATACTTTATTTTTTTTTAGGCTTTCAAATTATGTTAGGTCAGTAGCAGAGTATATTTTTAAGGATAATGAATCTAAGAGCCAAATTCTCAAGAGCCTATTTATCTTAATCAAACTATATTCTTCATGTAACATACATAGCCAGTAAGGCAGTTGGGAACAGCATCCAGACCTCCCTTCTTGACCTCTGTGAGCTGACACTAAAGCACCAATTTATATTCCTCCCTACCATCTATCATCTAAACAGGCCTAATATTTTATTACTGATACCCCAATGAAGATACAAATACAACCTTCCCTGGTCTCTGCTTTTCTGAACAATGTCAAATACATGTTTTGTTAGAGAGAAATGTTGCATTTGTTTTTATCAAGTAATTACAATGATTTTTTTTTTTTTTTACAATAGTCAAAGATGATAATGGAGAAAAATTACAAGCATATGAAGTAGACCTCACTTTTCCTAAACTTCACTTCACCAGTCAGCAGCTTTTCTTTACTAGAAGCCAAAATGAACATCTTCTTTTCTCTATTGTTATCATTTATACTTTGCTCAGTTTGATGTTCATTCGACTGACATTCATTCAGATTCTTACATACATGTTTATTGATGCAGTCACATCTAAGAGGATAAAGATATGTGTCTGAAATGCTCAGGAATGCTCATGCCAATTTAAGCTTACAGTGTCAAGTTTTTCAATAATTCTCTTCTACATACAAAATAGATAAAACAGAGAATTTCTACAGGACTGTACAAATAACACCTCTACTGCATGAAGGATACCAAATGATAACATTGTCTGAGACCTGCCTTTTCTCATGAAAGTTAGAAGAAGAAAGTTGTCAGCATACTCAGTGGAGAGAAACAGTTCTAAAGCAAGATTCATCTCATCGTAGTACAGATGTCTAAAAGAGACTGTTTTACTGACTTTGAAAGTGTCTATTCCTCTGCCTCAACAATAAATTATGATCGAAGCTGTTTACTCAGACTTGAGTGTCTATGGTATAGAAATATAATGAGATTAAAACAATTCTACATCAAAGCATTCTTTTTATTCCATTTTTGTCTTTATTCTCTTAAAAATGTTGCAGCATATATTACAAGCCATAAATAAGATTATGCTTACTAATAAAGAAGTAATTGACACCTTGAAGTTTTTACTTTGTCCTTTGCTCAGACGCATTTTTCCTGGTTAATATCTTCACCCTCTGTGCATTATTTGTTTTTAATAGTTTTTCTAAAACTTCCTAACAGAGGTTTAGATAACTGTATGATTATGCTTATTGTTACATGTTACCTTTTATTTTCTGTTATTTCTAACATCATTTCTCAAGAAACTCAGACTTCAATATTAATTATTTTCTCTCACAGACAAGACATTATGTATTTAATTCAATTGCCTAATCATAGACCTTGAACAATAATTTGAGACCTACAGAATTAGTCAACAAGGTTTCATGGTTTACATATACGACACAAGACTTATAGGAATCTCACTTCACCCTGAAATATTAGACAGATGCTAGGCAAAGTATTCTTACATCTCCAACACTAAGTCTGCAGACAACAGGTAAAAACAAACCCAAATGTGGCTGCTTGGAACTTAGGTCCAGTCTTTATTTCACGTGTTCAGAGTAAGTGCAAAGTATTAATCTGGCACTGCTCTCAACCTAACTATGAAAACTATGATGTTGTTTCATTTGGATTTAAACAGCGTATTTTTTGCTTTTGAGCTTTTCTACTTATGCACGGGCAAACTCGGAGTGCATGAAATGCATATGAACCCAAGTGAAAACTAGACAAACTTTAAGACTTAAGCACTTTTGTTGTTTTTATCACCAGTCTGTGAAGAGTCAGAAGCGTTCACTTCAGTCACTGCTGTGAGGTCCTGCAGCAGTCAGTGCAGGTGGGGGAGCCTTTGCTACTGAGCCCGAGCTCCAAGGCACGGTGCTGGAAGTGGTTTGATTATGATTGCAGAACCCACTTAACTTACACAAACCCATGATAGCATTTCCACGTTTTAAGTATGTTTCATGATTCATGTGATTGTTTCCCCAAACAGTGTTTCTATTTTGTTTGAACACAACTCTCCTAAATCACCTTGGGCCTTCAATCAGCACTGAATGTCTGCACATATGCTGAAGTGAAAAAGACACCCCCCTCACTATGCCTCCATCTCGCTGTCCATAAAGTGGGAAGTATGGTATCAATCTCCTTTGCAGTGAGATCCAAGATTGACTGATAAAAGCAATAGGAAATAGCTACTATCTCTCTTATTAAAAAAGAGTCCATGAGAGTTCTCTCCCTTTTGGATGGTAAATGTTGAATTTTAGGCATCCCTGTGGTGTTTTTCAAAATTTCTTAATAGCCATTGAGATTTTTAAATGTACTCACCTCAGATCTAAGTATGATACCATTGAAGTCAGTGGGAAAACTCCTGCTGACTACTATTGTTGTTCTTTGACACTTACTGTGCAAGTTGGAAGAATAAAAGTTGAATAACAAAGCACCACAAAAAGATCTTTTGCTTTTATATACAACTGGTATGTGAAAATAACATTTTTTTTTAAATGAATGAGTTGAATTAATTTACCAAATAAAACCAAAGGGCAAAAATGGTAAATTTTTATTATTTTAAATAATCAGCATTATGACTATAGAAAAATCTATAGAAATACATTACATAGGGAAATAAAGATGCAAAAATAATGTCTAATTATTCAGTTATTTGCTGCATGGAAACAGATACACATGATCTTCAATCTTCCACACAGCAATTTACAATGTATTAGAATGAACCCTAAATTTTTACCTATACACTTTATGAGCCTCACTGGAGAGAAGTGTGTATTCAGGTTCACAGAAAAAGAAAACCCCTTATGTAATTTTTGGGGTTTATTGCCTTTTCATCCAATTGTCTTAAGCAGTGTGACAATGTACCAAATGCATGTGTATGTGTTATACACAAGTAGATGAGCCCAGGAGTTTTGAGACTTACAGAAAAAGGGAAAAAAACCCCAAGAATACAAGGCAGATGAGAAAAAGGATAATATAAGAAATAAATATTCTGAACTCCAGGACAGGCAAAACTATAGTTAACTTATATATAGGCTTTTAAATAAAGGAGAAAGTAATATGATTAGAAAACCTGAAAAAATAATCAGAATAGTAATGAAAGGATGTCCGAGTACAAAAAAGCTGCTACGTTGTATGCTTAAAAGGACAGAAGAAATTGCATCAGAAAATTGTGCTTCAGAATATAACACTTCTCTATTTTTACCATATTTACCACCATTCCCCTCAAAGATGAACAGTGTTCTCATTACCATTTGTAATGTTCCTATTAAGTAGAGGCAGCATTAGATGTATTAATGTTTGGTTCTCCTTTAATTTATTATTCTCTTCTTACTTTAATGAGATCTGCTCTACAGCCCATAAAATAATTGTTATGGTAAACTGACTTTTTAAAATTAGCTACACACCAGTTGGTCCAGAAACCTATTCCTCTGGACTATTCATGCACAAAATACCTTTGTGTGAAGCTCTTTCCAAATGTGTAATGACTGGAGTAAGTCCAGAAGTTTTCCTGCAGAGTCTCTCTGCATGACTGCCATTGCAAGCAGTCTTACAGCTTCTTTTCCTAACAAAGTTATGGTCAGGGTTACTGCAGTGTAGAAATGCTGACACTGCTTTCATCCTCAACAATGAAAACCATAGTGCTGCCACTTAGGAAATTAAAGTACTTCCTGTTTTAAAAAGAGCTGTTCTAAACTCCCTTTTCTACCCTGCTAGGTCGTAAGTTTCTGTTACAGAATTTTTACAAGGAATCTCAGAAGGGGGAAAAAGTGTTCCGATTTCCTGATTCTCCCTGCAGTTTCATTAAGTTACTACAGTGTGATTCAGCACTGCTGTTTGTGCCCCAGACCATGTGTCCCACTGAGACAGTTATTCTGTCCCAAATATTTCCTGCTGTGAGTGCCAGTTTAGGTCACAACCAGGGTTTACCAACAATACTTTCTAACCTTCCCTGGATCACTGGGAAAAATATATTCCCAAAACTAAGGCAACTGAGCTATATCATATTTTAAGGACAAATTATAGATACTGAAGAAAGTTTAATGAGAAGACATGGTAATAAGAAATCTTTATCAGATACCATACAAAAATGTGCATATGCAGTTCTGTTGTCACTCAACGAAATGAGAATGCTTCTTTCTCTGCACCATGGAACAAGAGCATGGAGCTGGATTTATATCCTTGTGAAGGAGATAAAAATGTCATTCATTGCAGCTCAAACTTTTCAGTTCTCACAATACCTTCTGTAGAAGATGGTCTCAGCGAACAGGGAGTTGACCGGACTGAGGCCTGGGCAAGCCTCCCTAAATATCTGAGCACCTTGAATTGGAGTAGTCTGCTAACCCTTCCGGAGCCCCAGCATTTGTATGGTTCTTAACAGAACAGAAATTAGCATTCCTAGTATTTTTCTCCCTGGCATTTTAGTTTGGTTTTTTTTGCTGTACTGAAAATCACGAGGATATATGTTTGAATTGATCAAGTCTTAATCCTTGTTCTAATCCACTCACAAAAGAATCAAACCTACTACCTGTATACTGCATGTGAACAACAAATTGTGCAGCTCAGATCTTGGCTTTTAGGGCTGTTGCAACATTTTAAGACACACCACAGAATGTAAAATGAACACACTGTTTGTTCATCTGGAAGCAAGGTCTCACTCCCACCCAAGCCAATGCATTAAATGTTACAATTCAGAGCTGTAGATCATTTCATGCTTGGATGTCTCACATTGGCTTGTGTGTGTGCACAAGATGAACAAAAAAGAAAGAAAAAATCATTAAAAAAGGCACTCTTCTGGGGCTCCATGTCTTTCAGCAATGTAAGACTGAACACATGCTTTAGTTTTAACTCTGTTCCTGATGAAAAGACAGAACAAAGGATGAAACACGCTAGTGAAAGAGAGCTCTTCATTATGTACCTCCAGCATTCAGGGGTGGTTGGGTTTTCTGGACTAATTTAAGGGGATATTTTCAGGAATGCACCAGGTGTCAGAACTGACCCAACAAAACCTCTTTAATTCTTGTTGAAACACTCATCAGAGGTAACACAATCTACACAATCTACAGGAAATAAAATTTTCATGCCTTTCTTGGATCTGGGAACAGTTTATTTCAGCAGCAGCAGCATTTCCTAAACTGCAACCTTTTAACATAACAAATCTAGAGGCATTATGTATTTTTTGGCAGTGCAAATAAGAGTCACCCTAATAAAACTGTTCCTCTTCTTTCTACTAGTAATGCAACTTTCTGGGATCTTTCTCTCAAAAAAATCATAAAATATAATGGACTTTCATCATAGCAAAAACAAACTGGTGTTTAACTTTTAATTTATATAATTTTTGTTCATGTGAATCTGTTTCTTTCCAAAAGAACAGAGTAAAATCAGAGCAAAAGCCCAACTAACATGGAAAAGCAATCCCCCTGCCCCATAAAACTACTTTTGCAAAAGCTCTAGAGAAATCTTCAGATGCTGAATCTGCAAACAGAAGGAAAAAACCCACAAGCACCACCAGCACCAGTATAATAATACACCCAAATCGTCAATAAATATAAGAATGCAGCACTCTTAACCAATAAGACACAAATCAAATCGCTAAACCTCTAGAAATATTATGCAATGACAGGAACTATTATCATGCTTTTAAAAACTGCCTTAAAAATGAAACTCAAATGAGTCAGGATTTTTATCATCTTCTTGCAATGAAAGAATTGGCAAAGTGGCTCAATGAGAAATTTTAAATTTTCCTCATTTGAATTGCCTGAGCCTTGAAGTTGTATAAATGTATACAGTATCAGCCTTCTCTGAAAATCTTAATGTCAAAAATATTATGACTGGGAAAAAAAATCTCCAATCTACTTAAAAATCTGTTGAGACCTAGAAAATATACTAAATATTCAATGATGAGTAAACAAAATTTGAACTCATTTAAATTGAAGGTGCTCCTCCCCTCTCCAAAGCCAGGAACCTCTCTTAATGTAAAACTGGCTTATACATCAAGTCTATTCCATAGTCAACCATCATAAGTTTAATTCCAGATGTGCTCTCTTTTGTTCTATAGGTCTGTCACATGGGATATAGGAAGATGGCTTAGAGAAAAACAGATGCAAATCTGTGAAGCATTAGGTTTCAGTATCTCCCTGTCTTATGAAACTAGTTTCATTTACCAAGGGTGCAATTCTTTGTTTCTGGAGCAAAAATAAACTATTGAACTTGAGATCTGAAGCTGTATTATTTGAAACACAGGCACAATCCATCTATATTGTTTAATGTAATACTGACAAGATAAATAGAAACAAAGTAACAGAAATTTGTGACATAGCTGAGTTAGTAGTACACAGTGACTGTGACTTTCCAACAGCTATGCTGTACTTTAGCTTAAAAAACTTAATCCTTGCTCTGAAAGGAAAGCTTAGAAAATAGCATTTAAAGAATTTTGGCTCAGAGAGTCAGTCATAATACACTAAAGTAGGATCAGCTAGACCTTTGCTTATGTCTACATAGACATGCCATTAAGTGATTAAGCTTTGGCTTTTTCTTGACACATACTGAGCATCTGAAATTTATTTGTTAAACACATACAGATGACCTGTGATGCTTTACAGTTAACAGTACAGCTCCCCTCTAACATATTCTATTTGTACTGTAAATTTCTGGCACAGCCTCTGAGGATATTTTAAAATTAAAAGGAAACAAGCATATATGGAGATATTTAAAATTAATAAATCACTGGGGAGAAAAACAGACTTGTTGTATACTTAGAGGAAGAGTTTAATTTGAAATATTTGTATTTGGAAGTCCTTTCACTTGCTGCTGATTTTGGTCCTTAGAGAATGTGTAGGAAAGAAAAGGAAAAGAAATGTTATTTACAAACACTTTTATTCATTACTTATAAGAAAGAGGCTCACCACTGTATAACAGCAACATTTAATAGAGAGAAGAATACAGGAGATAGTTTGTAATGTTGTTTGTGTAGCCACAGAAGGAGAAAGAGCCTGATGTGATTTCTGCTGTAGTAAGCAGTTAACACTTTAACTTACTTTTTAGGACATGTCTTGTTCCTTCTTTTTTTCTGAAAACTCACTTGAAGTTTTCCAGAGAAGTGACTCAAATATTTTTATCCAAGCTCCACCCTCCCCACCTCCATCCTCCCAATTAAGAAAAAAAAATAAAAAAAATAAAAAAAAAAAAAAACAAAAAAAAAACCCTCCCAAAAATGCAGTTAGTACTCATATTTCCTCTGGGGTTTCAAGACACCATACTGTGAACTTTCTATGTAGAAAAGAAATGTCTCTATGTAAAGAGTCTCTATGTAAAGAGACATGATTAGGATGAGGAATGCCGTGGATAACATGTTCTTTAGGAGATAAAACCTCAACAGTGAGCAAAATGATCCATTGTTAGACTGGAAATAGGCTTACACTGGACATTATTAGCATTAGCATTATTTATGAAGTCGGGACAAGACAGTAAGCAACCTGATGTCTACATCTGAGACACACAAAAAGACTGTCAGCACTTGCACAGTAATATCTGAGGAAAGAACTGGAAGTGAAATATTACCTTTCAAGGTTACCAACCAAGTATGAAAGACATTAAAAAATTGACTCCATATACTTGTTAATAAAATATTAAAGTATAATAAAATACTTTGAATTGTATTCCTACATTCTCTGAGAAGAAAACAAAAACCAAGAACTTCACTGTAAGGTAATAAATGCAGACAAATGAGGAGGAAATCCATTGAATAAAAGACAAGTTATTTTATGGGCAAAACACTTCAAAAGGAATAATTTCTGTTGACTTATTCATCTATGTTTCTGTTTTCAACTTAACTGTACTCACTGAGGCTAAACACCTGGGAAACTCATTGGAAACATATGTTCAGTTTGTAATTTAGATTTTTTTTTTCCTAAGGAAAGGAATACTAAAATAGAAAATATTGTAAAAGGAAAAGTATGATGTAAGCAGTATGTGATTTAATAGTGTCATCACCTAAAACAGCAGTCAGCTCTGATAATCAACAAATAGACTATAAACAGAGAAAAAATAAAAAGAGGGAAATATATAGTCCAGAAGAAGACAACATAGCTACTCAGAGGAAATTTTCCATTTGAGAAAGCTAAAAGCCTAGTACTGTATAACTTACAGATCTGGAGGGAAAAGGTGCCCTCTATAACAGTAATGTATAACGTAATCTGAACTCTCTTTTACATGTCTTTACATTAAAAAAAAAAAAAGAAAAAAAAAAGGGAGTAATTCCCTCAGTGGGTTAATACCCATTCTGTGATTCTATGGAACAAAAGAAAAGGTACTGTTGAGATGAAACATTCCCCCTATATTCTAAGTTTTCTCCGTAGATAAAGAAAAGAGGGAAAATCTGATCAGTTAGCAGATGTGGTGTGGGAATTTTTAATTTGTTTTAAAATTTCCATTTTTATTTTTAATTGTCCTGAACAAAAGAAACCTGAGAGACAAACTCTATAGCCTTAGTCACATATAGTATGTTATATATCAGCAGATGTCCTGTCAGCATCAGACTACTTGTTTATCTGTACACTCAGATTCATGAGACATTTAACTCCCTGCTGCCTGCTGTGATAAAAGTCTGGCCCTTCCAAGAGGCACTTAGCCATTTATAGTAATAAATAAGAAACACAAGTGAACTATAGCTGCTAAGTATTGACTCTCAACAACATGCAAAGTCAGCAACTAGAATGCTTCCAGTTTAAAACAGTGGAAACCAGATTTTAAAACAAAACCAAAAACTTTAGAAGAAAACAGTAATATTTCCTCCCCCCCCCCCCCACCAATTCTTCTACCATTCTGTTTTTATTCTAAAAATTTCAAGAAATAAAATACCATTTTTTGTACTGGACCATGAGGCCATAAATGCAGACTACTCTGAAGTCAAACAGTAGCTCTACATTAATTGGTAGATCACATTAAAAGTCTATAAAGCAGCTCTGTTATCCAATTTGCTGAATGGTTTGAAGACATGGGCTAGTGACGACATACATGACTCCTTAGACAAATGTCATCTGCACCATCTGTGGACCATATTGTGCATCAGATGGCAGGATAAAATTTTCAATAAAAAAGTTTCAGAGCACAGCTATGTTCCAGGGACTGTAGCCATGATCATTATAAAAAGGCTGCACCAGGCTGGTCACACTTCTAGGGCAGAAGAAACTGGCATCCTGAAGCAGCTGCTGTGCACTGGACTTAAAGAAGTAACATGTTACCAGAACAGACAAATTAAACACTTCAAGGACACACTGAAATACAGCTCAAAGTAATAAAAATTGCTCAGCCAGGTATGATTGGTACATCACAGTCCAGGTTGAAGGGAGTCAGTCAAATCTAACCTTACTAGCAGAAGCATGCATGGTCTTGCTAATCTGTTGTCAAGGGCAGAAATCTCCAGTTAAGAGATAATTTTTATCTCTGATGGTCACTGTCTTTGGTTTTAACAGGATCACAGAATCAATTTGTCTGAAAAAGACCTCTGAAATCATCAAGTCCAACTTGTTGTCTGAACATCATGTCAACTAGATCATAACACTTAGTCTTTCTTTGAATACCTCCAGGGATGGCAACTCTACCACCTCCCTGGGCAGCCTGTTTCAATGGTTAATCACCTTTTCTGTGAAGAAATCGCTTTTAATGTCCAACCTAAATCTCTCTTGGCACACCTTGAGTCTGTGTCCTTTAGTCCTGTTGCTGTTGCCTGGCAGAAGAGAATGACCCTCACCTGGCTACAACCTCTCAGGGGATTGCAGAGAGCAATAAGGTCTTCCCTGGAGACTTCCTTTTTTCCCTGCTAAACAAGCCTATGCTCCTCATAGGACCTGTGCTCCAGACCCTTCACCATGTCTTTTGCCCTGCTCTGGACACACCCAAACACCTCAATGTCCTTCCTGAATTAAGGGGCCCAAAACTGGACACAGCATTTAAGGTGCAGCTTAACCAGTGGTGCATGCAGGGAGATAATCACTGCCCTGGTCCTGCTGGTCACACTATTTCTGATATAGGCCAGGATGCCTTCTTGGCCACCTGAGCACATTGATGGCTCATTGGGTTCAGCACCCTGAGGTTCTTTCCTGCTGGGCAGCTTTCCAGCCACTCTGCCCCAGCTTGTAGTGCTGCATGGGGTTGTAGTGTCCAAAGTGTAGAACTTGGTCTTTGGTTCTATTGAACCTCATATTTTTTGTCTTGTACCCTTGATTCAGCCTTTCCAGATCCCTCTGCGGAGCCTTCCTACCTTCCAGCAGATTGACAGCCACACAAACTAGTGTTGTCTGCAAACTTACTGAGAGTGCATTTGATCCCCTCGTCATCCAGATCATCTATAAAGACAATGAGCAGGAGTGATTCCAACACTGAGGCCTGAGGAACACCACAAGTGACCAGGCACCAAATGGGTGCAGGACCATTTACCACTACTCTCTGAGCCTGTCCATCCAGCCAGTTGTTAAAGCAGCAAAGAATGCCCCTTTCAACTCTGTTTTCCTACAGAGTGTGGGTGGGGGATGCTAATATTGCTGAATCTGGTTCCCCTATGGCAGCAGTATACAAATCTGATCTTGACAATTCAGAGGCACTTCTGATGTCCATGACACTGCACATGTGAGCAAAGTATAACACCCATAGCAAACAAAAGAATAAAAATAATTAAATATCAACAGCAACCCTCAGGACTTCAGCAACCCATAAGACTACTCCTAAAGGAATTGGAAAACACATCCCAGTAATACACTTGGGATGACTCCATGGCTTGGATTTTTTTCTTCCATTTGTTGTTTCTCTTCAATTGATTGATTTTTTCTTTTCTACCCCTTTTGATATTTGAAGACAATACTGTGATATTCACTTCTGAAGGACAATATTGTGAAGGTCCAGGGGCCTGTTGCCAGGGTGCCTCAACCCTGGAGAGGGCGGTAGGAGACTGGGGTGCCCCTTTACATTAGGGTGAGGAAAAACTTGCTCCCACAGGCTTTTGAAACCACATGTTTGTGCCTTTTGGGTTATGGTATTCTAGCTGTTTGTGAAATTGATATCACTCTTGTTCAGCCCCTGTTTACCATTTATGTACCCTTCCTAGAATGTTCTTCCTTTCTTTAATCCCATTGGCTCTGTTTTGCCACATTTCTCCACCCCTGTTATCCTCTTGATTCCCTCACTCCACTCTCCTTCACTACTTTCCCTATTAGACCTCGACCCTCAGACCCGCCCCTTGTGCCTCATATTTAACCCTGTGCCCTTAGCGCAATTCTGTTCTCATCCCTGCACCTGTTCTAGGCTGTGTTCAATAAAACAGTTGCTGGATTGCCAAACGAGAGCCCATTCCTTCATCTTATATTGCCAGCATTTTCTACGGTGTGCTCCGGGCTCAGAGACGCAGGTCGCTCCCTCGGATCTCGTTGCAGCACACATTGTAAAACAATATAGCAAAAAAAATATTGGTAAATTATAGAGAAAGGGTTCTTTTATGAAAACAAGCTCATAAGCATTAAGCTGATGAGAACACTTAAGCTGATGAGAAACCCTGCTCTAAGTTGCTACATTAATTGCAGTTGGAGTTAAATGTTTTGTTCTGATTTCAAAGCCTCACTTTAATTAATAACACTGGTTTCAAATTTTGTTTTTAAATAGTCAAACTAATGAATTAGTTTACAAAATTGTTTTAATTTCTAAGTGACGATAGAAAAGAGTTAATTAACTTAAATAAATTTCAGATCAGGATTTCAGTACCTCTGAATTCCTCTAACTAAATTACCTGTTTATGGACACCCTCAATTGCACATTGAACTGAGAATAAAACTCTTCAATGTAACAAAGAAAATTGAAAACATAGGCATTTTAAAAATATTTAACTGACATTATACAGTACAGGATTGAATATATGTTATTTTCACTATATATTATTTGTTTATTTGCTGGCCTAATTACTTATTTTTATTTTATTTATTATTTATATCATATATTTTATTTATTTTATGACTTGGAAATTCTCATTGCTAAATTAATTATTAGAGATTTGTAAACATATAGGAAGATTATTAGCCCTATGAATAAAACAACCAAAACAAATAAAAACAACCCTATCTTATTTTTCTTTCAAAATATCTGTCACAATAGCTCCCCTGACTAAAAGGGTTATAGATGCTGTAGTACTCATCAGAGTTGTAATAACTGCTTCTTCCCCACATTCACATGCACGCATGCACAAAGATAAATGTCTGTAGACATTTATCAGAAAGCATCTCAGTTGCACACTGAGATTTAGCAAACACCAACATCTGCAATACAGCCCTCTCACATATATTGCAAATAACATCCCACTTCTTAGATTTGTTGATAATATGCTCTTGTTGGCTACGTATTTGTTACTTCACTTTTGTCAGGACTGTGGGTACCAATTAAGACTGTCCAAAACAGTCTTTGAGAAACACCCACATTCTGTTCTCAGTCTACAACCATGCATGCCAATCCTGATATCCGAATTATAGTGGTACTTTAAAAACCTTAACAAAGACAACATAGGCTTGGGGGGAAGTGCAGCTGACTGACAGAAAAGAGGAACAGATTAGAAGAAGACTGCATGAAGATGACAGGCTTTAATGAAAATTCAGGGTTCGTTCTAGCAACGTGACGTTCATATGATTAGTCAGACAGGAATTTGTGTGGGAATCTACAGCCAGACAGGGCAAAGTTCAAACAAGGAAATGAGGAGCTGCTGCTTCTGACAAGGGTGAAGAGGCAAGTTACACTTCTTAGAGATTGAAAAAGTGATGATCTAAGTGTATAAGGTTGTCTATAATCCTGCTAGATCATTGTTGTATTGGAGCATTGCTGCATTCAAGATACACAGGCCTACTCAGACTCCAGTGCAATTAATGCGGTCTGGGGAAAAGCTTCACTTACAGCATATTCAAAGCAAGCCACCTGCACATGGGTCTGGCAGCCTGAAACCTGGACTGTATAGTCCTTCTTCTTTGGAATCACTTCCCTACTCGTCCTCACTTTTTTACATCAAAATTTCCAAGATCCATAACACCATTCCAACTTTTGCACTATATTCTCAGATATCATAGAGAGACTTTGCATCCTTGTCTTGGCTACAAGAAGCACAAACATCAAGTATTTTCTCTATTTTCTCTTACCCTTTTCTTCCTTTTTCTACAGACAGTCAAGCTCCTCCTCTCCTCTCCCTCTCCTCTCCCTCCCCCCCCCCCTCCCCCCTCCCCTTTCTAAATCTAATTTTCCAATTTCTAAAATCCTCACATTTTGTGGAAGTAGCTGCTGTACATAATACTCACAAGTGTACACATTTTGATACCCTTGAAAAGAAGAATTTTCCCTCAAAACGTGGGGTTACTGTCAACAAAGACCATTCATAGCAAGTTTTAAAGCAAGTCCGCATCATCTTTGGGACATACTTTGTTGTGTAAAAGTGAATTCACGAACGATCTGTGTGTGTGAGGGTCTAAAGGAGGAAAAGGAGTGGTCTTTCCACCAAAGTTAAAAAGATTCAGAGGTCTGAATCTGAAGAAAAAGAGGTCTTGTAGGATTAAAAGGCTTATGATTTTCTAAAATGTGTCACTTACCCTGGGCATCCTGGGAGATTTTGCAGAAAAGCAAAGACAGGTAGGAACAGGGAAAGACTACACAAGAACATTGGCATCTGTTTCTTGCAGCCAGAAGGCTGAAATGCCACTAGAATAAAAATGGGAAAAAGCAGGAAGATCATATAAGAAGGAAAATGTGCCTGTTTCACACAGAAACAGAGATTAAACCTGGTAAAGAAATACATTTCCTATCTGAGAAAGTCTCCCAGGTGAAACTCACTAATTTATGGGGTTTTTTTTTAAATTCTCTAGTGGCACATCTCATGGAAGCAGAATGCTCTGGCTTGAAAAAGCCACTTCAGTCTGCACTCTGATGTTCATCCTAACTTTTTCATTATAGGGCTCTCTGTGGATGTGTGTAGGGGTCAGTTGTCAGCAGTAGTAGCTGTGAAGGTGCTGAGAGGTCTCTCAGCACAGCTGTCTTGATGTTTGAGGATGAGCTAGGAGAAGTCATGAGAGGTCCTCCCCAATTTGACACTTTCACCTGCACAATAGACCTCTTCAGTAGGAGCTCATGTAGGAAATAGCCTGTTGTAGGCTTACCATTTGAGGATTAGTACAGCACAACTCCTCTTTGGAATGCTAAAGAAAGTAGTAGGTAGTTCCCACATTACCTCTGCCTGCTCTAGGGAGGGCTCAGCAATCTGAGGACACTAACTCAGTTCATAGTGCTCAGCCTGATCTTTAGAAGGTCTCTTGGCTGGAAGGAAAATTTCGTGATTTAGCTCTCATCATTCTTCACTTCTTAGGAAAAGATAAAGATGACCCCAGTCACCTGTAGCTCAGGCTTAGATGTCTTGTTTTGAGGATAAGAATTTATTTTATCCAGTGAACTTGTTGATGAAGCCAACATCTGCCTAATTTCATGAGCAGCTTGTGTGATAAATTTATGAACATGTGCAGATCCTATACTATAAGCACTAAAAACCCCCATTAAAACAATGGAGGTACACCATAGGAAACTGTGATAGATCTGCAACTACCATGCTAAAACTTAGATGCCGAAATCCCTTTGCTCCCAGCCCCGGGAAATCGCTGACTAGCTCCAATCCACAGGGGGTAGGAGGGGTACAGCAAGAACAAAGGTAAAAGATGGAGGAGATTTTTTCTATCAGAACCCTGTCCCAACTTACTCCAGAATGACTCCAGGGTAGAAAACGGTGAGTGGGCAGTGGCAGGAACTTTTATACTGGGAGGAGGGGGCAGGGACAGTAGAATTACAGCCCATGGGATGAAACTGAAAGGGTGGGGCAAGGGGAAGGAACCAACACACCACAGACCCAGGTGGGGGAGCAACAGGGAGAAACCATTTTAGTACAACACAACACTTAGCCAGTCTAAATCTTTTTATGTTAAAATCTTTCTTCCCCTTTCCTCCTCTATGTACAGTAATTGTCGGTTGCACAGCAGGATTACTTGGGGGCATATGAGTTTAAGGATTTTGTGATGTCTCTGACTGACATATCTTTTCATCGTTATTTGGTGTAATGACCGCCAACATGAGAACTACTGCTTGAGCTAATAGGTCTCCCACTGAAATCAAAGTCAGTTTTTAACGCAGGGACCTTTGTAGAATAAAGATACCTTCAAGAAAAAAAAATGCAAGTATCACAAAATTTTACAAATTCCTTTCTAGACAGAACTGACAACTATTTACTTTTGGCAAAATACCAGCTCCACAGTCTCAGGATCTGATCATTTTCTGTCTGTCACACACAGAAAATAGAGGTGGAAAATGCAAGAGAAGGGCAGTGAATTCAGTATACCCTTCTGTGCCCATGGTCTATTGTCATATTTATCCTAGCATAATCACAATGCCACAAACATTCAAAATATAAAAGCACTGTCACAAATGACAGCTTTAGGAATTCAGTAGATCCAGCAGCAACTACTCTCTAGTGAAGTTAGACTGTTGGAAACTAGTCAGGAAATAGAGTTTTGGTAGCTTCACATTGTGAAAAATGCAATTTCATTCTCATTTCTGTTTGTTTTCATTTTTAATGATTATTTTGGTTGGCAGTTGGTTGATTTATTGGTTCAAATACCCAAAAGCATTAGTGGCTGGCTGTTAAACAGAATTTGTATAATTTTGGAAATGTACAGACTGAGACCTCATTAAATCAGTAGTATCCCTTTTGAAATCATCCATGTCTACTCCCAATGCTAATGTAGTTGAATTAGTAATTATACAATGGTTCAGGACTAAGGAATTACAGAGTCTGTGACTGCAAGCTTATTATAAATAGTAATTGTATATTTGATATTCTAGAAGTGCAGAAAAACTCAGTTTATTAGTACTTTTCATACAAGAACCATATATTGACTGAATGCATATTTGTATAGAATTATTGCTTGTAAATTTATTGAGTTTAGCCTTTAGCATGGTAATGGTAATTGAACCATACACAGTAGGGCATCCAAAGAAAATGCAATATTAGAAATATGCTTCCCTGCAGCTACATGTTTCACAAAGAAAATTAAAATCTAAAAATCTTAAATACATCTTTTGGTCATTCTTCCACAATGTTTGTTTTCTTTTTGAACCATAGTGTGCTTGAATCAGTTGAGCTTCAATCTCTCTTTTTCACTGTTGTTCTGCTTACAGGTTTTCAGGTTTTCAATATTAGTGATGGGTAATTTGACATGGTAGAGTATCCAGAGACTTTGCAGCTGTCAGCTGCAAAGTTTGGAATAGGTTCTGCACTCTGATTCTCCATAAAGCAGAGATCTAATGTGGCTAAACTTGGGAATAAAAGGATTCTTTCTGGAGCTCTTCAAAAATAGCTGTTTACCTGTTAGGGAACTTGAGATTATTTTAAAGGGTTGCTCAACTATGCACCTAAATGTAAGGAGCCAGAGACTTATCCAATATTTTATTTCCCTCAAAACCATGTATCTAGAGGCTTCAGAACTATTTTTCAAATTGTTTTTAAGGATGAGGTTTAGACTCACCATTAGGCACAACTGTCCACAATTTCATTCAGTGTTGTTCCTAACAACGGTAGCAAACAGTGTTTTGTTGAGTCAGCAGGCACGTAGTTCTGGCTGAATGAATAGACTCATAAATTTTGCTTTCATAACACAGTACAGTTTTGGTTTTTTTTTTTTTTTTTTTTTTGTTTGTTTGCTTAGTTAGTTTTGGTTTTTGTTTTGCAGTGAATAAAACAATTGTCTTTATGTGACTGCCTTTTTTCAAATTTTTTTTTCCCTCTGGGGGGCTGAACACCACATGGTAGACAGTAATTATGCATGATCTTTATCAATAATGTAGAAGAACTTCCTATTGAAGATAGCTTAAGTGTCCTAAGAGTATAAGATCATCCAGTAAAAGCAGAGGACTATGTCATTCCCTGTGGTAAATAATACTCCTGGAGAAAAAATCTAAAAACCCCCAAAATTAAAAGTACAAATACTGTAAACAGAATTCAGACTTTCTCTTCCCAAAAAAACCACCAAACTTTAAACTTGAATTAAAAACCATAAAGTAATATATAAACTTAAAGAAAGCTTTGTTTAACAATTTCCTTACACAGTACTAAGAAATATGCAGTGCTCGTTACATAACAAATAGTGACTTGCAATAGAAAAGAAAAATAATTCTATTAATGTGATATTGGTATTTGATTTTATGTAACTGGATTTCTTTTAATCTCACATTAAATTAATTTAAATATCACACATATTAATAACCCAGACCTTTCTGTAGAATGTTGCACATGAAAATAAATTCACCAATTGCTTTATGGCACTAGCCTGTATCTTTACCATCTGTGCCCTTTGTCAGTTCTGGAAGAGTCTGAATTGTTTATGAAGAATGTAATTATTTCTGTACTCTCTTTTTTTTTTTTTTTTCTTTTTCCTTTGCTAGATGGTAATACATAATTTCTTAATCATTTAGGCCTACAGATTATTTACAAATTATCTATAGATAAAGATTTTATAAGCATTAGATATTGAGAATTTAATAATCAAACTCGGTGTTCAGTTACTTAAATCACGTGGCATTGTTTGTGGTCTCTATATTCATATTGTAGGCAAAAGAGAAATTTCTAACAAAAACCAAAACAAAACAAAACCCAAAAAACAACAACAACACCCTCCCCCCAAAAAAAAAATAAAATATATGTGACAACTTTGCCACAATTCTGGATCCCCCTTTTCCACAAGACAATAGTATTAAATGCTGTGTGTACACAAACCTATGTAGATAGG
>NC_031768.1:53057190-53061316 GCF_001522545.3 Parus major | reverse complement strand
GGGAGGGGAGGGTCCTATGGAATATTACAGTGAGTGAAATGACAGCAGAAGATGTGTTTCCTTTGAACAACAAGTTTAATTGCCAGTAAAATATTGGCTACTGGCTTTTTAAAATAATCTAGAAAATTCCCATTGAATTTAATATCTAAGGTGTAACAAAACCCAGTTTTGTGGATCCTTGCTACAATACAAAGGTGAAAGCTATGAAACATGAAAAAAAAAGCTGTTTAGTGTTCCAGATTTCTGACTAATGTTCTGTTAAATCAGCTGTTATAAACATTATCCTCAGAGTGTAGAATTTTGCCCTATCTGATCCAAGACTTAATATGTCTTTACCTGAGAAATTAAGAATATATGTTTACTTCTGATAGCACTACTGTACTATGCATTAATTTTATTCTGATTTATTATTATATTTATATTATTTTTTTATTAATTTTATTCTGAAGTACAGATCTCATTCTAATATCACTTGTGGATAAAGGCAAAATATCATTTCAAAGCTATTGGGGCATTCTCAATTGTATGAAGAAATATTATCCCTTTAAATTTTGATTATGTGTAAAAGATAGTAAACACATAAAAAGACACATTGTTAAAACTCAGTTCACTAATAAATATTGTTATAGGTATATATTTAGACAAGAAAAGAAACAGTTATAATTCCCGTACAGTACTTACCCATTTTAACATTATCACATGGTTGTACAAACAGGATTATAACAAGCAAAGGAAAGCACTTTATTTAATGAATAAATAATCAAAAGCATTGGTGAGGATAGTCTTAATAATATGCTGCTTCATACAGTTTAAAGTACATCAAACAAGAAAATCCATAGTCCCAAAATTCCATTAAATAATACTGAGTAATTATGTGACTGATAATATTTATGTATATATATATAATCTATATATATATATATGTGTATATAATCATATAATTATGAGTAATTAAGGTATCTATTTACATGCCATGCAATATTAGAATGTGTTGCAATACCTAGGCACAACAGGTGGATTTAAGAATGGCTGTGGAAAAAAAAAAAAACAACAATAACTTATTTTTGAAAATGAGGGACATTACTTTCTTTAAGTCCTTTCTTTTCATAATATACAGTGAGAATTTCAGACTTTCTGATAGCTAAAAACATCCTCATTTTAACTTTTGTACAGTTAGGTAGCAGTATAAACTTAGACCTGTAATAAGAAACATGAGATGCTGCAGTTAGAGAAAGCATTCCTGTTTCAAAACACAGCATATGATGTGCATGTGTCTGATATTCTTCTCATTGCAGACCCAGTTCTGTGAAATTCAGAACTATTCATACAAGAGGAAGCTTACTGCTGTGTTCTAAAGAAATTAAGTGCATTCAATATCTCAAAAGAGCTGCAGATTATTTGGCATGTGGATACATGTCAGCATGTAAATTCTATTACTGCCCAATAAATTGATGGGTCTGCATCAGTGTAAAAAAAAAAACAAAAAAAACCCCAACAAATAAAACCAAACCAGAACAAAACAACACAACAACAACAAAAAACTCCAATAACAACCACCCTCCCACCCCCCCACCCCCAGTAATTCTTCATTTATTGGCAATTATTTCAGTTTATAATTAAACTACATTGTGCTTTAAAGACCTGGAAACAACACATTTACTCTTCTCAAACATTATATACTGCCCTATTGACCACTGTATACGAAAGGACTTGCCATTTCTCTCACTAATTATTGGATAGGTCCTGACATTTTACTTTGTAAGAAGTTCTATAAAGCCTGAAGGATCAGAACCTGGCCCTCTATGCTACGATCTTACTTTCAACTCAACAGGTTGAAAACAAAGTATAGAATGGTGTCTCAATTTATTTAGATATTATTAAATCATTTTATAACATAAGCAGCTGTGCTAAACAAAGTATTATATTTCAGAGGACTCAAACTGGAACTCAAATAATGTGTGAAAAAAGGGTATCTCATAATTTTACAAGTAAGCATCTACCAATGAGAGTTTCTTTTTAGAACAAGAGGAAAAGTCAGAGGTGGTTTTAGATTAAGGGGCAATTATATTTGATGGATGTGTCCACCAAGATGGTGAGCAGTGCAAGTTAATAAAACTAATGTTAATTGAGTTACAGCTCAACTATCCATGATATACTGAGCTGATTCACACCTCTGGGTTATGTTGTATCATGTTTTCTGTATATTAAAATGCCTTTCTGTGCTCTAGAGCTGGTCCCCTTTTTGAAGATTTTCATCACAGCAGAAATTATTACAGGCATATTAATTAATTAAAGTCAAGACTTTGGAACACAGTTCTACAGAAGAAGTGTATTAAAAGGGAAAAAATGGAGCTGTGAGTACTTAGTCACTTTTACAGTCTAAACTGGCTCATGTGAGGCCATGTCCTGCAGAGAACTCTCGCTGCTTTTTTGTTCATTCTTATGGCAAGGATAAATGCCATAAAAAGTTTTATAATCTGAATCAGGTAAAGAGTTTGTGGACACAGGAAATCAAAACTTGTCCTTCTGTCTGAATTGGATATGACACCACCGCTGTGCTCTCATGCCAGTAGCATACTCTTTTAATATATTTTGAGGTACTGCCTAAGGCTATTAGACCCTACTGCCGTGTGTTTTGGCATGTTATGAGTATGTGGCCTGTACATCCCCTGACATCCCCTACTGCTACATTCCATGATTTTCACTATATCTTCTCTCTCATTTAAGCAACTAGTGCCTCCCTTTGCTTAAAACATCCCAAGATTCAACTTCTGATCAATAATGCAATCTTATTTTCCTTATTTATTTGTTCTCTCATGTCAGCTACATTACTCTTTATCACTCCTGCTCTTTAACACAGATATACATCTCCTGCATTTATGCCATTTATGTATCCAAAGTTTCTTAAGTTTCTCCATTATTTTAATTTACTTCCTGATAAAGTCCTTAAGATTCCTTCTGATCAAGATTAAAATCTTGAATATTAATAATAACTTGCAAAGATAATAATCACATTAAACAAGGAATGTGAATATAATTTTCTTCCTATCTATTTGTTAAAATTGATGTATACTGCATATTCCTAATTCTGCTCCATTTATTTCTTTGTCATTAACCTTTGTTTTTATGCAATGTTTCACAGAGTTCCAGGTGAACTCCATCAAGGGCATTGAGTAGACAATTTCTTTACCTGTTTGTCTAAGAAAATACAGTACAAAATTTTTCTATCATATGACCTCATCATACTGTGGTGCTCAGAAATTCCCTCATCATACCTTCTCTTCTGTATGTCACATCATCTGTAAAGGATCTCAAGAAAGCATCTACCCATCTGCTCCCTCTGACAAAAAACATGCATTATTGTTAGCTATTTTTTTTTCTATTCTTCAAAATACCAAGCCCATTTCTAGGCAATCTCTTCTAGTACATCACTACTTAAACCACTAGAAAATGTTTCACAGTTCAAGTCTGAACTTTCTGTGGTTTTTTAAGTGGTCCTGACAGCTCTATCTTTAGTAAGAGTTGTCACAGCACAGGAATAAGTAGGACTAAGTTACTATGTCTGTGCATACTTTCAGTTTTCTACTTGGAATAAGGGCTTTTGGTCAGTGACAGCAAAAATAGAGGACTATGAAATAAATATTTGGCCAACCTTTTTCGCAGTCTTTCAAGTGTGTGCACTATGAAATAAATGAATAAAGGACACAGTCTGAAGGAAAACAAAAAGCCAGAACTGACATCAGAGAGGCATCTGTATCATGACTGGTTATGAATAATTGTAAGTAATATTCAGTCTCAAAGATGATAAAATTGAATCATCACCAATACTCAGCTGTCATGTCATTGGGTGCAGTGGGATTTTAAATTTTTTTAAAACTCCTCATCTGAGATATCATAGAATTCCTGAAGGGTTTTTCCTTTTTTTTTTTTTTCTCTTTATTTCTGAGTTTTAGACAACAGTAGTACTACTACTGACTGAGCCAACCAAATGGTTGTGAATGAATGAGCACTAACTAAATATATGTTTAGGGCCAAATTCAAATTTTGTGGAAACATCTGGGAAACATTAATTTAGATTAAATGGAATTAAGATGCAGTTCTCAGTGCTGCAGATTCCTTCCTTCCT
>NC_031768.1:53040922-53056948 GCF_001522545.3 Parus major | reverse complement strand
CTTGCTTTCTTTTACTTCTTTCTTTTTGGCTTTCTTTTTCTTCTTTCTTTCTTGGCTTTCTTTTTTTCCAGTATTTTTCTTTTAATATCGTCTCAAACCTGGGTAAGGTCTTAAGATTCTAAAATTACACAGACTTGGAGAAAATTAGATAAGAAAATTTTCACCTGCTAGCAATTTAAACCAAATTTGCTTTAGCTTCTCTTGCATAGGTTAATAATAGGGCAAAGTATTGAAGGTTGGAAAAGACTATAGTTCTCTTTCTGCAGCAAGAGTCACATCTTTTATTTTCTGTCCACGATAGAAAAGAAATATTTTCAAATATATTCTGTTTAAAAAGGCAATTGTAGTATTTCTGGTTTTAATATAGAACTCAGCACATCTCTGCTTTAAAACTCAGCATGTTCAAAAATAGGTACTCTTATTGATATGTATTTTTCAAGGTTGCTCAGCATGGTCTTTTTTTTTTTTTTCCTGTGCCACAACAAAAATTAAGTAACTACTCAAATTTCCCTCACAGGAAATAATTTACTGTATTTTGATATGACTTTATTCTAGTCTCAAAAGAAAGACCAAAGTGTGGTAAGTGCTGTATTTCCTATATGCTGCCCCTGTACTTTTACAAAGATTCATGCAAGGATGCTTATTCCATGTGCCTATGTAGGCCTAACAAATGTGGGCTAGATTCTGTCATCCTTATGCTAAGCAAAACTTCACCCAATTCAAATAACTAATTTTAAATACGTTCCTACTTACATAGGACTGGCAGAATATAGTCCCCAGGATTTATAATTTGCTGTATACTCCAGTCTTACACATATAGATATGAAATTAATGGACCATGGTATGCTTAGAAAAATAACTGGAAATTCAGAATGAAGCAAAGAAACAAACCAACCAATAACAGAAAGAAAGAGAAATTAACAGGAATTAAGTCCCTTAGGCATCTGCCCAAGAACTAACACAACACAATCAGAAATTCAGAACATTTATTGCAAAAGCTGAATAACTAAATAATGTTGAACTGGCAAAGCAGTAACAAGGATAACTGGTTAGATATTTATTCTGTCAAAGTCATCAAACACCCCTCACAAACTGACGTAATTACTGCAATAAGCAATGCACCCCTAACCCATTTTTAAGCCTTTTATACTGTGGAGGGAAAAAAAAAGTGAACTGCTATATACAAAATAATAAAGAGAGAAACAAAAAAGTTCTGTTTTTTGGTAAAAATAAAATCACCTTCAGATTAGCTAAATTTGTTTCTTTAAGACTGATGTTTTACTGTGGCATAAGTAACTTGCTTTTTTTCTGTAAGGACTTTATTTATTTTTTTTTTGCATGCTATTATTTGTGTAAATCATCTCTCATGCCTTAACAAAAACCACCTAAAAATGTTTTGGATTTGGATTTGCTTTGCGTGCAAGTTAGATCTTACTAACATTGGGAGTCACTCTGCTGATTTGACTGAGGTGACATGATACTGGTACCTGCCAGGCATTGACCAACTATGATAACAAACAGTTAAACAGCAATAATTAGAGATTTAACCCTCTAGTTCCCCCAACTAGCCTACCAGGAGAATGCTCTGTTACATCATGAAGGCACAACACATTAAATATTCTGTGGCTATGTTCTAAAAACACTCGTGTTACTACAACGTTAACGCAGATGAAGATCAACACAAATGCTGCTGTTTCAGCAATACAAACTGTCTTGGGTATAGACACACACCTGCCCAACTGGAAAAACATTATTATTGTATTTTGCTCCTGTAGAATATTCTCCACTTATTTCAGCTGGGATCAACATCCGCTACTACTCAATAAATGACAGACTATAGCTAATTAATCAACGATCCCAAATAAATATCTTTCTCCCTCACCCACCACCACAAATTTAATTATTATTTTGTTTTGCAATTTCCCTGTTTTATGAAACATAATGGAAATTAAACAAAAAAAATCTGTTTTTAAGCCCTTACACAAGTCCTTTCATTTCTTAATATTAAATTTAAATAAAAGAAAAAAAAGAAGAAATTCTAACCGAATGCTGGCATCATTTGCTACTACATAGAAAAAAGGTTTTATTCCTTTTCTACAAGCAACCTTTCTTCCCACCTCATCACTCTTTTCACTTTTAATTCAAGTGGCTTGAGTTTCTTGGAACATTGTGTGTCAGACAGACTACTAACACAGAAACACCATCACTGAAAATAAAAGCAAAACAACAAGAAAGCAAATGAAAGAAATTAAAAAGCAACTGTGAAACACAGAAATATGCTACAGTATCTTTTCAAGTGAACATTATAAGTACACAAAAATTGTAAGTAGTAATTGTTGCTATTTACAAGTATTTGAACGCTGATTGACTTACAAGTGTCCACTAACATTGTTAATAGCACAATAGGTTTAATGTTTACAGCTTCAATTGTTTGCAATATGATCTCAAGTATAACGGTCCCAGCATAGATCAATGACAACAAAAGCACAATTTGCTAACTGGATATGCTTTTCCATCTTTTCAATCCACTGAGCTTTCGCACTCTCTCGCTTTCCAAATGCATCTTCTGTTGTTTATAGCAGCAGTCCAGGGTCAAAAAACAAAGAAATAAAAAAGGATATTTTCAAACTGGAGAGATCTCTGCAGATTTTAATCATGTCTATTTAAGAAAACCACACAACTAGTAGAAACACTCTTTCATGTTGCAGGACATCATACCTTCCACGGTGCTAACATAAAGATATGCATATCTCTGCTAGGTGAAGCATAGTTCTAGAGGTCTACCCAGTACATAAAGCTCTGACACACACATAGTATTAGCAAGTCTAAGTAAGCTAAAGTCATTGGTCCAAAGTAACCATTTCTTATAGCTGGTGCTCCTTTGGACTCTCCACAGATCCCGGGGCCTGTTTATAAGACTTCAAGTTGGCCAGAGGAATGTCAGTCATGTGGTTGCCAGTGTTGAAATGGCCCTCACTGGAACCATACTGCTTTCGATCACTGAACTGGTTTCTGTTGCTATCTTCTTTCCAGGTCCTGGTCAATGTGTGTCCATTAACTAGTTTGTCCTTCTTAACCCATTCTTTCTGAGGTGCAAAGGTGGAGAGAGGAGACTTTGGCTGCTGGTATGGGCCCAAGCTAGGAGGCATCCAACAGTTGTCTGAGTGACCCAAAACCAGGCATTCTTGAGTACACATCTCTGTAGCTTCAGCTAATCCTCGTGGACCAAGAGGTCCATCTGTAGAAGAAAAACAGAGAAAGAAAAAAGGGAGAGAAAGGGGGAAAAAAAAGATATAATATTAGATTGTGATATTTGTCATTAAGCTTATACATAGACCTCAGGAGAAAATTAACATTGATCCTGCAGCCAGATATTGTGCTGGTAAATTCTACATACATTTTCATTCTGTTAGAGAGCAGTTGTTCATAGGGCATATACTGCCTTTATATGTTACCTACCTGCTTTCCAGGAGTGGAAAAACAGTTCAATTATCCCTATGCTATTGGTCTTGGATCGTATTATGAATAAACTTAATTCCTTTTTTAAAGTCATACCAAGAAAACAGAGCTAGGTAAGTGAAAATGTCCAAGGAAGTAATCCTACTGTTGCGGATTCTGAGTGAGAATTAATGCTTATAAGGGCCTATTATTTGGATGTATTCTGCTCTGCTTTCAACTCACTTTACTGCTGAAGAACCTTGGTGAATTACCAGGCTACTGCAAATTGAGAAACATCTGTACTATCCAAAAACAGGATTTCCCAAAATAATGTTCTATACACAGGATTGTTGTAATGTCTACTGTTTTAAAAACATAGCTTGATGCATAGTTCTAAGTATCTACCCACTGGATGCACACTTGAGTGCATACTCTCAACAAATAACAGAAAAGTTAAATTTTGCTTGATTTAAGAAAAATTGCATGAAACAGTTCAAAACATTGCATCAGGAAAGAGAATAAAATCTGGAACTCTTCTGATCATTAAACACATCTCAGATGCTATACAACCACTAAAGCAAAGAGGAAAAAAAGGCTTATGTAAATCTGGCACTTTAAAAAGAACTGTTCTCGTAATTCTTTGTAAACTAGAAATATAAGACCACAGGGGACAGAAATTTATATTCCTTAAGTACTATGCATATTAAATATCTACATATTTTTTCACACACTATTGAGGACACAGCTGGCCAGCTGCAGGCTTCTCACAATCAAGCAGACAGGTCACCCATGCCTTCAGCAGCACAAAACTCCTCTCAGTCTTACTGCATTTTTAAATGGCTTAATTTGCTCATCTGCTCATGCTGGATGTATGAGGAAGGGCAAGCCAGGAAAAAGGTGGAGAAATCACTTAATGAGATTTTGTTAGATATATCTGGTATATGCTTTGCCAGGAGTAATTGCTGTGTTGTAATTTTGAGCAAGAATTTTGAGATGTCTTTTCTTCACTTTAGAGTAAATCAACAGGCTAGTACTGAAAACATTTGAAGAATTAAGGAGACATATTTCCTTGATTAACCAGCCCACTGACAGGAAGGAAATTATAGATTGATTTTTCAGAAAGAACATTAGCAAGTAGGCATGAATAGCAAAGTTACTAATCAGAAGAAAAATGTCAGCAGTGTATCAGAAAAAACAAGTGTATCTTAATAATAATCTAATTGAGACTCAAAATGATAAGTGAAGACACTCTAACAAAGATTTCTGTGTTAAAATGCCAAAGAATATTTTGTTCTCTTGTACTCCATGCATATACAACAAATTACCCTTACTAACATCTTTTTCTGAACACTGAAATTAACTCAATTAATTTTATGGAGACTACTATTTATTTCCCACTGCTTTTAAACAAAGATATAAAAAAAAATAAAAAAAATCAGGCATTTTTCTACACGTTGCATTAGTAATTAGCTGATATTTTTATCTCTGACCAACACCTCTTTTTGAGTATCTAGAGAATATATGCTATTCTGTTAATGTGACAAAATATAATAAGCTATAATAAAATATAATAAGCTATAATAAAAGTTGTTACTGAATTCCCCATATACAAAAGTGTCCCATTGATGAAAACTAAACCATGAAAAATGTATAGAATCAATGCTACTTTCCACTTAGGTCAATACAAGGTGAAATAATTAAACCAAAACCATTAGGAAAAAAAGCAAAAAGCAAAAGTAAAGTAGGATCTTAGCAGAGATTTCAATGAGAACCATGAACCACAATTCTAAAATTAGACCTGAAAGAGAAGTATTTTGGAATACTCTATTATGGAGTTCTAACTAAACTGAGGCAGGTACTTAGAGAGAAATAAACCCAAAGCGAAACAATTAGAAGTAAGGAACGGGCTCACAGTACATTGTTAACTTTTCCAAAAGTTAATCTACAGGTAAAAGCCAACTTGTTCAATTTATTTTTTGGCTGTCAACGAAAGTTTAGTTTTAATTAGTCTTCTTCCCATTTCAGAGGAAAAATGGTGAGAAGTGTCAGAACTATTTTCAACCTGCCTACTCTCCCAGTAATCTACTATTTTACTGATGAAGAAAGAACAAAAGGTTTTACAAACATTAAAATTCAAAATAGAAAGAAAACGTTTCTCCACAGAAAGACACTTTTCAAGACAGACACTACATGCACTCTGTGCTTCCCATCTACAGTGGAATAAATGGGTAACAGGATAAGCCTTCAGGATGATAGTTCTGAAGGGGATAGGTTACTTTTTCTGTTTAGTTAAATAAATTTCAAGAGATAAGACTACCATTTCAGTTTAAAATTTAAATGAGCAATAAGCTGGTTTTACTTAAGAATAAATGTGCATGTGGCCCTACAAGATACATGTCAAACTCTCTGGAAGATTTACTTCATGTGTTTTGCTTTCTTTAGTAACAGTGCTAGGCAGTTAATGCTGTCCAATTCGGAATGAATTTTAAGCATCCTTCGCTTTTGCTATGTCTGATAGACTTTCTGGAGAGCACTGGAATATTCAGATATCTGCTACTACTGTGAGCCTCAGACAGGAATGGGGTAACAATGCTGAGAGGGTGTTCACGAGATGCTCTTTGGGTTTTTTTCCAGTTTAACAAAATGTCACTGTCCAACTTGGACCTGGAAAATTAATTGTTGTGTGCTAGTCTTCCCCCAGTCAGCCTTCCCTATGCAGAGATATCAATCAAAGGTGAGACCATGCAGTCCTTATAGCAGCCAATTACAATTTTTATATAAATACTGGTCACACCAGCTGATAGCTGTAGACAGAGTGAGACACTCTCCTTTTAGGAGAGGACTGGGACTCTCAGGGACCACCTGAAAGACACCTCTTTTAGCTATATAACTGTTCAAATAGCTGTGAGGAGTGTTACAGACTGCACACACCTCTACATATGCCTGTAAGTAAGAATGTCCATAACTGAGAAGAAGTTCAGACTCCTACTCGAACGTGTACACATATTTTCCAGAACTCTGTCTCATGCTTTCCAATCTGTCAAATACAGGTAATATTTACTTGCCTCACTAAATTATTGTGAGGTTTAAGTTTACAAAATGCCTTACAAGACTTCATCTAATATATAACTAAGAATTACTATTTTAATTACTTTTGGTTTGAGCCATCTCAAGAGAAAAAAAAAATCCACAAATTAATTTTTTAGAAAAGTAGATTTTTAGAATAATATATTTCACTCTTGAGCTACTTCAGGGAATGGTCATGCTCACTCAATAATGAGAATGCTCATTATTTAGAAGATTCTACAAATTTCTTAAGGTGAGATATGAGAAAAAGATGAAAAGGAAAAAAAAAGGGATCTCACCTACCAAAAAAAAAAAGAAAAAAAAAAAGAAAAAAAAGAAAAAAAGACTGTTTTAACAATTAGATGCTTGAGTTTCTGGTTTCTGTTTCATTTTATTATGTTCTCAATCATAAAATTTATTCTTTTCTAAAACTCTTTACTATTCAGTTTTCTATCTGGCAGCATAAAGTGTAATGATCATGAGCAATATGATAGGAGGGAGATCTGGGGATGGTGTGACGGAAGAGTTGGCTGCTATGTATTGAGAAAGCCATAATGTTGCCTTAATGGTAATTATCTTTCTCCTCCACCACTGCTGAACAATAGTTTTCACCCAATTTTCTAAAGTTGTTTCATTACCGCATACAATGACACCACTTAAAAACCTGTTCCTGCTGCTTTAATTTTATAATTGCATTAATTTGTTTCCTTTCTCTTCACAAAAATGTCACTGCAATTTCTGTATCAAGCTTTTCCATACTGAAGTACTTTATTGATATGTGGGGGATTTTTTTCCCAAAGTATTTGTTCTCTGAACAATCCATAATCCGTGCGACTGGTTATCAGTCTTGGCTGCTTGAATATATAATGACACAAGTGCTGATAAAACTGTACAAGCCATCTGTCTCTGGAGTTAAATGTTTTGAAAGCAAACACAAAAGTGCATAACAAACACTCCCTTAAATTGTCTTTGTAAATATTTATATCAGATTTTACCCAAAAATGCTTTTATGTTGTTATTTTATTCTGTTAATAGCTGTCAAGCAGATGCATGTCTTGCCTACTCAAAAGCAGACAGGTGTAAGAAGGAAAATAATATATGCCGCTCAAGAGCTGGTCATACCCTTGTGCTGGAATTTCTGTGTGGTCTTTTATCTATTTTTATTATACCCAGAAGCTAAACAGCTATTTCATTGATTAACTTACTGCTGCAATTAGCAACTAGCTTCTGGTGTGATGACCAGCTGCTTTTCAACCTGCTTCTTTAAAACTCTCTTGCTTACAGCCAGAAAATTCATTCTTCAGTTCTAAAAGAGTTGAGGAAACAAGATAATTTCCACTCAGTAAGACTTTTTGATCTCAAGCAACATGAATAGGTACTCTTTGCCTCAGGGCGCTAACATTAAGTACAGTGGATTTGAACATAGCCACAGTTGTATTTCAGACAACCATATTTATTTAACTTTTCATATTGCATCTTAAAAGGGAAAACAAAACAAAAGCAACATTTTCAGCTCTACTTATCCTCAAATACAGAAAGCTGGGGTTTTTTTGTTTTTTTTTTCTTTTGAACTTTCATGGGCTACTTTACTAAATTACCTTCTCTGAGATCTCATGATTTTACAGCCTCCCTACTTATATTGGAACTGAAATTATATTATTTCATTTCATAGAGGTTTTACAACTAGTTATATATTAAATATAATAGCTGGAAAACAGTTTATGATTAAGAAGATTATTTTCACTTTTTTTTGCTCTTAAGTATCAGACAAATGGGGAAGACTGTTCTTTATTTCTAGTCTGTACAAAAAAATCCAAGACTACAAAGCCACACACATGCTGTGTCAGATGTGCTTCCTTGGTATAATTAATTAACAGGAACATGCAGTGTCTATTAAAAATATATATTTTCAGTGACTTATTCCATGGACATTCTACCTGGCACAGTCAATTCACATTCCATCCTCAAACTGCCTTGTTCAAAGGTCCCTGGACTCCTCCTATCACTGCTGCCAGTTTTGCTAGACTCGTCACTACCACCTTCTACCCTGCTGCTTCTCTCTCACTTTCCTGGTGTTCCATCCTCTGTACTTAGGTACAGATCAAGAAACCCAAACTGTCTTGGCCCAAGCTTCTTTTTCATCAAGGCTGAAATAAATAATGCTGTAAGGTTAACTTGTATCTGCATTACTTAGCAGAGATAAACTCTCAGAATCCTTAATTAATACAATGACAGGAAGGTCAGGAAGCAGAGAAAGTAAGGGTGTGTGGGAGGGACTTCCCAGGATCCAGAAAAGCAGAACCAAAAGTATTTTCTGAAAAGGTGGGAAAACCTCGCACAGTAAGATTTTCTACAGTATTCTGTGAAGAATTTAAGTGATCCAGATGGGTTCCATATCATGTACAAGACTGTACAAAAATTCTGCATTATTTTGATTCCATGGGCAGCTAAATTTTGAAGGCAGCAATATTCAAGTACTTGAAATTTTGTTTCTACCCAGTTGTCTGAAGTTTCTTCATATCTATGTCTCTTCCAAGCTAAGAAAGTAAACAAAGTAGAAGTTAAGGAAGTATTCTGCATTTCTTGTCTCAAGTTCCTTTCCCCTACAGCTGCTCTACTATAAAAGCTATAATGAAAGGGAATGTTACTTAGTTTATTGTATTTTCTTTTTTTTTCCTGGTATATTACCTAGAAATTCAATACCATTATGACTTACAAGCTACACCTCCATCAGTAATGGCTCTGCTGTTAGGATGTTTTTTTATCTGACCTAATTTTCTGTTCCTATTTCCAACTACATTCATTTTCTGCATTGACATACATGTCTATTAACCTTTCTGCATTTCCATGTGTGCACAGTCAGAAGTAGACATATGATTCCTGTGTCTGCTAAACTTGTAAGTTACTAGGGGTCAAGTTTACTTAGTGCTGCCTAGTCTTTAAGAACAAATAGACATATTAACCAACATGAAGCTTGTGACCATTCCGCAGGCAAGTTGCAGCCATCTGAAATCACAAGGGCATGTTCCTTGCAACAAGGATGTGGGAAGATGCCATAGGAAGTGTTAGAAAGCACCATGGTCTGGAGTGCTGCTGAATGACAACTGAGCAGCTCAAACCTGAATGATTCTGTGCTCTTCTCTTGCCATACAAGTCCAACTCCATTACTTGTTATGGATTGCATACTGCCTATGTTTGGATTTTTATGCCACTACTTATTTTTATTTTTTAATTAATTGTGTGAAACTTTACAATTTATACTTAAAAAAGGGGAAAAAAAAGGGCTCACTAGATAATCTAGTGGTTCTTTCTGGTCTTAAAAATCTATGTATTATAAACCATTAACATAAAGCTGTATTTTGTATAAACTTTCACTGACAAATGTAGCCAATTCTAGCATACCCTTTAGAAAAACAGAAGATACAAAATAATATCTGGGATTTCTATTCTGACTTAATACATTCTGTCATTAAAAACAAACAAACAAGTAAATAAACAAACAAAGATGCACAAATGACTGCCATTTGTATTCTTAGCTGAAGTGTCACATTGTGGATTCAGACAGTCACCTTGCAGGAAGAGCAGGAGAAAAGAAATGCAAACAGGATTTGGCAAAAAGACCCCGTTTGTTAACAAATAAATAAAGATTAAAAGCTTTACACATCTTTCATACGGATTTCATTCTTTGGGCACAGATGAAAAGTCAACATTTGCAAATGGAGATAGTCCAAATTCAACAATACATGGGCAGCCAGAACAGCAGATTCTCCCCCTGAGAGGATATTGTTATTTAGACAGACTTTATGGCACACAAAGAGCAGAAAGCATATCTTTATAAATTTGCAACCATCTTCAGCATGGCATGGAACTCATCCATCTTTTTGTCTGCTCAAGCTACTCCTCTGAAGAATGCTATCTCACCTAATTTTATTTCCTCAAAATTGGCAGTTTTTTCCTGCCATACATTTAATTTAAGCAGGACAATCTAATGCATAAAAAGTCCTCAGAGAATTCAAATGAACTTTTTAAATTTGATTGTATCACTTAATGAGACCAGTGTTCAAATATTTGGAATAATATTATTTTCAGCATTAATCTTTTCATTATGTGGCTCTTCATTTTGCTGGCTAAAAAAAGTCTTTGTTCCCAAAAGGTGATGATGGATGGTGATAATAAAATATTCATAAAGCATCCCATAGTCATATTAATTTACTATCTTTTTTCTCTCACACCTAAATATTTCTGATACTTGATCAAAATATTTTTTTGAATTGATTTACAGGCAACATGCTGAGACAGAATCACTTTTGACATGGTCACATTTTCTGATCTGTTAATAAGCCCCAAACATGAACATGTTGGCAGTCTAAAACAACTTAAGTCTCAATTTGGAAGATTTGGGCAACTGTTTAAAATAAAATCAAATTTTGGTTAGTAATTTCTACAAATTCTCTTTGAGAAAAATTATGATTTAATGTGAAAAAAAGCAGTTAAAACAAAAAGAAATGGCAGAATGTTGTGAAACTCAGATGAACAATATTTATTTCTACTCTGCACAGTGTTGCAAAATTTTTGTGCTGTTATTATACGCCTGACCATTAACTCATTTACAGCAGAAAAAACCAAAACTATTCAGGTTGAATTTAACTTGATTTCTGTTAAAAAGTCTAAAATAATTTGTTTTCCTTATCATTTTCTAACAAGAGCAAAAGCCTTATCTTCTGACTTATGATAAATACATATCCTGGCTCCCTGGATCACAGGTATGGTAACTTGGAATGGATGGAAGTAAGGATATTGATTTTATTAAGCAGTAACTGAATAAAGGCAAAATTAATGGTCATAATGATCTACATATATATATATATATATATTTTCTTTATTTTTTTCTTTTATACATATTTCTGTTCATTGACAAATAAGGAATCCGTGTATGGGACTTATTTCCTAAGTATTATTTTCCTAGCCTTAGTTAACCCATGTAAAGCAGAAAGTGTCAAAGGAAAAGGAAAAGAAAAAATTTTCTCTAACAAAATTGTCCTGAAATGCCTCATCATGTCCTTTGAGAATGATCTGAAAGCCTTGGTAGATTAGGGGCTCTGTCCAGATTGAATTCACTCACAAGTGACAGAGCTCAGAGGTATTAATTTTGCAAGTTAAAAAGTCAGGTTTTTGATACAGCAATTAGTTTTAAAGAAATAAATAACTGTGTAAGGAAACATCTCCTAATCTGTGCACACACATTAAAAGATCAAAGTGACGAAGTGTTATGGCAAAGCCAAGGGTAAGATATAGCTCCAAATTCAAATGCTAAAATCTAACTAGCTACAATGAAGGCATGTACATAATAGGTGCTATAACTTCTCATTGTGTTTAAGGGGGATGTAGTCAAAGCAGTATAATCTAAAGAGGTGTTCAGATTAATTTTTCTACATTAGGTTTGGTGATTTGCTATTTTTATTGACTAGACCAACTTTGACAGGATTAGACTAGACAAAATTGACTGGATATCTATTAATCAAAAGGAGAAATTAGAAAATACATATATCTGTGGTTCTTATGTAGGTATATACATTGTAAACATATAAAATTTTATTTCAGTCCTATACTTTTCTTCCCTGTAGCACTACTTCATCTTGGTCCTTTAAGCAGCAAATTGTTGCACTATTGGGAACTGCAAGGCAGTATGACACGGACTCTCTTGTGAGTTGAACATGAGAATAAGGTTTATCACCCCAGATCTTCTTTTATAGACTGATACGCAAAAGTCCGGAAAGGTAAAACCCATATTGGTTAGTAAACTAACACATCACCATCATTGGTCAGTGGGGTTCACCACCCCTCGACCTTCTCTTGCAAGAGAACAAGGAACTGACAAACAGTACCTTCAAGGCTGTCTTCTATCTCTGAGGATTGTTTTAATTCTTCCTTATGATTTCCCAGGCCACTTTCTCAGGTGAGTCTGACAAAGTTATGTGGCCTGCTTTTCCACAGGCACTGTGCTCCCTGCTTGCTGCTTGCATTTAGCATCCATAGCAAATATACAAGAGATTTCCTCATAATAGGTTCAGATCACACGACCATCAAGGCTGGAAGAAACCTTCAAGATGATCTAATCCAGCCATCAGTCTGCCACCACAATAATGCCCCCCCCCCCAAACCATATCCAAAGTGTCACATCCAGATGTTTCTTGAACACTTCCAGGTGACTGTCTCTAGAGATGAACCCCAGGATGGAATGAATCTTACCTAACCTAGCATTCTCTCTTTAATAACCTTAAGTTTTATACCTAAATGGATTACAAGACAATGCACATCACTCATTTTAAATGAAATCTGTTGAATAAATTCAGTGATATAAATTTATCGAAGGACTTATCATCCAGGCAGCTGAGAAGATGGTGAGAGGAATATTTTTTTTTTTTTTTTTTTTTGAGAAAAATACAGGTATACTGATGAGAAGCGAGTTGAAAATATGTCAAAAAAGACAGTAAGCACCACTATATAGGGACAGCTTGGAAAAAGTAGAGTCTTGAGCTAGAGCACTTGTAAGAATTGGTAGGAAGAATTGGTATAGTATTTGGGGATTAGCTAAATGCTAAAGGAATGACTTGAAGGTCACAAGGGAATTGGTCTGTTTCCTTTAGTGCATGCCTTCCTAAATCAGGCTTATAGGTAAATTCATTTTGTGTTCTGTAGTGGCAAAAGACCAAGTTTTACACCCAAGGAAGGCAGTAGCAAAATTCCAACCTATTTCAAATAGGAAGAGGTATGTGACCAATGAATGTGTGGATAAACAGCTGCCTGTCCCACCAAATAAATTGGCTTGAAATACATCTTTTTGCCTATCAGTAAAGTATTCTGGTATCTCAGGTCATCATGATTTTAAGCATTTGGCATTGCTTTTAAATAACTTGCTGCCTCTGAAGTTGCCATTAAATAACTCACTTGATAAAAGGGAAATAATCATCTTAAAATTAAATGTTAATTCTCTCATAACTACAGTTTTAAAAAGTTTCTCTTCTAAAGCTAAATTGTTGGCACAAAGCCATGCATTGCTTGCAGGTGTTTGCGCGGAAAGACAGGGTGTCCTAACCAAGTGACAGTGATCCTTCTCTGCATTCTTGGTCTGAAATCAGCCATTGAACCCAAGCACAGGACAAAGTCATTAACAGAACAATAATTCTTAGGTGTTTTGACAAGACATTCTATAAATGGTAATTAACATCTGCACTGCCGTTCCTGTCAGGGAGGTGAATGGAAATGTTAAGTGAACTAAATCTAGTGACTGCTTTTCCTATTTTGGTAAATCATCTGGTTTTTTTGGTTCTTTTTTTATAATACAAGAAGAAAAATATAATATTTAACTCAGATAGTTAATCTGCTTCATAAGTTTTCATTTCTACTAGTTCAGTAAACACAAACATGTTCATATTGCCCATTTTCAGATGGTTGAAAATGATAAGCCTATATTATACTTCATTAAATATGAGTCCAAGATTATATCATGCATTTTTTAATTTTTTTTTTCTTAATTTATTGTTACCCTCTGGAAAATAAAACCAGTTTACCTTTAAATCTAAAACTAGAACTGAGAAAATACATGGAGTGTATTGCCAAGTGTTCATAACTCTCATGTTTTAGAAATTGTCAGATTCTTATTGTTGGACTGAGAAAGAAATATCTGTTTCTAGACACATTTTATAACAATGAAATTAATTCCATGGAGGTAAGTAAACCTTCCATTTTGTCTTTGGGTATTGTAAAAACCCAATGGTTTGAGGAAATCAAACCAACAGTTTTTCTTGGCATGTTCCTTCCCAAAAATTGCTTCACATATGAACCAAATTGCCCATGATATTTTTATTACTTGAGAAACCAGACTGTGTACAGACATCAAGCAGAATGTAACGAGCTTGTTGTGTGTGTAAGTGTTCATGATCTGGGCTCATAGTAACAATTATTTTTTGAGCATCTTCCTTAATCCATTTTAACCTATTTAAAAATAAAAAAATAACTGATAATATTATCTTGCTTAAAAAAGGTCCAGGAACCTGGAAATGACATCCATAATATTCTTCTAAATGTGTTAGTTTAGACCTACTCCATGTGCATTTTGTGCACTAATTTCAGACAGTCCTTTTACTTTCTACTTAGATTTGAATACAACTTCAAGTGGCCTACTTTAGGGCTATTCTTGCATGAATAAATACTATATATACTTTTAAAAGAGGTGTTACAGGTTTTGGAAGGGTTCATTTGCTGAGATATTTTATTAAATTGGAAGAAGACAAAATAAGGTCATCAAAAAGTAAGATTTCCTCCACTAAATGTGGATTTATTATTCATGTGAAATATTATTTGATTTCCTCTTCAGAACCACAAAGATAATTTTTTCCACTCTTCCAAGTGAGATTTGAAAGCCTGGAAGTATAGGTCTTTCTAAGTATCAGACTAGGACAGTGTGACTAACCAAAAATATGTGATGCACACAGATGTTGCTTCTATATTAATTTTCAGTACATTGAATGTAATGACTAAGTGCAGCACAGATTAATTTTTGAGCATGGTTTAATAAAATGTAAGTGTTTTGACTCAGGAACATTTGTTTAATTGGAGTTTTACTGTAAACTATATAAGCTCATTAAGAGACTTATGGATATCTCTTCTGAAAAATGATGTTAATGAACACAGTTTTCAAAGAAAAAGGAATTGTAGCATGGGTGTAGCTCAGACATAATGCAAGAAAGCACTTTCTAGTATTCTCTGTGTAATGTGCCTGCAGTTCTGACAACCCAACTGGCACTGATCTGAATTTTACAAAATTAGCTAAATGAGATGCTGTTATACAAGCAGAATTAGGAAATGGCTCTTTTGTCTCTGGATTAGCTTAATGACGTCTCTGACATCTGTGTCCTGTGATATTTATCAAGGATATATGTTTGTGTAGAATAGAAGACAAAATCAACAATATAATCAAGCTTACTAGGCACCTAATTTAAGCACTTTTTCCTGTTACATTCTTCAATTATTCTGAGTCATGCATCTTAAGTCAGGAGAACAAGTACCCAGATTTAGATTAGATCTAAATTCTGCTAAGAGAAATGTTCTTCAAATGTATTTTCAAATCAGTTAAACTACTTATTTACATAATAGCATGGATGCATAAGGCATCTGCCACAAATTTGCAACAAATTCAGTTTAACCTAAATCTGATTTTGGTCTGATCTGTACTGACGGAAAATGGAAAAACACACAAGTGGCAAGAAACATATTTTAGAAATAAGGATTCATTAAAAGATATATATTTCAATGTAAATTAAATGCTTTTGAGACAGTTGTAATTAAACTATTTACAGAATGAATTTATACTTTTATGCAAAAAATAGTCTTATTTTTCTTAATAAACACTGTGTTTATAACACCAGAGCATACACGTGCATTTTCATATTGTCCTTAGATGAGCTGCTTTCTGGAGTATAACAGCTGTAGCTTTTTGATATTGTCTGTTTTTCACCCTTG